>NC_140255.1:14024548-14099548 GCF_949987555.1 Borostomias antarcticus | reverse complement strand
TGATCATTGTGGTTCTTATATATCTGGTGCTGATTTGAATGTGAAACTGATAGGAGACCCTAAAATCACAGTGTTATACCCACTGCAGACACTAGAGAGCGCTCTAAGATAACATGGACCTGGTGGATTGTAACATCAATGGTTCTGCCTAAATAAAGACAGCAAAATAAACTAAAAGTTGTCCCTTTGACATTGTCACTATAAGCACTGATAGTGTGTGCATGTGTGTGTGTGTGTGTGTGTTTGTGTGTGTTTGTGTGTGCGCGTGTGTGTGTCGGTCTTTGTGAAATGACATTTACACAGCATACTGTAAATATACCTCTATGGTGTGTGTACTGTACGCGTGTGCGAGTGTGTGTGCGCGCGAGCGTGTGTGTGTGTCATCCAGCCCACAGCTGCCGTGAGCAGAGGTTGAGGCTCAGCCAGCTGTAGAGAGACTCACTGGTAACCAGAGTACAACGTGCCAGTGACATTATGGATCTGCATGGAGGGAAACACTGTGCATGTGTGTGTGTGTGTGTGTGTGTGTGTGTTTAGGGGATTAAGAGCTTCAATGGGTCAGGCTGGATCCAATCATGGTAACAGCTGAGACATGCTTGCACATGGTGTCTTCCCTCTCTTCCTCTGTTTCGCTCCTCATCTTTGCTTCTCACTCACTTTCTTAAGCGCAACCTCTCCACTATCCTCTCACTAGTCTCTCTGTCAGGACAAGCTGCAATATATTGTGTGCGTGTGTGTGTGTGTGTGTGTGCGTGTGTGACTGTAGCGAATCACATGCATGCGTCAAGGTCTCCTGGTGTGATGTGTCCCTCCATCTCTCCCCTCCTTCACCCCCCCCCCCCCCCCCCATCCCTCCTCTCCTCCACCCTGGCTCCAGAGCCCCACGGAATCCTGGGTAAGTCAATGTTGGTTCTGTCTGGCAGCGTGTTGTCGTTGGCGACCGGCTGGGCCAGGCAAACTGAGCAGACACTAGCGCACTGAGGCTCGCCGGGCCTTCGCACCCAACAGGAAACAGGAAGTCATTAAATTTGGGTGGAACCTGGAAGCAGCAGCCATGGTATTTGTAGTGCAGCCCCCGAGGGCTAAAGGTGGGCTCCATAACATCGTATTTGTAGTGTATTTGTAGTGCCGCCCCTTGAGGCTGCAAGTAAAGTTTTAACATGGACCTGGCTGGCTGGCTCGACTGTAAATATAGCCTCGCTACTGTAGAAGCCAGGTGTCAGGGTCAGAGATGGTCTGGTTGTGGCGTGGCTGCGCTGGCTTCGGTCGCCAGTGGGTACAGTGCCCATATTCACTGGGCGAGGAGCTATTCATTCCAAGATGGATGTGTTTAAAACACTATGTTTATTTATTAGTCTTAGGTAGAAATATTCAGGGCGCTGCTGACAGACAAAAAGGTGTGAGGGACATTTGTAAAACATGACATGAGGATTTATTTTGATGAATGTATCTCTAATACAGTAATTAATGGCAACGGCCAACTTTAAACAGTATTTTGTGTTTATTCAGACAGATAGCCCTATTGCCATGACTGGGGAAAATGATCGAAGCATGTACAGGCCACACCAGTTATGAGTTAACAGTGATAATCTTACTTGTAAAGCCTGCATACAAGTAACCCAGTCAAACAAACAAAATAATCAAATATATACATTCAAATATTAAACATCTGGAAAGGTCATTAGGCAGTTTCTAAAATAATAGTTTGCTTTTTATTTCTCTGCACACACATTCACATCTTCTTACTCTTCTGATGTTGACAAGTTGAGCAGATGCAGAGGGCTTAACTGGTCAGCCAATAGGTTCCCTCCTCCTCTGTCCTCCTCCCCAGCTGTCTGGCCAGTCAACCCTCGTGGCAGATTGTCTTACTGGTTTCCCTCAGGCCTGAAATCTGCTAATCTCCATTCACAGGAAACAGAATCGCCACACCTGTTATACTAAGCGAAAGTCTGCCGCTCTTTTCGGTATGTCCATGAACTGAGAATACACTGGAGTTATAGGAAATACATGTGGGGTGTCTGTTAGTTTGGTGGTGTTGTTAGCTGGGACGGTCGGGACACTGTATGCCGTTCATCCGGTGCCTATTTGAGTCCATAGAGTGTAAAACATAAAAAACAGAGCTAGAAAAAGACGCCCCATTTCACCAAGAACAGTTCCTGGTACGGGAATGCAAATGTTACCTGGCCGATTGAGGCGATTCAGGTTCAGATTCTCCCCCTCTAGGGCCTGCTGAGTGTGGTGTAGACAGGCTGCTCCCAGGATGCAGTGGGGCTGTGGGCAGGCGGTAAGGCCAGGCTGTTGAGGAGGGCGCTGGGGTAGGCTCTCCTGGAGGACGGGAAGTAGGGGTACTGGTACAGGCCAGCGGGGTAGCCAGAGTAGGCCCCGTAGTAGCCGGGGCCCTGCAGGTCTGGGTAGTCACACTGAGGGCTGGGGGTGGAAGAGGGGGGGGCGGAGGCGGAGGAGGAGGGGGCGGAGCCCAGGGGGGCGTAGTCGGGGTGGGGAGGAGGCGGCGGCGGGGGCGGAGGAGGAGGGGAGGACGAGGAGGAGCAGTGGGAGGGGTGGCAGCTGTAGTGGCCGGGACTCAGCTGCTCCGTTTTGATCTGGGGCCGCTGATGCTGCGGCGGACCGCCGTCGCCGCCGTTGCTCGGAGGCGAAGAGGAGGAGGAGGGGGCGACTCCACCTTTCGGACCCCACCCTAGGTGAGGATGAGGAGGATGGGGGTAGGGCGAAGAGGAGGCGAAGGGGCCGGCGCCGGAGGTGGGCTGGGCTCCTTCCCTGTGGTCGGGGGCGGAGCCATGGCCGTTGAGGGGGAGGTATTGGTCGAACTCGTGGACGTCGAAGCCCTCCATGTTGCTGATGACGTCAGTGCTGAGCTCAGAGATGTCCACATGGCTGAAGTCGATGTTCTGGCGGCTGCCGCCCCCACCGGCGTTGGTCTCCGGGGGCCGCCGGCCCTCATGCTTCAGCCCCAGATGGTGCTCCGTTTTGGGGGTGGTGGGGGGCGTGGGGGGGGCGTGCTGCTGACCTGGAGGCACATCAGATCAGGTCAGTGTAGATACAGTACCTCAAGACATGTCTCACACACACGCGCACACACACACACACACACACACACACACACACACACACACACACACACACACACACACACACACACAAATAGGTGAAATCCCATGGGTAAATGTCCTCACCACTGCGCTCGGGATGGTGGTGATGTTGATGATTATGGAGATGATGGTGCATGTCCCCAATATTAGCCAGCCTAGTCAGACCCAGACCCTGACCTGGTTCCGCTTTGTACATCTGGCCCTGGTTCTGGTGGACCAGCCCGGCCCCTGGGTCTGCGTCCACCTGGCCCGGCTTGCTGCTCTTCCGACGCCTGGGCTGGTACTTGTAGTCTGGGTAGTCTTTCTTGTGCTGCAGCCTCAGCCTCTCTGCCTCCTCCACGAACGGACGCTTCTCACCCTCGGAAAGCAGGCTGGAAATTAAACAGGACAGGTTGATTTATTTGATATATTAACTTTTTGACCGAGAGAATATCAGCCTCTAAATCTGCACTATGACATGAAAAATGACTTGGCAACGAGTTAATTAGTTTACAGCGAATATTATTTTTAGTGTGGTTTTATCTATTGTGAAAACAACATTTCAAGAGCTTAGACCTGTAAGCTACTGACCGCCAGAGTTTGCCCAGAGTCTTGCTGAGCTCGGCGTTGTGCAGATGCGGGTACTGGTCCGCAAGTTTCCTCCGCGCAGCCTGCGCCCACACCATGAACGCGTTCATCGGCCGTTTCACGTGCGGTTTGTTCTTTAACGACCGGTCCCCGCGGGTGGGCATCGGCACGAGCGACCAGTCGTATCCCTTCAGAACCTGAGACACCGCGTCTCGAATGCACGCGGGAAACCGCTCATCCTCCTCGCTGTCCGGTTTTTGCGCGGTGCCCGACGGCCCCTGGACGTCTGAACCGGTTGGAGAGGACGGGACGTCCGAATCAGAGTCGTCCAGCGACATGGAGCTCGCTGTCCCGGCTGGGCTACACGGATGGTCGGAGAGGGACTTCCCGCACTCCTCGGTCATGTTTAATAATGGATTCGTTTATGTGGTTGCCTGGAGGCTCCAAATGCGCATTTTACGCACGGTGCAAAATGACCACAAATAATCCCAAGCGTCCCTTTTGACTTAGTTCCAGGTGTTCCTTTTAGTTTAAAGTGATTATTCAGCCATATACTGTTCTTAATTTTAGGTCCCAAATGATGCACTGACACATCTCGGTGTGTGGGCAGAGTTTTGTTCAGTTTGAGTCCTTTCGGTCACTCCACCCCCTGTGCCTGATTGGTTTAACCCAGTTACACAGCTTCCCACTGTGCCCACTGTCTCCCACTTGGCTTGGCTGAGGACTACATAAGACAGTTATTAGACTGATTTATTTGTATGTGACTCTCTCTGAAAGTGATTCAATAATAATAATAATAATAATTCATTAGCTCCAATAGGCAACATTGGATACAATGCTTTATTGTCTATATACATCTCTTTGTGAGGCAAATATTATTAAAATAAATGAGAAAAAAAAAATTATAGGTTATTGAAGGAGTGTACAAATCCACCAATCAGATAACGACTTGTGTGTTAAAATAGAACTGTGCCCTATGTGCTACTGAACTGTGCGGCATTTGGAGCTACTTTGACGATCCCCACAAAACATAGCTTGGCTGAAACAGTTTCAGCTCCCCGGCTGGCCTCATCGATGTGTGTACCTCAATTCCGAGCGCAGCAAGGCTGCGTCTTTTTCAGACATTGAATGAGCCCTCTGAGTCACGTGACAACCTCGAACCGCCAACATGGCGACTAGCAGTGAGAGTTCCAAGTGCCAAGAGAACACTTTGAGAAAAAGACGCGTTGAGTCTTCGAAGACAGCGGCCAATATTACTGACAATGGTGCAAACGACGCAGAGGATACAGGCGAATGTGAAGATAAGAAAAAGGGAGCGGTTCCACTGCGAACTGGGACGTACTGGCTCACACGAATAGTGCTGCTTCGTTCAATTTCTTTCATATACTGTGAGTGTTATGACTATCCAGCAACCACTTTGTTAGGACCTACATTAAGTTACACTCTTAACAGTGCACTGGATATATAGTTTACCATGTTCGTTTATTTTACAGTAATCTGTAGCCTACATGGTATCAAAATGAAAAAGTAAAGTGAGACATATACCTACTTCATTTCATTTCATTTAATTTATTTCATTTCATTAAACCCTTTATTTAAACTTTAAAGTCGCACTGAAACGGACGTTTGAGATCATCTAACTTCCGTAGTTTGACGTATTTCCGACGCAAACAAGCTATGAGGGTGGGACATATGTTTAGAGGAATTTGATTGGAACATTGACAAGTGGATGGGTTTTAAGAACTTTAGACAGATTCGATAGAAGGATAGCGTTGATTGACGGGTGGATGTCGTGAGATTATTGGCCTAAAATATAAGTTACCTGTTGTCGTCACGTGACCTACCGTTTTCCAGGAAGTAAGAAATTATATACTTTGATATAAGATTACAACAAAAGTAGAATTTTGTAATTTTTTTGGCATACATCGTTGAATAGGTGAACACTATGACAAATTATGTGAACCAAAATGGGACAGAATGCTTTTTTCATTTCAGTGCGACTTTAAGTGGATATCCAACTCTTTAGAAGACTGTTTATAAACACCATATTTGCCTTCTTTCCCACCTCCCTCCTTCTCCCTTCTCCTGTAGTTGTTGCCTTCATAGTGGCCTACAACCAGAACAAGCAGCTGATTGGTCAGCGCGGTCTGATGCCCGCCAAAGACTACCTGAACAGCGTAAAGCGCTATGTGGGAGGCAAGATTGGCATGGCCGCCCTGGCATACACCCCCTCCATCCTCTGGCTCATGGACTGGGGCGCCATGGACGCCAACCTGGACGGCATCGCCCTGGTGGGCGTGGCGCTGTCGGGGTTCGTGCTGGCGACCGGCATGGCCAACATGGTCATCATGTTCACGCTGTGGGTGCTGTACCACTCACTGGTCAGTGTTGGACAGCTCTGGTGAGTGAGGAGGCGGGAGTATAGGTGCATATGTACTCTCTCTCTTACACACACACACACAAACACACACACACACACACACAGGCACACAGACTGTGCTTCAGGCTAAAAGAAGGATGTATGTTGCACTGACTCACTCAGGCTCAAAATCTGTTTTATCATTTCAAGATGTCAGGGATAGAGATCACACTGTACCGACTCTGATTGGATTACCATATTAGCCTCAACACTGGTATCCCACATCTCGATCAAAGTCATTTACTTGATAGAATTACGGCCAACTCATTTATCAACACAGTCTACAGGGACATGTCTTAACTCTCTCCAGCAGTTCTTAGGTTGAACTTCTGACACTTGCATGTCATCTGATAACGTTGTGGTTTTGAAGTAGTACAGTAGCCTTCTGTCTGCAAGGGCTTGGTGAGATATGTTTTTGGGGTTTCTGTAGTGAAGTTGGCCTGCACTTTAGAGAATAACTAATTTCTGTTAGAGATCACATGTGTACTATGAAGGACACTAATGATTTATGGAATCAAGTTACAGAAATGTTATTTTGTCCCTCTATTTCTCTGTCTTCCAGGTATTCCTTTGGTAAGTTCACCTGTAACTTTCTGTCAGATCTGAGCTCTCAGGCAATAACCGCCCCATTTCACCACAAACCCTCCAACCTCCACAAAATCACAATGGTTTGAACTTCATCCCCTCGCGCCAACAAACACGCATGCACACACACACACACACACACACACACTGTGGGTATAAATAGCTGGCTGGGCGTAGGTTTAGATAAGCAGCTGGACAGCAATCTTTCTTCTCTGATTGGTTAATGACACTCTGGAGTGGGAGGGGCCAGTCTGATGTCTGTGGTCAGGTTCTCTCTCTCTCTCTCTCTCTCTCTCTAGCCTCAGCCTTCTCTAAATCACATACAAGGCTAGCTAGGATTACAAAGGCTGTCTTTGTTTAGAGGAGAGGTGGTGTTTCTGAGGTGTGTGTGTGTGTGTGTGTGTGTGTGTGTGTGTGTGTGTGTGTGTGTGTGTGCGCGCGTGCGTGGGGGGGTGCATGTGTATTTAATGCTGCCAGCCAGTTAGCAGCTGCAGGGTCCCAGCAGCTGCAGAGTGGATGGAGCAGATGTTCATGCTGCTTCAACACCAGACACGTTCACGCGCGCGCACACACACACACACACACACACACACACACACACACACACACACACACACACACTTGCATGCATTGACTTTGATCCACTCCTTGTTTATTAATGACCCCCTCCTATCCCCATCCCCCAGGTTGGGAGAGCCAGTTGTTGGAGACTGGGTTCCTGGGGATCTTCCTGTGTCCAGTGTGGGGCTTGTCTCAGGTGCCCCCCCGCTGCCCACCCTCCCTCATCTCTGTTTGGACTTTCAGATGGCTCATAGTCCGCATCATGCTGGGCGCTGTGAGTAGTACACACACACACACACACACACACACAGGCAGACACACACACACACACACACACACACACAGGCAGACACACACACAGATAGACACACACACACACACACACACATAGGCATCTCCCAACACACACATTATAAATCCACAAATTATTTATTAACATTTAATGGGATTGAAATATATATCAGACAGATATTCTTGTCAGTATCACGGGTACAGAAATTCCCGTTTCCTCCACTCAGCCAAGCTGACCTTAGTGAGCGATATGGAACAGAAGCTTGCCAGCCTGCCTGGCTTTTCAGGCTCTCACACACACACACACACACACACACACACACACACACACACACACACACACACACACCACACACACCACACACACCACACACACACACACACACACACACACACACACACACACACACACACACACACACACACACACACACACACACACACACACACACACTTACCTGAGTTAAACTCCCAGATGCCCAGTATGAAGTATGGAAAAACACAGATGGAACTTTGAGCCATTTGTCATTTTCCATGTTTATATGAAAGTTTTTTTTTTTACCAGGTTTAGACACTTCCCCTTTGAAAAAAATGCCTTGGGCACTCTGGCTTGGACTGGAAAGGCTGAACCCAGTGGTTGGTCAGCCAGCTTCTCAGCTAGTCTATCGGCCAGCCTGTCAGCCGGCCGGTCAGTCAACTTGTCTAGCTGTTTGTGGTTTCCATAGTCAGGAGTACTGACGCTTATCTGTCTCTCTGCCGAAACATGGCGGCTGTTGCCACGATTCCAAACGTGTTTTTTTTATTAAGGCCCTAAAAGAAAGGAAGGGAGGATACACTACAAGTTCACCCACCCAGCCCTTACGCCAGCGATGGGATTGACGTTAAGTGCTTACAACTGCAAAACCCAGTAAGTAATTTCCGCAAGACATCCAGCCATGTCACTACGCTTATTAAAACCAGAAAAGCTCCTAAGGCCTAACCTATCACCACCAGTTTTGACAGGAGGGTATTAATGGGTTTTATTGTGGGTTAAGTTACAGTCCAAGCTGATGCTGTTTTCTGATAATTGAAAGCACACATACTGTAGGACTGAACTTTGGCTGGGGATTTCCATTTGTATGCAATCACCTCTGTTCTGTGAAGATCCTTCAAAGAGAAGATAACTAGAGGTTGTAGCTAGAGTGTGTGCGCGCATGTGTGTGTGTGTGTGTGTGTGTGTGTGTGTGTGTGCTCGTGTGTGTGTGTGTGTGTGTAACATGAAGTGTGTACGTAAGCGCCTCCTCTGCTTCTCAGCAGAAGCAGTCAGTATCAGAAGGTTGAAGCTGGTAGATCTGGCTGGCTAGCATGCTAATGGGGCCTGATGCAGAAAGCAGTGCCTGTGCTTAAACTGTGAAATATAATCACCGCCCCACAACAGAGCAATAACTCGTGTCTGGGTGTGATGGAGATCTCACCTGGCTAGCTACATGTACTGTACAGTAACTGGCACACACACACACACTGAAGCACTTTGGGCCTATAAACTCCGTCCAAAATATGGTTCAGAGATTGTTCATGACCAGTTGGAGAACCCTCTGAAAAAATCTTTTTGCGTTCTTTTTTATATTGCGTTAAATGGTTCTACTGTAGATAGAACATAATGAAATGGCAACTGAATTAGACACAGCTTACACTGGCCCAAAATATTCTGCAATCCATCTGATGTCATGTTCAGTATGGTAAGAAGAAGTGCACTTTCTGTAAGTTGAGGGATGAAGGTTTGATACGTTTTTGGTCACGGTTAACCAGAAAATAAACTCTGATACTGTACCACTTCCCGTACTTTGTTGGGAACTATTTCTCCCTCAGGCTGTCAGTTTGGACGGTCGCCATCCCTCCTTGTCATTTCTGGTTGTTGATCTGTTTAGAGATGGTGGCCTCAGGCCAGATTGGCCCGCGTTCTCCATTGTTTGAGACTTGTTGACAGGGTTGGGTTGGAGCTCAGCATAAACCCATCATTGTTCCTCAGTTTTTGTGAATCACTGACAGTGAGAGCTCGACGTACCATAAAATTTTGACACAGAATAAAAGCCTCAGTGTTGCTTGGGTAATGCAGTTGATTGCATCCTGTGGGGAAACATATTGTTCATGTTTCTAGGTGTCTGCTAGTGTTTATGGGCCTCCTGATTAGAATGTTGGCAGAACTGGTGGGATGTACCATTAGGCTTTTGGCAGGGGTCTTGGTGTTGGCCTGGGCCATGCCCTGGTTTTGGGTCTAAGCCAGGATGTGGGCCCTGGGCTTGGGTCTTGGGCAGTACCTTGGGCTGGGGCTGGTCTGGATTGGCCTTAGGTTTGGATCCAGGTCTGGGTCTAGGTCTGGGCAGGAACTGGTCTGGGCTGGGTCCACCTGAGTCTTGATCTAGGTCTAGGCTGGAGGGTCTCCTTACACCCAGCTCTCTTACGTACGTCTCACGACCTCCAAATCAGTACCCGCCCCCACACACACACACCCTCTCTGTGCCAGCCGTCCCACTTTTATTGTCGGAAGCTTGTATAAATCTCACCGTGGTTCTCCTAGACAGGAAATCGGGTGACTTGCTCAATGCCGTTTATACATTTTGACAAGACCCCAGTCCGGTCCAGTACCTGCAGGGCAGGAGCTGTGGCTGGAGCCCGGCTCAGATGTGTGGACCAGGTCCAGTTTCCGTGGAACAAAACACTGGAATGGTGTTTTTATTGAAGTCACATGGACGCACATGGCCAGGTTTTTATGATGGTGACCAATTGGCGAATGCAATGCTCACTCGCTATTTTTAAGCTTGTCTCGTTATTGCTAATAAGCACGCCTCCATTAGACCGGCAAACCTATTTGATATACTGTAAAATATAAGGGTTGTGTAATGCATGCAAGATATGCCGGAGGCTTATTATCTTATAAATTGTGAGTGTCAACATTTACACTCACTCCTACGGTAAGTAAGTCCATATTGTCAGCCATACTGTATTGACCTCTGTGGATTGAGAAGGTCCCATGTGTTGTGGTACGATTCCCACAATATCCCCATATGACCCACCACTAAAACACTATCAAAATAACTTTCCTAATGACATTGCATTAGGTCCACCAAGAGTCTATGGAAGGCTGTTCGTGCCAATAGACGGGAATATGCGATTGGAATGGATGAAGGCTAGTTAGAACCTCATGACTGAATTGGATTATGGTCATGTTCGGGCATGTTAACACCCAACACGTTATGACCATAAATCTGACATCCCCATAGCCTCAATTTAATGTAACGAAGTTTAGCAGTGTTATAGTGCATTCCTTGCCCCGTGACCAGCAGATGTGTCAATATTGACAAGGTGGTGTCTTCGGGAGAACATTAGGCCTTCGCTTATTTGGTCGCAAAACAGAATGATATTTTTTCGGGCAGATGCAGGGGCAGGCAACACTCCCAGTGTTGTAGGCCAAGGGCATCTCTTTACCGGGTTTCTGTCTGTGCTGCTGTAAGAGTCCTGTCCTTGCACTTACCAGGATCATAATGCTCTATATAACACATGGTGTGAGCATTTTCACGTTGGCGGAATCAAATTTCCAGTCCAAAAGAATAATTTCCCCACTTCTTGATCCGCCCCCTTGTCTTTCCGTTTCTCCTCCGTCCTGCCGTCCCTCCCTTCCCCACAATGGCACGCTAGTCTCTCTAAACCCCGCGGGGCACTCGCTGTTTCACCATGTGTACACGTAGGCAAACACGTATTTTGTGGAGCGTTAATTTCCAACCGCAGCCAATGCTCCAGGGGAATGTGGGAGATACGTGTTAGCCATGGTATACCATAGGCTTAACCTGGCTCTCAAGCGTGGGGCAGCATCCGGGGGCAGCCCTGAGTGGAGTTAGTGAGCCTCTATGGTAGAGGGATGGTAGCTAAGAGGCTACTGTAAGCTCTGATGTGAGTGATGCATAGAATGAAAGGCTTGGTTAGTATGAGGAGGTTGTGCCTTTGTTTCTACACATAACAGTGACATAAGGCCCAGACATACCAACCAGACATCAAAGAACTAGCGCAAATGAGGACAACTGCTGTGTCGCCTTGCGTCGCCTCCCGTTGCCTGTTTCAGGGCCGACAAGTTTAACTTGAACACACCAAGCGGACAGCAGCCATCAGCCGACAAGCGTGTACGTTTCTGCGCTGCAAACAATGAAGGGAATGTAGTTTAGATTTGATTGATACTATAGCCATAGTCATTCCCATCAACTCTCTCTCTTTCTCCCACCCCCCCGTCTCTCCCTCTCTCTTCCACTCCCATATTTCCCCCTCTCTTTCTCCCTCTCTTCCACTCCCATATTTCCCCCTCTCTTTCTCCCTCTCTCTTCCACTCCCATATTTCCCCCTCTCTTTCTCCCTCTCTGCTCTTTTCAAAGCTTCTTTTTATTTCCTAGAATGGTAGATTCAGTCGGGGCTGAAGTTAATCACTTCACAATCCACCTCTTCTCCTCTTCTGTCCTTCCTAATTTCTCTCCTCTTAATTCCATTCATCTGTTCATCTTTAATGTTGTTACACAACACAACAGTTAGATTCATACCCACCCCCCCACCCCCCTCTCTCTCCCTCTCTCTCTCTCCTCTCTCTTGGCCCACTGCTGAGGACGTTGAGTAATTGAGTCAGAGGGAAGGTGACTTGGTCGCTCCTCAAACGCAGAAACACAGCTGCGCTCTTGGGAGGCTTCTACGGTGACGCCTCTGCTCTCTGAGCTGGTGGTGGACATAGAGATAGAGAGCGTATGCCTCGGACTGCCAAACACCTGTTTTTGCGTATACAGTATGAGACCATATCTATTTGATGTTTTCCTGGACTAGACGTAGCAAGTACACAGCCCCTTAGGCCCCAACATTTAGACACACAGTACTGCCGGAACATAACACTGTGTCAAAATATTATCCAACATAGCTCCTGTGCAAGTAGATTAGATACTGTTGAATAGGTGAACAAATAAAAATAAAATAAAAAAAGAATTATACAACGGTTAGTTCTGGTTCTTGGTTCTGATTGGCTGGAAGCCGTGTTAAAATACTTTTTCTACAACGGAGAGTTTGGATACTTGATTCTGATTGGCTAGCAGCCGTGGTAAAATACTCTGTAACCCACGGCTGTGACCGCATAACAATTAGTATTAATGCGCCGCCAATCTCATTGTCGAGGCCATTGATAAAATCAAGCGGTAGGCTATGTTTTGCGTAGCAACCACTCACAGCAACCTCGCCTTTTTCGTATCCTATTACAATAACGCACTCATCAGTTCGACTCCAACACTTCCACACCCCTACCAGCAAAAACGAGTGCTCTGGAGAACTGTTTTAATAACTGCACCATGGCTGGAAATATTCAAATAAACGTGAACCACCCGAATTATGCCTTATGGCTTATGTGAACAAGGCCAACCCAAATAGGCGAGATAGCCTATGTTGCGTGGCAACCATTTAATTCAGAACTATAGCCTATCGCGGAAGGTTTTGTAAATATTATATAGGCCTATAATTGTGTTTTTTCAAAACAACTGAACATTCCATCCAATGCATCTGTTGCTTGGCAACGCTTTTGTTAGGGGAACTATTTTGCTCGGCGGAATTGAGGGAATGATACTTTGTTTTGAATAAATGTTAATATTTTATTAATTTTGCTGTGTGTTTATTTTCCACTAATAGCTGTAGTAACCGTTGTATAAAAACAATAAACCACTCGAGCCAGTGTGTTATAGTGATTTTATTACAGCTAGGGGGCGTTGTTAGGTACGACGTGAAGCGGAGTGCCTAAAACCCTCCTAGCTGTTATAAAATCACTATAACACACAGCCTCTCGTGGTTTATTGCTTAAGTAAACTCTAAGTGATCCAGTTACGTGGCCGCTAAGGTGGATGTGGAATTAAGCATAAATCCTGTTACTATGACAGATTGATGCTGTAAAGGTGGTGCTGTGTTGTTGTCTTTGTCAGGTGACATGACGGCTCTCATATAATTCCATGTACGATGGGATATAAGACACGAATACACGCCCTCGCAATCACACTCTCACACACAAACACAAAACCAAACACACCTTCACATAATTGCAGTGTGTAGACCCCAGGAAGAATAGCTGCTGCTATGCAAAACTAATGGGGATCTAAAATAAACAAACATAATCGCACACTCTCTTTAATGTATCCACACACACACACTCACATCACACTCTCTCTTGATCTAATGTGTATGCACACGCACGCACGCACACACACACACGCACACACACACACACACACACACACACACACACACACACACACACATACCCTCACACAATCACACACTCTCTCTTTGTAATGTATCCACACACACTTCAGCTAAGTGACTGACAGGTGTTCCTCCTCTCCTTTACAGGGTCTTATCAAAATCAGAGGAGACCGCTGCTGGACAGACCTCACCTGTATGGACTACCACTACGAGGTGTGTGTGTGTGTGTGTGTGTGTGTGTGTGTGCATGTGTGCGCACGTGTGTGTGTGTCCCAGGTCCGATCGCATGTTATGAGGTCTCGGACGCTGTGGGATTCAGCTGACCACATCATGTTGCCTCAATCAGCCCATTGTCTGTCTGCCTGTTACTGGTCGGATGCCACATCAGATGTTCAACTCCACGTTAGGCTTTGAAAGCACATTGCGCTCATCTGTAGGAGCATTCCTGTGACAAGCCCGTCTGAGAAGGTGCACACACACACACTATATGTCTTGCTTTTTAGTGTCTGTGCCTTCTAATGCATTGTGTCTGTCTGCCCGTCTGTGTGTGCATGCACGTCCCCAGGACTTTGTGCGCGAGTGCGTGCGCGTGTGTATGTGCCCAGTGCCCTCCTGTGCTGTTCACTGTGTCGTGCTCCCGAGTGCTCATCCTTATCCCGCCAGATAATCCTGATCAGTTACCTGCCGTCTCAAAGTACGTAGATTAATACACAGTCAGTCAGTCAGTCAGTCAGTCAGTCAGTCAGTCAGTCAGTCAGTCAGTCAGTCAGTCAGTCAGTCAGTCAGTCAGTCAATATACACAGTCAGTAAGTTGGTCAGACAGACAGACACAGTCATATAATATTCCTCTCAAAGTGATGTCTTAGCTGCAGGTATCTGAAAAAATCTATTTTCTCCAAGTTATAATCTTCTAAAAGTTGAGTAAAGCTATCTAATCCAGTCATTATTCTGCAATATGAGGTGATGCCTTTATCTACCCAGGCCTTAAATCTGCTATCTAGTCTAGCTGGTGTAAAATCTGTGTCATATGCCACCCAGCGTAGTATTCAAGTATTTCTTTCAAAGTTCGAGTCCGTGACTTTTTTATGCCAGATGTTTAAGGGGACTGAGGTCCAGCTGGGCTTTTTGTCTAAAAGATTATTCTGGAGTGCCTTCTCTCCTAGTATAGACTGGAGAGGTACATTTATTTGGTTCTGTTCCAAGTCTTTCCATCTAGCATCACATTCGGGATCACACCAACAGACAAGAAAGCGCAGCTGGGCCCTTCCATCTTCATCCTTGGGTAGTTGTCAGGGCCGGACTGGGTGAATATTTCATGCCGGGAAATGTAGCCCCAGTCAGGCCACGAACACCTTCAGTTTCGTTTTGTTGACGGGGGGGGGGTGCTGTGCGATTAGTTGAGGGGGGGGGCAGGCCATTCACCGCGGGCCAGGCCAGTTGGCGCGCCAGGCCACTGGGAAAATTCCCGGTGCTCCCGATGGCCAGTCCGCCCCTGGTAATTGTAATGTTTGGAATCTAATTCTTGGTTTCTGCTTTGCCCAAATAAAATTTTAAATCATTCTGTTCCACTCACTAAATTGTTTGGGATGTATTTCAACAGGCAGGGACTAGAAAAGAAAAAGCAGCCTGGGTAACACATTCATCTTGATGACATCTATTCGGTTATACATATTCATAGGCAATAAAAGCCATCTATCCAGATCTGATCTGATGTCCGCCGTCACGTTGAAATAATTATGTTCATAGATGGTTGATAGATCCTTAGGTATTTGCACCCCAAGATATTTAATCCTGTTATTTCCCCATTTAAATTTTTACATCCTATAAAAGTCTTGCTGCGGTTCATAATTAAAGGTAAGAGTCTGAGTCTTATGCAAGTTTAATTTATAACCTGAATATGACCCGAATTTGGTGAGCAGAGACAATAATTTGGGCACACTCGTATTGGGGTTGGTAAGAGTCATAAGGATGTCATCTGCGTATAAACAAGTCTTATAGTCTGTGTCACCTATCAATACACCAGTTATCTCTTTGTCCTCTCTGATAGCCTGCGCTAGCGGCTCGATAAACAGAGCGAAGAGCGTGGGACTAAGGGGGCACCCTTGTCGACAATGTCTTTGAAGAGATATTGTCTTAGACAAATTCCCATTTATTTTTATTCTGGCTGTGGGGGAGCAGTATAAGGATTTCAAACATCCAATTACCTGGTCGTTGAATCCGAAGTGTTGGAGAACCAGGTATAGATACTCCCAGCGAACTGAGTCGAAAGCCTTCTCGGCATCTAGACTAATAACTACAGATTCTGTGTTGCTCTTACTCATTACTCAACGAGGTGGAGAGTTCTCCTCACATTGTCCTGAGTTTGTCTGTTTATCACAAAGCCTGTTTGGTCAGTATCTATCAAGTCAGGAATAATATTTTCTAACCGTTTTGCCAATATTGATGCATATATTCTATAATCC
This sequence comes from Borostomias antarcticus, assembly GCF_949987555.1. Lineage (NCBI taxonomy): Eukaryota > Metazoa > Chordata > Actinopteri > Stomiiformes > Stomiidae > Borostomias > Borostomias antarcticus. The sequence goes on along the minus strand of NC_140255.1, from coordinate 14,083,310 downwards.
ATGTTTAAAATGGATATAGGTCTGTAAGAGCTGCATTCAGTCGTATCTTTCCCTGGTTTAGGAATTACAGAAATGATTGCATGTCTCCAGGACAATGGAGCTTCTCCACCTCTAAGAACATAATTAAAGCACATCTTTAATATTAGTATTATTATTTCCCTACAGGACTTATACCATTCTGATGTGTAGCCATCAGCGCCTGGCATTTTATTAATTTTCAATCTTGAGATAGCTTAATTTATTTTTCTTCTTCTGTTATCTCTTTCGTTATTTGTGTATTCTGTTCTGTCCCTATTGATGGTAAATCTAAAGATGTTAGAAATTCTGATATCTCAGTCGATTCAGCTGCCTGGGGCTGAGCATGTAGTTGTTTGTAATAAGTTTCAAAATAGTTTTGTATGTCTTCTAATTTGTCGTACACTAGCCTACCTCATTCTGGGGGCTTTTCACTTTATGTATAAATCTCTCTGCTTGCTGCTTGCGTATTCTCCATGCAAGTATTTTTTTTAGATTAAGGGCCATTTTCATACAAATTCTGCCTAATTTGTTTAGCTTTCCATTCTATCTGATTTTCATATAGATCGTTTAAAGTCTTTTTAGTTTCTCGGATCCGATTTAAAATATCTTTGTTGTGTTCCATATGTTTTTCCTCCAAAGATTTTAACTCTGCAATCAGATCTTTAATTCGTTTGTCTTTTTCCCTTCTCTTCTGTGCAGACCACATTATGAGTTTACCTCTAATAACAATCTTTGCAGCATCCCACAATATGCTAGGAGACACGGTGTCATTATCGTTGTGAATCATATAATCTTCAAATTCTTTCCTTATGTTTTCTAGATATTGAGAGTCCCTCAGAAGGTTAGTATTAAGTCCATGCAGACCACCTTTGACATCAGCTATAGGGTGCTGAATAGCAGGCTATTCTTGTACAAAAGTATGTATATTATTGAGTATCGTTGAGTATCAATACCACCCTGAAGACAGACGTGGTCTACAGTATAACCAAGAAACCCTCTTACAGTAAGTGGAGAGAATCTCAACAGGTTCTTTTTTTCAACTGTTTACTTTTATTTTTCTTAGGACTAGACATAATCTGTGGGAAACCATCTCTCCTGAGTCTGCTTGGCCTGGCTCTCTGCTCTGCTGCAGTCCACTCACCTACAAGAGTGGATTTCCCATCAGCAGAGAAAAGGGTTTTATTTTTATTTTAGTGTGGTGCTCAGGATCGGGCTTGAAGCCTTTATGTCATAGCTGTAGAAAAGTTAGATGTTTTTTTTTTATAGCCAGGCTGTTGAGAGTTAGGGTACCGTAAAGAGCTCTGGTTGAGAACAGTGTATGGAATGGTTGTAACTATCAGGGTTTGATTGATATGTCACATTGCCCCATGGAGGGTCAAACTGCCCCCTTTTTGTAGCTTTACCTCTGCTGTTTTCTTTTTTGGTCACTAAGCAACCTTGGCTTTCCGAATATTCTATTCAGGAACATTGAACTTGGTTTCATTGTCACAACTCTACAGGGATTAGAACATTAGATGCATTACAATTATATCTCTAGTTAGACCAGCTGACATGCTACAGCTGATTAGCATTAGCGGTATATTCTGGGCGTCCAATGTTCTGTTGGCATACAGTAAACTGTAGGATAGGATGTCACAGCTATATATAAGCCTAGAAACAAGCCTGGCATGGTTACCAATTTGTAGACCAGATTCTCTGATTTATGCTTCTTTCCTTCTTGTAAAGGCCCTACTTAGTGCAGCGTTAGAGCTTGACTTATGTGCTCTTTGTGATGTCTTTATTCACATTCAAGACTGTGTATTTGTGTCTTATTTTCTTGAACCTTTTTCCTCCCACTTGATGGAGTGTGCGAGGCGGTTCTCAACCCTTTCCTGACGTTCCCCTAGAACTTTTCTGAGTGTCGTTCCAACAGCACCATGCCCTGCCCCAGCTAGCTAGCAGGGAGTTACTAGCTCTCTTTAGCAACATAGCTTTGAGAATGAAAGCATACGTTTTAACGCGGAATCCAGGAGAGTTGTTGTTGATGCTCAGAGGCGTCTGTCGCTGCACTTCTGCAAACTGCCAGCCTGTTGCGGCAAGTCCGGATTTATGACTTTAATATAAATGTGAAATGGGACCCTGTTTATTCGAGTGCACTGGGATTATGGCAGAATGTGTATGTGAGGCAGGCGGTTTTGGTCATGTCCCAAGACCTCTTATACTATCTTCCACCCCCAACCTCTAGTCTGTCAACACCCCCAGGGGTGCTGTAGATTTACACAGCCTACACACACACACACACACACACACACACACACACACACACACACACACACACACACACACACACACACACACACACACACACACACACACACACACACCGGAAGCCACAGGCGCCAGGTGGGGCCTGACCCCCCCTTCCCTGACACACTGCTCCCTTTCAAACCTACGACAGGTCCGTCCAGCGCAGTGCATCCTGGGCTGGCTTTATGAAGTTGGTTGAGTTGGTGTGTAATGTTTAGGGACTTGGCTTGGGACTGTTGTGTTTTTGTTGCTGTGTGTTTGTTTGTTTGTGTGTCTGTGTATGTGTGCCTGTGTATGTGTGTGTGTGTGTGTGTGTGTGTGTGTGTGTCCTTGTTGCAGTGTTTTCTTTCCACATGCTGGGGGTGTGTTTGGCTATCTGAGGGTGCAGGCAAGGTGCCTGTGGTGGTACAGTCTACTGCATGAGGCCCAGGCTCCAGGCCCCAGCCCCCCCCCCCCCCCCCCACGCTCCCGGCCCCCCAGCACGGCTCTGAAAGAGCTCTCTGATAGAGGGGTGTGTAGGCAGAGTTACCTGGAGTCTAAATACAGCTCCGTCTTTACTTAACTTTGCCTTGGAAATGTACCCTTTAGGTGTGGTGGTCCTCAGACTGCAGTCCTTCCCATGCCTTACTGTAAACACCCCCAATATGGCACTCACCACTGTGTTCTTTATGATAAGATGGGCTGGCCATCTCTTTCTCTAAAGTGTAACTATCACTGGTATGTTTATTTTCAAAGCCATTACGGTAAACTTCTACCTTACATTTTGGACTGGAGCCTTGGCACCTACCAGACCCGATCAAATGATCGGCTTGTTCTCAGGGTTCCTCGAGTGCATTCGGAACTAGGAAGGGCTGCTGTTACCATGATGCTTCTTATACTTTCAATACCTTACAACAGACTCTAAAGCTTGAGGTTTAAATCCATGGCTCTAGACCTATGTACTTCGACCTGTAACTGCTTTTAATTATTATTATTATTATTTTGGATTGCATTTGTTTTGTTGATATTTGTGTCTTGTCATCACTGTAAATGAGGGAAACCTCAGTGCTTCACAAGTATAAATAAAGGTCTGAAATTAAATGAAATCCCCTCCCTCCTCGCTCCCCCCTCCCTCCAGACCCAGCCGCTCCCTAACCCCATGTCCTACTACATGCACCACTCGCCATGGTGGTTCCATCGCTTCGAGACGCTGTCCAACCACGCCATCGAGCTCCTGGCGCCGTTCCTCACCTTCCTGGGACGCAGGATGTGCATGGTCAACGGAGTGCTGCAGATCCTCTTCCAGGTCAGCGGCCCAGGCCCTGCTTTCCTTTGCTCCGTCCCTCTCCCTCTGTCCCATCCGACAAGATTGATGAGTTCCGCCTCGTCTGCCTGGTCTTTGAGTTTTCCTGTGCCTGGTCTCAAATAGGCGCCGTGCTAAGCGCGGCCATGAAGGGCAACACCGAACTCTTCCTGTCCATGAGGGTTGAATGCCTGAAACTCCTTCGCTTCAGCTTTCTTATTTGGCGGGATAAACTGATCTCTGACATTCCTTTGGGAAATGTGGGCGGGAGGTAATCAAAATAAGACGGGGCCTGCATGTGCATCGCGCACAACAGCCAATGGCTGTTCAAGAGGTGATTTGACATGCAGCTGAGAGGGCACTTGGAACATTTCTTAAAAAAACAGGAAATCGAGTGCTTATCGCCAGTCTGCCAATGATTAGGCTGCCACATGCCATAGTGGCACGCATGCCTTAGGTTGTCTACCCCTGGCCTAGTGCGTAACACAGCTGATGCAAGATATAATTGCGTAATTGGCGTGATCTCTTGTCTCTCTCTTTTGTCTCCCTCGTTCTCCCTCGGTCAGGTGACTCTGATAGTGAGCGGGAACCTTAGTTTCCTCAACTGGCTGACCATCGTTCCCAGTCTGGCCTGTTTCGATGATGCGTCGCTCGGCTTCCTGTTTCACTCAGACCGTGGGGCGAAACAGAAAGTGCTGGAGCTGCAGGCTGAGGAGGCCAGGGGAAGCAGCCCCCAACCCAGCAGAGGTACACACACACACACACACACACACACACATACACACGCACACACACACACATACTCTCTCACTCTCTCTCTCTCTCTCTCTCTCTCTCTCTCTCTCTCTCTCTCTCTCTCTCTCTCTCTCTCTTCTCTCTCTCACACACACACACACACACACTTTCTCTCTCTCTCTCTCTCTCACACACACACACACTCACGCGCTCTGTGTCTCACACACACACACTCATGCGCTCTCTCTCACACACACACTCGCACTTGCGCGCACACACACACACACACACACACACACGCACTTGCACTCACACACACATACGCACACTCTCTCACACGCACACACACATGCAGAAATGTACGTGCGCTTGCACACACACAGACACACACGCGCACAAGCACGCGCACACACACACACACACACAAAGGGATTAGCACTTGGACAGCTGAGGAATGAAAGACAGGAGGAGGAGAGGGAGAGAGAGAGGGAGAGGGAGGGAGAGAACGGAAGGGAGGGAGAGAGAGTGGGAGGGAGGGAGAGAGAGAAAAGGAGGGAGAGAGGGAGAAGCAGACAGGTGGAGAGTGTGTGTATGAGCCAAGTTGGCATGTTAACGTGTCGAATATTATTGAATGTGAGAGCGAACGAACATATTATATAGTTCTTGGTTTACGGCAAACGTGGTAAAACCAGGAATATGCTTCTCTAATAGGCCTCCTTGGACTCAGTAATGGTGGGCTGACTCATATGTAACCGAAGTGGGGTTTAAACTCTTCTGCTACCTGCACCATGTGTGTTTTTGTAGTCATTTCACTAGACTGTAAAAATCCACATTTAAGTGAAACAGCAGGTAGAATATAATGGTGATGGATGGGTGTGTGTGTGTGCGCGTGTGTGTGTGTGTGAGTGTGTGTGTGTGTGTGTGTGTGTGCGCGCGCGTGTGTGCGTGTGTGTGTGTGCGTGCGTGTTTTAGGGATTTAGAACAGTCTGCTCCTCCATTTGTCAACGGCAAACGCCCCATGACCTCATAGGCTGAGACCTCTAGGCTGACAGAAGCCAAGATACTTCAATAACATACACACACACACACACACACACACACGCACACACACGCGCACACACATATCTCCATATCTTTTCCCGTTCGCCACAGGTATGCTGATCAGGCGGGTGGTGAACGTGTCTCTGGGCGTTCTGATTGGCTACCTGAGCATTCCTGTGGTGATGAACCTACTGAGTTCCAAACAGGTGATGAACACGTCGTTTGACCCCCTCCGCATCGTCAACACATACGGAGCCTTCGGCAGGTGGGGACCATACACCTTCACCCTCCTCCCCTCCCTCACTCATATCCTCATTTCTCCCTCTTTAAATCGCTGTGTCTGATTGTCTAAGTCAGCTATCTTCTTTGTACATCTTCCTCTCTCTCAATTCAATTAAATTTAAATTCAAGGGGCTTTATTGGCATGGGAAACATACGTTTACAGTGCCAAAGCAATTGTGAAATAAAATGAATTCATAAAAAGTCAGTCTCTCTCTCTCTCTCCCTGCAGTATCACTAAGGAGCGTACGGAGGTGATTCTGCAGGGCACCGCCAGCGTGGACCCGTCGGACCCCGGGGCGGTCTGGGAGGAGTACCAGTTCCTGTGTAAGCCCGGCGACCCACAGAGGCGGCCCTGTCTGATCTCGCCCTACCACTACCGGCTGGACTGGCTCATGTGGTTCGCTGCCTTTCAGGTAAACGTTCCACCAAGATGCTTTCAAAAAAAGCATGGCTAACTTAAAGGTGACACCTGGCGAATGGGTTTGAAAGCACAATATGGACATAAAGTTCAACCAGTGTTTTTTCGAGTGGATTTGTGTTTTGTGTTTTTTGAGTTAGCACCATACAATATCATGTCATTAGTATCCACTAGGGGGCGGTAGTCCCTCAACTAATTTCTCTGCAGTTCTGATTTTCTCTTTCTCTCACCCACGCCTTCCCTCCCTCCCTCTCTCCTTCTCTCCCTCCCTCTCTTCTCCCCCCCCCCCCCTCTCCCTCCCTCTCTCTCTCTCAGACCTATGAACAGAGTGAGTGGGTGATCCACATCGCAGGCAGACTGTTGGCCAATGACACCTCAGTCCTCTCCCTGCTGGAATACAACCCCTTCCAGGGCAGAGAAAACCCCAGGTACAACGCCTGCTGACCGTCTCTCCCTCTCTCCTTTCTCTCCGTCCTCTCTGCTTTCTCTCCATCCTCTCCTCCCCTTTCTCTCAGTCCTTGTTGTTGTTGTTCTTTTTTATGCTTATTCCTACTATGCATATTCTGTATCTGCATTTCCAACCTTGCTGTAATCTATCTATCTATCTATGGTAACACTTTATTTTAGGGGGTCGAAATTACCTAGTAATTTCCAAGTAATAAGGTGGTAATTAGCAAGTAATTTCTTAGAAACTAGGTTGAAATTACCTAGTAATTTCCTAATAAGGTGCTAATTATCACGTTTTCTTTTTAAAATAAGGTGGTAATATACTAGTAATAAGGTGGTATTTTATCAAGTAATTTAATATAAATAAGGTGACAGTATGCAGCAGTAATGTAAAAGTAATTAGGTGATACAACTCCTTGTAAAGTGGAGAGAATTATCATAAGTTAATTTGTAATAAAGTGATTGTTTCTTAGTAATTTCTCAGGAACAGTCCCCTAAAATAAAGTGTGTTCCTAATGCTGCGTTCACACCGGGCGCGGCGAGAAAATTTGCGCGATCCAATGGTTTGCCGCGCGAATCCGCCGCAGAAAGTTAAAAAAATTGAACTTTTGCAAATGTCGCTGTGCGACGAATCCTGGCTGCCGCGCCACCGGGTTCGCCTGATTCGTGCCCCCCATGCCGCCCGCCGCCCAGTTTATGCGAATTGTATTGACTTTCTATGTAAACTCGCCGCGCGGCCGGAAAAATTTGCGCCCGGTGTGAACACAGCATAATGCGTAATTTCCAAGTACTTTCTGGATCTCTCAAAGGCCTTTGATACCATCGACTTTAATATGTTACTGATGAAACTGCACCATTATGGTATCAGAGGAGTGTCTCTTAATTGGCTCAGTAGCTATCTACATGATAGACAACAGTATGTTGACATAAATAATCACAAATCTCAAAAACTGGACATCAAATATGGGGTCCCGCAAGTTTCAATTTTGGGGCTCTTGCTGTTCATCCTCTATATCAACGATTTTGTTAATTCATCCAAATTACTATATAAAGTTATATTTCTTGATGATACAAACCTGTTTTTGTCTCACAATAACTCATATGAGCTTCAAGATCTACTTAATTCTGAACTGCTGAAAGTAAATACATGGTTCAAATGCAACAAACTATCGCTTCATCGCTTCATCGCTTCAAACATCAGCAAGACTAACTTTATTATATTTCACTCCAACAAAAAAGCGGTTGATCATATCAGTCTCAAGATGGATGGAAAGGAGTTAACAAGGGTAAATTCCACAAATTTTTGGGGGATCCACATAGATGAGTCACTTAACTTCAAATGTCATAATGAATATCTGTTGACTAAACTGTCTAAATATGTTGGCTTATTTTTTAAATTACGATATTTTCTTCCCTTATCTGCTCTTCTTATCTTATATACAACTATATTTGATCCACATATAAACTATTGTAATATCATATGGTGCAATACTTTCCCCAGTCACCTCAAAAAACTAGAAAGCTTGGAAAAGAAAATTATAAGAGCCATATCCTGGTCGGGCTTTAACACTCCTACACGTCCCCTGTTCCATCACTATGACCTCCTGAGACTTGCTGATTTCAATTTTCACCAAAATGCTTCCATTATGTACCAAGCTCTTTATAATCTGAACCCTAGACTCTCTAAGCTTATTCCAGTCAGCTCTCCCATGCATACATACAACACCAGAAACACATACCTTATCTTTGGAAAGAAAAGACGTTTAAAATGCACTAGCTTAACTATTACAACCAGGGGCCCACAGATCTGGAATGAGCTTGATGAGAGTCTGAAAATGGCACAAACTGTCTCCACCTTTAAGAAGAAACTGAAAGTAAAACTGCTCAACTCATACATACTGTATAGCACTCTACTGATCTGGGATTGTTGGTTGATTGTACTGTGTGTTCTATGTCGTTTACTGTGTGCTCTATGTTGTTTATTGTATGTCTTGTATTGTTTATATGTAGGTATTGTATTATGTTGTATTATGTTATATATATATATGAAGTATTGTTTATTGTAGGTATTGTATTGTATTATGTTGTATTATGTTATGTTGTATGTATTGTATTATGTTGTTTGTTATATGTTATTCATTTTTTGTCCTATTAAGATGAAAACCTTCCTGCTCAGGCTCCTGCTATAAGCTTTAAATAGCTTCTTGGGAGACCTGGCACTCACACAACTGCAAACTTCTTTAGGAAGTTGATGATCCAAATGTTGATACGTACTGTGTGTGTGCGAATATATTTGATTTGATTAGAAATTTGATTTGATAACGCTACCACCATCATGCTTCATTGATTAGGTGGTATGCTTTGGATCATGAGCAGTTCCTTTCCTTCTCCATACTCTTCTTATCCCATCATTCTGGTACAAAGTTGATCTTTGTCTCATTTGTCCATAGGATGTTGTTCCAGAACTATACAGTTTTTTTTTTAACGTTTTTATTTTTTATTTTTAGATGTGTTGTGTTTTGGCAAAATCTAATTTTACTCTGATGTCTTCTCTTGATTGCTGACTTTGACACAGATACGCCTACCTCCTGGGGTGTGTTCTTGATCTGGCCAGCTGTTGTGAAAGGGTCCTTCTTCACCAGGGAAATAATTATTCTGTTATCCACCACAGTCGTTTTTCGTGGTCTTCCAGATCTTTTGGTGTTGCTGAGCTCACTAGTGCGTTCTTTCTTTTTAAGGATGTACCAAACAATTGATTTGGCCACACCTAATGTTTTTGCTCTCTCTGATGGGTTTGTTTTAATTTTTCAGCCTAATGATGGCTTGCTTCACTGATAGTGACAGCTCTTTGGATTTCATATTGAGAGTTGACAGCAACAAATTCCAAATGCAAGTACCACACTTGAAATTAACTCTAGAATTTTGATCTTCTCCTTGTAAATGAAATGCACTGTTCATCTGATTTGGATGAAAATACCCTCAAACTAAAGCTGAAAGTCTGCACTTAAAGGACATCTTGATTGTTCCATCCATCCATCCATCCATCCATCCATCCATCCATCCATCCCATCCATCCCATCCATCCCATCCATCTGTCATATCTATCCACTCATTTAATCAGGAAGTACTACTAAAGCATTATGGAACGAGAAGCCGTGGGATGTCCGTCAATATTTCAAAAAGAAAGACAATACGAACTTTAAAATGTATTTTTAATGGAACTATTTGTTAATCATTTGCAGATACTTCCGCTGAAAAAGGGAACGTTGCCAGGCAACGACAATGCTACAGCACATCTTTGTAAACATTGATCGGACACTGCCACGGCTACTAATAAGAGGTGGATTGATATTAAAGATGCGCGAACATTCCATTTTAGCGTGGGGATATCGTGGTTATCGCCATGGCTGGAATGCAAACTGACCAATAGAGACAATGGACCGGATCTATACCGTTGTATAATGTACAATGATCCTCCCTCTTAATCACCTATTGTATTTTTAGATTGCTATTCTTGCACTTTGCCTTCAGCACTAGATTATGCTCTTAGTGACTTGTTTTACATAGGAGATACACTTGTGAGTTCTGGCAAGTAGTAGTACAGTGGCTTTTCCTACGTTAAATGCAATTTTTGTTTGTCGCTTTGGATAAAAGTGTCTGCTAAATGACTGTAATGTAATCTATCTCTCTATCTCTCTATCTCTCTCTCTCTCTCCTGTTTTGAATACTGTAGCATACAGTAAGTGTTTAGACATTCACCTGGTCTTCGCTAATCCCCCCCCCTCCTTCTATCCCAGGTGGGTGAGAGGAGAACACTTCAGGTACAAGTTCAGCCAGCCGGGCAGCGCCAGTGCCGCCCAGGGGAAGTGGTGGCTGAGGAAACGGATCGGGCCCTACTTCCCCCCGGTCAACCTGGAAGGACTCCTCAAGTACTTCCAGTCCAGGAACTGGCCTCACCCACACATACCCACCCAGTGACCTCTCTACCGTGGCCTATAACCACCTTGACCCTCAGCCTTATAATATACACCCACAATTTGACATGGTCACCTACAGTAACGTATCTATACCTGAACCAGAACCAAGACTGTTATGATACAACCGGTGCCTCTTCAAGTTAAAAGCTTTATTTGTCGCATACATCGTCATACTAGTACAATGTACAGTGAAATGTTTTTTCTACTAGTTCCTAACTGTGCTCAACAGCATGATAATAAAAGCTCTATTTTGATTTTATAGTGTGTGTGTGGGGGTGTTTAATTAGTGATGGCAGTGTATGTCATCTTGCAGGTGTGTGTGTGTGTGTGTGTGTGTGTGAGTGCGTGCGTGCATGTGTTCACGCAGGCATCTGTGCTGTTTACAGATTGGTGAAGGAACCAGGCCAGGTCCAGCCTGGCTTATGTGCGTGGCTGGCTTGTTTCTGTTCAGCACTGGTAGGATGGAAGCTAGTCATGCCACTGAAATAGCTGTGAATTGAAATTACATGAAATAATGTCTGATAAATTAAGATAGGTCTTGTCGCCTGGACACATCAGTTCCAAAACGTAAACAACAGTGTTTGTTTAGCTACATATAGACTAGAGGAGTTTCGTTCAGCATAGACGGTAATCTCTGAGAATGTCCCTCGTGGGAGTCCAATGCTCTGACCACTACTCTACTTGTGGAATTTAGGTAAGGGATAAAAAGGTTTGAGTGAAAGGATAAACGTGTGGAGGTTTGGGGTATAGTCCTAGTCCCATGAAATCATCCCCACTGGGTCTTGAACCCCGGTCTCCCGGGTGGGAGTCCAATGCTCTGACCACTACTCTACTTGTGCAGTGGAGATTGACAGGTTGGTTTTGGTGTCCTTCTTCGAGTCCCTAGTGTGGGTTGGGGTTAGAATAAGGGTTGGGGTTGGGACAGGATCTGACCTATAAGGCAAGGGGTAAAGGTTGGAGTGAAAGGATGAACATGTGGAGGTTTGGGGTATAGTCCCATAAAATCATCCCCACCGGGTCCAGTCTCCCAGGTGGGAGTCCAATGCTCTGACTACTCTACTTGATCAGTGGAGATTGGCGGGTTGATTTTGGTGTGGTGCCAACAGAGATGCAGGCCAACATTGTCAGGAGCAACGGAGGGAGGGAGTGATAACCCGACAAATGCTAGCTGGCCAGCCACGCTCAAAAAGATCCCTGTGGAGCACTGGTCCTCGCATTTCACAATGCATCTCTCTCAGCAATAAATCATTTTAATTGTTCCCTGCCCATTAGAAGTACCCTTTCTTGCTATTACAGAATCCAGGCACAACGTTTACTTTACATCAACAACTCTGTGGGACAGGAAACCCTGAGGACTGTACTTCAGGCACCAGCCAAAACAGTAAGCAAGGAGCACGTTTCACCTTGACATCTCATTAGTGAATCACACGTACGTCACAGAGAATGTTCAGCAGACATGGTCCTATCCAGCCTAATTGAAGGTGACATTTTGCAGATTGACTCCATCTTAGAGACATTTTCAAGTCCACAATCACACATAGATTACATTTCGTTTTCCTCTGAACGAAAAGTAGTGATATACAGTTGCTCTGTAGGTGGTTAGGAGAGTACAGTATGTGCCTGTATAATGTGTGTGACTCACACCTGGAGCGGATAGGCTACAGTGCTGGAGCTTATATAAAACACTTGAGTGTTGGTCACTGTGGTTTAAATGTGTCTCAGTGAAGTCACAAGCAGGACAATTACTCAGGAGAGGAGTGAGTCACATCCCAGCAGGCCAACTGGACTCCATTGTGATTTGATATGATCTTTTTTTTTATTATTTATTTATACTTTCGCCTATATTCAAATAGGCCTTAGACACAGAGTTGTGCAATTGCTCTGCCTTATACACAGAGTTATGCAACATTTTTGTAACGTAGGCAAAATGTAGTTTTGATACAACTGTTCTACAACAAACAACGATAGAGTTCCTTTCGGTCACATATCAAACTACGTGTATTGATGTAGTCCTGTCGTAGATCAATAACATCGCACTGCACCTTTAAACGCACCAAGTTGTGGAAGGATGCTCTACTTCGCTGCGCGAAATGCTGCTCTGTAACGCCTCAATTCCACCATTTACGATTTGTACGATAATAGGTGCGAACTGAGAGGGAGAGCGGGAGAGAGAGAGAGGGAGTGTTGTTTTTTCTTTGCAACTGCACAGTTGGACTGGTGCGCTGAGCTCCATCAAGGAAAGCAGCTGGTTCACAGGTGCGCGGTTAGAATTCAAGCTTCAGCTGTTCCATTGGAACGGCGAATGGACATATAGGCTACCTGTCATGATTTTGACACAGGTGAAAAGTTATTTTCATTGACGGTCAAGTAAAATACTCGGATATTATCAAGTCCCAGGTCAGTGGATGTATACAACTTAATCAAGTAATACCCTATAGGCTAATTCGATAAAAAGTGAAGAATGTCTAGGAAAAAGTCGACTAAACGCAAAGGGAGCACCGCGTCGACAAACAGCGTCAGTAGCGGGAGAAGTGGAAAGGGGATCGCGACTCCTGCCAACGGGCTCATCTACCCCAGCCGCACGTCCATCAGCAGCGGGGAGTTTTATGATGTCGCTTTCAAGGTAAGACTCGGGCGACACCAAAAAGAATACATGAATAGACTACCGTAACGTGCTCCATGTTCAACATTAGTTGCCCTTATTCGCTGTTTTAAACGTTTGACAAAAGGGATAAAAAATGACAGTGAACACCTTATCCACAGACTTCCAAAAACACCTGTAGCACACAGGAGAATTGACTTTCTGCTCAAACTAGTCAGTGCCAGCTGAGTCAACAATATGGCACAACCATGTACGCACGTCTGCCAACGCAGCACAGGCGACACGTGCACAGGGCAAATTGTGTCAGGCCATTCCTCACCTAATTTAACCGTAACAGTTCCCGTTTCCTACCTCTGATCTTTGGGAACCCAAACATGTAGCCAGGTATCATCGGTCTAGTCACAGACAGGGCTAATCTACTACACAATACTGGTCAGTGACCATATGGGAAGCTCAGGGGAGACTAACTAACCCCTCCTCCAGGTCAGATAGACCCTCTGCCTCCCCTACCTTCCTACCTCCCCCCGGGTCTCACAGGACCCTGCGGTCTGTGAGTGGTGAGTACTCTGTGTCTATATCGGTTTGTTACTAACCCTATCTCTAAACACTGTAGCTGTGTTTACCATCCTGTGAACTCCTGTGAAAATGTGAATTAATGTGCTCCCTTGAGATGTAGCTTCCAGAGCCTGCCTGCCTCCCACACACCTCATGTACACAGACACAGATAATGTGTATGTTCACGCACGCACGCACGCACGCACGCACACACACACACACACACACACACACACACGCACAGATGTATACGTTCACAGACATACACTCACATACACACACACCCACACAGAAACAGAGATGTATACGTTCACAGACACACACACACACACACATACACACAAACACACACAGAAACAGATGTATACGTTCACAGACACACACTCATACATACACTTACACACGCACACACACAGAATTATATACGTTCAGACACACTCTTGACAGTTGTCTTGTTTAACTACGTGTTCTGACAGTGAGTCTGACGGTAAGAAGAGAGGAGGCGCGGCGAAAAGGAGAGAGGGAGAGAAGACACGTGGTGAGGAGATGAGAGGAGAGACGTGGTGAGGGTGAGGAGAGGAGAGACGTGGTGAGGAGAGGAGAGGTGACGGAGGGAGGGGCGGGGGAGAGAGAGGGGTCCTCCCTGCCAGCATGAGGAGGGTTAGAGAGATAAGGATTGGGGTCTGTGTGGTGATTCCTCAGATGACGAGGAAGACATACGTATGTCCCTGCCTTTACCTGCCTGTCTTTTCATGGCCCTCCCTATCTATATGTCCGCCTCCCTCTCTCTCTCTTTCTCTCCTCCCCCCATTCTCTGGATGTATGATGTGTTTCTCTGTTCTGTAGGTGATGCTGGTTGGAGACTCTGGTGTAGGGAAGACCTGTCTGCTGGTTCGCTTCAAAGACGGAGCCTTCCTAGCTGGTAGCTTCATCTCCACCGTGGGCATCGACTTCCGGGTGAGTACACACACACACACACACACACATGCACACACACAAACACACACACACCATATTAGGTGTAATTGCCACCCCCCGTCTCCCTCGGTAAAATATACTGTGGCCATTAAAAGTTATGTTTTTATGGATTGGCTAATCATTTTTTACAGCAAACTGCAAGGCCATTACTGGTGATAGCATCCTAGGGCAAATATACTGGAGCAGGGGGCAGTTAAAAGGAGAAACACATTGTAGCTGGCTGGGATGTGGGCAGAGTTAGTGACCCAGTAGGTACCATTCAGCCCTTCCCACCATGGCAATGCAGTATAAAAACCATAAAGTCAGTCAACGTTGACCAATCAGTCCCCTTTAGCAGGTGTGTGATAAAGCCTGCCCGGCAGGATACACCCAGCTCCTCCCTCCCCATACTGGACGCCATTTCTTTTAACCAATCACGCTCGTCTTAGGCGGAGCGTTACTAGGTTGTTGTTGTTGTTTCAAATAATCTGGATTTAATCTAACTGGGCCGGTAATCAGATGGTAAATGGACTGCTGTGTTCCATTTGTCTGGGAAGTGGTGAGATGGGAGGTGGGCGAGATGGAGAGCGACGTCACCCACGAGGTAACCGCGGTACCACAGACACCAACAGCTCAGAACAAAGATGGACATTAGCTAGCTTTGTAAACCAATAGATAACAACGCACTACGCTGTATTTTGCGCAAACAGAAGAGAACACATGTCCTCAGATCACAGTTGGGGAATACTGTGTGTACGGCTGATTTAATGAGACACAAATAAGACAGAAATGCTAATAAAACAGTATTACTTAAGTTTCACGTAGTTACTCAGGGAGCTGCCATCTTGTTCACGACTTCCAGAGCTAACTGGGGGTTGGGGCGAGTGGTATGAATTCACGCGAACAAGTCGCGATGGCGTTCCAGTTAAAACTGCGAGTAGTATCGCGTGAATCACGACTTCACAAGCTAAATGGAACGCAGCATTATATAGTGCTTTTATCCAAAGCGCATTAGGTCGCATTCACACGGCAGATTTTGTCAAAGCATTTGCGTGTTGCTTTTCATCATTGTCTATGGAGCAGTGCGCTCGGAGCCTTTCGGGGCACTGCCTTGCCGAAGTGAGGCGTCACGCGTGGTATCAGCGCCGAAAAGTTGAAAATATGTTTCCTTTTTTCCGCACAGAGCGGAGGAAGCGCCCTACAATTGTGTTCTTTTTTTAAATTTTTTTAATAAAAAGTATTTTTTATTTTTCCAAAGGACACATAACACAACACATCCCCGTGGCGACCGCCCACCCCCCCTCCCATTTCCCTCCAGCACTGCAAACATCATGGTTACAGCTTTACAGTATATCAAATCAAATTAAATACATAAGTAAATAAATAAAGAAGGTAGATCTCTATCATAATGTTACAAAAATAACATTAGATAATACTCTTCAGTTTTGTTACATCCAGAAAAGTGTTCAGCCATTGTAAGCGTGTGAGTGTGTGGGGTGGCTGCTAACGTTGCGCTAAAATCTTCTTGGCTGCAGTTTTCTCTCCGTTTGTGGAAGATGAAAATCGTTCAAAAGTATGGCTGTGGGAGTACAAGGTAAATCTCTTTCTAATACAGCCGAACGTGTAGATGTCACCATCTCCCAAAATCAGACCACAGGTTCACAGTACCAGAACATATGCAAAAATGTTCCTACTTGACCTTCAGTGCACAGATCACATAGTGGAGAAGAGATCAGCTTAATTGCATGTCGTTTCCTAGGGGTAAAGTAGGTTCTATGTATAAAATTAATCTGAATTTGTTGGTGATCAGGATTATTTGAACATTCAACGATTGAGCCCCAAACTTTTTTCCATTGTATGGGATCATCATTAACAGATAAATTAAGGTCCCTTAACCATATATTTTGAACTTGAAGAGATGTACTGTATAGGATGACAGTAAAAGACGGGAATACAATACTGATACCATACCCTTTTGGCCAAAATTGCTTAGAATAGTATGCAAAGCATGGGGATTGAGCTTTGTGTTCCAGGGAACTCCATAAGTACGCATGGAGAATCTTAACTGAAGGTACAAAAAGAAAGAGAAGCCAGGCAAATTGTATGATTTACGGAGGTCATCGAAGGAATGAAGGCCATTTTCATCAAAATATCATCTAAGACATGAATACCTCTCTCGTTCGATGCAAGAAAAGTGAATGGAACTTTACCCACAAGGAGTGAATAGTTATTAAAAATTTGAGTATTTTGATGCCACTTCTGGGCAGGTTTTAGTAGTTTCTCTGCAGCACGCCAGACAGTGAGGAGATAGGAAACTATAGGACCTAGGGTTTGTTTAGAATGTTTAGGTGGAATTGCTGATTGGATCAGATCTTGTAGCCTGTGGGGAGAAGCAAGCCTCTCTTCCACTGACGTCCAAGAAACTGATTTTATTTAATTTATTTAATTAAATTTATTTGGATGCATTTGGATTTAACCATACAGAGATTGGACGGAGAACAAACTATTGTTGTGTTCTGTTGATTGTCGGCCAGGGACAGTGGGGTGCGCCTCACTTTTTAAGCAGCTTCCAAAATCTGCCACCCACTCACACACACGTTCACACAATGGCAGCAGCCGCCATGAGAGGTGCTAGCCTGCTCATCAGGAGCAACTTCCCAGCTAGCAATTCTTTGTTCTAAGAATGTGAAAACAGAACGTGTAGGGAATGTTCGCCAATGGTTGTGGGAACATTCCCTGCTAGCTGGGTTGGGGCTCAGTGTCTTGCCCAAGGACACTTCGACATGTGGAGGGGGTTGGACGAACTGCTCTACCTCCCGAGCCTCTGCTGCCCCAGATCCGGAGGATTGGGAAGATTGGGAAGTAATAAATGAATGTTATCGATTTTTAAAATTTTATAATTTTATTTAATGAGGCTTATCCCCAAAACCTACATCCGTTGAGTCAGACTAGCCTGCATCTGCCTGGATTGTGAATCGGTTGGGGTTTGCATTTTTGGGAGCAGCCCATTGGTTGCGTCGTGAGGAGATCTGTGCGAGTGGCCAGTGAGAGCAAGGGTGGCGATTTCGTCGAGCCAATCAGAGGCTCTGGTTTCTCAGGTCTTTGCCAGTTGGCTCACATCTTTCCTATCCATCCAGCAAACAGTGAATCAGCTTGCACTCAACCTGCGTGAAATGTGCTGCGTGAAATGTGCTATGTGAATGAAGTGTGATTTAGTGTTGCACGGTGTATCGATACTAGGAAAGTACCGCGATACTCTGTTGTCAAAAACGGTACAATACCCAAATTTAAAGTATCGATACTTTAAGAAAGACAGTGTTTTAATAAGAGCCGTATTGAGTCGCGTTCATGCGACAGTGAAGCCGTGTTTGTTTGTAGGCTATAGCGCTCTGCTTCTCTCTCCCAAGATCCCCGAGTCGCGGGGCAGTATGTGTGTGTGTGGGTGTGCGCGCGCTCTCTCTCTCTCGTCGCTCTCTCACTCTGCAGCGAGCAGCGCAACAGTTTCCCCCCCTCATATGCACGCAGCATGTTCGAGAGGACGGTAGCTAACCTGAGATGGCTACAAGTACAAATGTCGACCGTCCACAGCTTGTCGATAAAGCTGATGCGCGCAGCGAAATCTGGCATATTTTGCTTACAGAGCCGACAGTGAGGGCAAGCCCACGGACATTACAAAGCCCATCTGTAAACGATGCTACAAATCTATACAAACCAAGGGAGCCAATACGACTAACCTGGCAAAGCATCTTGCACAGACATGCCGACTTACACAAACAATTCAAAGAGCGACAGGTTAGCGAATGTGATACAACCGAAGGATATTTTGCCTACCTTATGTTTGAATGTATGAATGCACAATCAATCAATCAATCAAAGCTTTATTTGTATAGCGCATTTCATACCCAGAGGCAACACAATGCGCTTTACAGAGAACAAGGGAGGTGGGCATACGACCCACTCTCTACATATTCCAGAGGGAAGCAAAAAAACAGTAATCACCCGGGGGCCAGATAAGTGAGCTGTAAAAATTCTTCTGTGACCCCTCTCACAATACATTTATTGCACCAGATGATAGCTAGAGAAGCTAATTTTCATCCGTAGCATGAGACTTTTAGCTAGCATAGCTGCAGCCTAGCTGCAAGCCTAGCTCTGCCTAGCGCACTTGTGACAAAAAAAATCAATACCTGCTCCGACCTCCTAGAGTGAGAGAACTGTTAACCGTGAGACCATTATCTCTTCTGATAATCCATCCATCCATCCATCCATCTTCATCCGCTTATCCGGGGTCGGGTCGCGGAGGCAGCAGCTCCAGCAGGGGGCTCCAGACATCCCTTTCCCTGGCAGCATCAACCAGCTCTGCCTGGGGAATCTTTAGCCGCTCACAGGCCAGTGCGGAGATGTAGTCTGAGCTGTTGGCTCAGCTCTCTTTTCGTCACAACAGTGCGGTAAAGCGACTGCAGAACCGAACCAGCTGCTCCGATTCTCCGGGCAAACTCCCTCTCCATGGTTCCCTCACTCGTGAACAAGACCCCCAGATACTTGATCTCCTTCACTTGGGGTAAGGACTCATTTCCTACTCGGGAATAGTATCTTCTGATAATTTGGAATAGCAAAAATGCTTCAATAGGCCTGGGTTAATTAATAATAATAATATTAATAATAATACGCTTTTCAATTTCTTCTGATTATCTCACAGTTTGCAACAACATAGGCATCATTTATTGATTTCTCCCCACACAGACAAACAGATGCCAGCACAATCCCAAACCACCCAGTCGAGGCAGCCTTCCCTTCCAGCTGTGTTTGAAAGCTACAGGAAATATGATAAAGACTCAAAAGATGCAAAAAGACTGAACAGAGCACTAAAGAAGGCCAACAATTTAAAGTTCCATGTTCTGTCATCTATTATTCCATTACTTTTCCTTATGTTTTAGATTTTCACCGTGGTATCGTTTCGGTATCGGTATCGAGATATTTTGGGCAGGTATCGAAACGAAGTCATAATTTTGGTATCGTGACAACACTAGTGTGATTACACTAAAGATATTGATCTGGTTCTCACTGCTGTGAAATAGTCCTTGGATAGAGTTGGATTGTTAACATTCCGCTGCTCCTCCTCTCTCTGCATAATGAATGGCATCAGTTTGGATGTCTCTCTATCCTCTCTCTCTTTCCTCTTCTCATTCTCTCGCTTTCCTCTTCTCTCTTTCTCTCTTTTCCCTCTCTCTCTTTCAATTCAATTTCAATTAAATTCATACGTTTACATTGCCAAAGCAAAAATTGGATGCCCATGGATGTCTCTCTCTCTCTTCTTCCTCTCCTTCTCTCTGCATCTGTCTTCTCTCTCTCTCTTTCCCCTTCTCCCTTTCTCTCTCTCTTCTCCTTCCTCTTCTCTCTATCTCTCGCTATACTTCTCTCTCTCTCTCTC
Source organism: Borostomias antarcticus (assembly GCF_949987555.1). NCBI lineage: Eukaryota > Metazoa > Chordata > Actinopteri > Stomiiformes > Stomiidae > Borostomias > Borostomias antarcticus. The sequence goes on along the minus strand of NC_140255.1, from coordinate 14,063,282 downwards.
TCTCTCTCTCTCTCTCTCTCTCTCTCTCTCTCATTGAGGGTCTTGTCAGGACAGGAGACAGTGTGGGCGGCCGGTTGGCTGATGATTAGGTTGATCTGGTCTCTCACTGGTGGAAGAGTTATAGGAGGGGTTGTTTTTGGGCTTGCTGGTGTTTATCTATGTGTGTGTGGGAACTTTTATCTACCGTAGGCTCTAGGGTTCACTCCATCTTTCCTTTTCACTGACTGAGAGACAGAAAAGGGGGGGGAGAAAGAAAGAAAGAAAGAGAGAGAGAGAGAGAGAAAGAAAGAAAAAGAAACAGAAAAACATCTGTTAGGAGTGAAAAGCTCCCCATAGAAGATTGCAATTTTCCTTTCTTTCCCCTCTCTCCTCCTCCCCCCCCTCCTCCTCTCTCCCTCCCTCTCTCCTCCTCTCTCCCCCTGTGGTATCAGCAGCCCTCCAAACACTCTACCAGTCAGTTAATCATTACAGGAGCTCCAGCTTCAGCCAAGCCCCAACACACACACACACACACACAGCCTCGGCCCGATAGCCAAGCCACCTCTGAATGCTAAAGAGTGACAGGAAGCCGATGGCCGGCGACCGCACAAGGACTCTAGGTAATTGCCATGTGGTTGCCTAGTCAACGGGGGTAGCTGAGGGGGCTGCACACATTAGACTGCAGCTGTGAACTGGATCCTCTTGGACGGTGGGAGGTGAGAATGCAATTACAACAAACGAACGGCAAGTTCAGGCTTCGCACAATGTGTTTGCGTGCAGTAATGAGCTATATGCAGAACAGTACAAAACGGAACAAAATACAACAGAACTTTCCCAACAGCAACAGGAGACGGCAGACATTTTGTCCTCCGTGCTGTTCTGGCGCACTTCCTGTTCTCGAGGACTCCAGAGGAAGTCTCTATGAGCGCGGCGCTGGTCCTCAGGGTTCCTGCTTTACGGAAACTCCCGTTATCCTCGTCTGACACTGAGGGTTTAATGTGCCGTGTTTAGAGCGCAGCGCAGGCATGCAGGCCTCAGGGAATTAAAGCGTCCGGGCAGGCCCGGCGGAAGGCGATTGGCTGCCCTAGGCAAAATAACGACAATGCGCTCCCGACAAGTTGTTGAGGGGGAGGCGGGGTGGTGTGTGGGAGGTGGGGGGGGCGGGGGTTGTTAGCGGACAATTCCGCTTGTCAGGAGGAGATGTGTTGAGCGGGGGGGGGGACGGTGCTAGCAGAGATTTGTGCGCCCCCTAGTGCCTCGGCGCCCTAGGCAATTGCCTAGTGCCATGCGCCGCCCCTGCGCCCGGGCTGCTGTGGGGGATGACCGGCTGCAAAAAACAGCCTGGTACTGCGGGCGCTCTGCTTGTCTTTTGTTTTGGAATGCTTTACGTAGATCATGCACCCGCTCACTTGGGCGAGGTCAAAAATGTTTATATTCAGGAGCACGCACGCGCGCACATACACACACACGCGCACATAAACACACACACACACACACACACACACACACACACACACACACACACACAAGAGACAGGCAGAATCATCTGCAGTTGTTTGTCCTGTTGCATGGGGCAGATCTTCAAGATTCCTTTATTTGTCACATGTCATCACGCCTGGATTATTGCAATTCTCTTTTAACTTGCCTCAGTAAAGCATCCTTGGACCGCCCTCAGGTGGTCCATAATGCCACCGCCAGGCTGTTGACCAGGTCCAGCAGAACTTCTCATATTACTCCTGTCTTGACCTCCCTTCACTGGCTTCCAGTTAATTTTCAGATCCAGTTCAAGGTTATCGTAATTCCGTATAGAGCCCTACAGTACATGGCCAGGCACCTGTAACTCTATCTGACCTGCTCCATGCACATGCTCCCAGCAAGTCACTGAGGTCTGCTGACCAAGCTCTGTTGGTTGTCCCTCGAACCCGGCTTAAATGGTAAGGACACTGAATTTCATGTTTAGCCCTATTCTTGGCTTCCCTGGCATGTATCTGACTAGTACAGGTTAAAATATTTCTGTTTTGTGCAGTACAGAGTTCTGTGTCAATAATGTTCTGTGTCAACTGGCTCATTGCTAGCTATGGGCACACTCGAAAAACTAAATCAAAACTAAATAAAAAGTATGATATACGTGGATTTCAAGTTCAGGAATTACATGGTTTATGCTTACCAAGCTCTGAAGTCGTCCTGTAAACACCATAGGTCCATTCGCCTCTGCATTTCGAAACAACAGTAACTTGTAAACAGTACTAGTTTCACCGAACATACAACAGCCATCCCTTCACGCTGTAAACCTCCGCGAAATTCGGATTCGGATGAATTTGGCGGAGGTTTACAGCGTAAAGGGATGGCTATTGTATGTAGCACTGTGAGTCCTCTTTATGAGAAGTGCTATATAAATAAAATGTACTTACCCACTTACTGTAATGTACAGTGTACAGTCATAGTGAAATGTTGTTGCCAACTCCAAGATTAGACTCAATACAGATATTCATCCAGTATTCATACTCACTACACTTCCATCATGATCCGTGTCCAGATGTATATTACGAGCAGCCATCATACACACACACACACACATACGGTCTTTGTGTCCATATGCATGCTTGAGTGTGTTTGTGTGTGTGTTTGAGAGTGTAGGACGTGTTCACGCATAGGTCTGAGTACAGACATACTCTGGACAACCCCCAATCAGGGGATCAATAAAGTACCTATGAAGTACCTACCTACATACCTATCATCATCGTCATCGCTGTAGAAATTGTAGTCATCATCATCTTCGTCGTCGACGTGGTTCCTCGTCTGTCTATGGAACCCCAGGATATGGAGTGGAAGTGACTGGCAACGTTCCAGCGCAGGTCGCGTTCGACGCCGCTCTTGGGAGCGGAGTATGATCATATACAATGGTTCAGATCAAAATGTTGACAAAACTAGCACTTTTGAGAAAGTCTGATAATTGCTCTACCACCGTTTTGGTCATACAATGGATGTGGGTGGGCACCTTGACAAATCATTCAAAAAACATGTTAAACTCTCAATTTCAAAGACAAGAAACTTACAAGGTGTTAGTTGGCGTTCTGACATATAATTCGCCATAAAGTAAGATTCTAGTTCATCTGGAAAGGCTTTTTAAAATATTTAGCATAGTACTATTTAGTCGCAGCACATATGTGTGTAAACTTCCGCAAACTAGGTAGCCTAGCAACATAAACAATAACAATAGCTACCATAAGTATTTCCGCTTCCTGAATCCTCTCTGCGGATTGATCTACACATCTACAACGGTCGCTTCAATACAAGTCAATGGATTTCATAAAATTATCAATAAAACCCTACAGGATTCATACTTTGCGGCGAATTTGATGTCAGAACACCAATGGACACCAATTACCCCCTCGGTGAGCTTCTTGTCTTTGAAATCGAGAGTTTAACATGTTTTTGAATTATTTTTCAAGGTGCCCATCCACATCCATTGTATGACCTAAACGGTGGTAGAGCAATTATCAGACTTTCTCAAAAATGCTAGTTTTGTCAACGTTTTGATCTTATATATGATCATAAGTAACCTTAAAACAGGGCTAAACATGCATTTTCCCTTTACTACTCCTTTAACCAACCTGATGCTTAGCGTCTCAAACATAGATTATGCAGTGACCCTCTCGCTGTCTTCTCCCCCAGGCACGATTAATCAACATTGAGAGCATAATAATGATGTCCACTCATCATGATACCAGACAGGCCTGGCTGGACATTTTGTATTTCCATTTCTCCAAATGATGGAAATCAGTTTCTTCCCAAGGTTCTAAACACACTCAAAGCTCTCTCTCCCTCTCTGTCTCTCTCTCTCTCTCTCTCTCTCTCTCTCTCTCTCTCACTCACAAACGCATGCCACAGCACCCAGTGTTCTGAACAATGTTATTTCCTTTTCAGCATGACCCACCCACTCAAGAACCCCATACTTATTTGTTTATGCGCGTGTGTGCGCGTGCGTGTGTCGGTGTGTTCTCTCCTGATATAATTTAACCTGATTGGAGTTTGGAGGGTGAGGTCTATCATGATGTGTTATTACAGTACATGTTTGCAGCATGGTGGCGCAGTACCTAGTACTGTTGCCCCACAGCAAGAAGGTCTCCGGGCCTTTCTGTGCAGAGTTTGCATGTTCTCCCCGTGTTTGCAAGGGTTTCATCCCAAAAGAACCCAATACGAAAAACATGCAGAAGAACAGACACTCTTCAGTCCGGTCCCTGACCAGGACTTGGACTGAGCACTTGGACTTGAACGATGGCTGCCCACTGCTCCTGGCTGCCCACTGCTCCGGACGACAGCTTGAATGGGATAAATGCAGGGAACAATTTCGACCGGCGACACCTGAAGAAAAATGTGTGTGTGTGCTGTGATCGCCGCCCACGTGCGTAATAATCACTTGTCACTGTGCGGCAAGTAAAAAAGGCCCTCGAGGTCCTGGGATTAAAGAAGTGGGTTCAAGTTCCTTGCGGTCTTGCAATCGCCGTACAGCCAAAAGAGCCACATAGGACCAATATCCTGGCCTGTGTCTGTCTGAGACGGGGAGAATGGAGCTGTTCTGCAGCTGTGTGAGGCCATGCTAGTGTGAATGCTACAGAACATGAAACCATCTCACACCACACACTCTGAACTAGTTTTATTGCCATCGTTGCCAACATATTGCTATTCTTGCATTTTGCCTTCAGCACTAGATTATGATTTTAGTCCCTTGTTTTAGAAAGGAGATGCACTTGTGAGTTCTGGCAAGTAGTAGCGCATTGGTTTTTCCTACGTTAAATGCAATTGTTAGTCGCTTTGGATAAAAGCGTCTGCTAAATGACTATAATGTAATGTGATGTAAAACATTGGACAGGGTGCAGGGATGAGACGGCTCAGTGCAAAGACAGCGCAGACAGTGCAAAATACGAGTGTAAGATAAGATAATATTCAACCGCTCTTGGAGAACAGGATTAAGCACGCACACACACACGTAAGAGATGTTCCTAATATGATTTCCAGCACATTGTATTGCTGAAGGTTATTATTTCTAGCCCAGGATCGGGGGTCTGGTGATTATATAGTATGGCGTTTGGCTTTCTATACTCAGATTGACACACTATATCCTCACATTTAAGTCAGGGCTTATGTCCAGTCCTACGTGCATAGTGGTTCACACACAAACACTCACGCACACACACACACACACACACACACACACACACACCCCGGGGTAGAGACGAGGCTTGCAGGAGTGTCTTAGCTCATGTCACTCTCTTTCTCCTGGTTTTACTAACAGTCTCCAGTGATCCTCATTGAGTCAGAGAGAGAGAGAGAGAGAGACAAGGAGCTGCTCTCTATCACTAGAGCCAGAAAGCATGTCCAGACTGGGACAGGCAGAGCTCGGTGCAACAGCCGAACGGAACGCAATATGATAAAAACACAGTAGAACAGGACAGTCCCTCTAGTCCCTCCCCTGGCCACCAGCATGTGCACGTGCCTACGTGCGCACCGCGTGTTCACGGGAAACTCCGGATCCGTTTCCCGCAGGTCGGTTGGCACGGCGCTGAGCTAACGCGTCAGCCCGTCTGCCCTCGGCCTGAAGAGAGGCCTGCGCAGGAGGCGAGGAGAGCCGACATGGCCGACACGGCGGGGGTGAGGGGGGGGGGGGGGGAATAACTCAGTGGTCCCGGCGCTAATCACTGTGGAGAAAAACACCTGGTCCTCTCTGCTGCAACTGGCCTGGGTAATGTACTGCACAGCACCAGAAGGAGAGAGAAAGAGAGCGATGGAGAGAAAGCGACAGAAAGTTAATTCTCCGTCCGTCTGTGGCTCTCGGCCTCCCACAGTACATGTGGCGGTAACATAATTGCTTCTCCGCGGGCTCTCTGTGCACTAATTACTCTTGAGAGCTGTGTTATTTAATTAATCCGGGCTAACACTGCACTCTGGGTGATTGGTGTTGATGCCGGTCTTTGACGGCTTCTGGAAACATCTGTCTGGAAGTGAATCTATTTACATCAGTAGCACAAAGCGTGTCTGGGATAACTGCTGAGTCAGTGAGGACGTTATTATTAGTTGCTTCAGGTGGGCTCACCTCATTGGCTGACTACTGAATCGTGTGTGTGTGTGTGTGTGTGTGTGTGTGTGGGTGTGTGTGTGTGTGTGTGAGTCCCCATTGCCCACAAGCCGAAATGTTGCGGGTAGAAATATATATCATATACTGTATGGTGCATAGAACTGACCTGATACATGACAGTCATTCATAGTACTGGGAGCATACATACATACATAGGACCAGTGAGTGTCTTTCTTAATGTTTGGTGACGCTTCTGAAAGCATCATCCCTTTCTCGTGATGGAAACATGACGTGCGGAGCTACCTTTCTACCTGCTAGACAACATTTCTACCCCATCTGAATGGCTGGTGTGGCTCATGAACAGTCCACTGATTGTGTCCTCTTGTTACACACCTCCTCCTCCTCTGAGTGTGTGTGTGTGTGTGCGTGCGTGCGTGTGTGTTCTCTAATAAAGATCAGCCATGACAGGCTGTCAATCACACTCAACTGCTTTCTACACTAAACCTTTCCGGCCAATATACGGCCTTGTCATGCATATTCATGATGGAAGGGGGGTTATAGGGAATTCATTATAAATTTGACTGACAGCTCCGCGGAGTGTAACTCACATCAACGCTGGTGAATACGAATAGAAACCGTGCACGTGTGTGTGCATGAGAGACACAACCTGAGGAATCCAGCATCGTCCTCCCGACACAGTCAGAGTGCTGCCGTGTCCTGGGACCCAAGCCAGGGACCAGAGGCTCCAATCTAGACAGCGGCCAGCGTCTCGCGCTTTGATCACTCCAGCGAGAGACCGGGAGGAAGACAGGGACTTCCGGTGCCTTTCTGCCAGACATCCTCACTTTAGAAACCAAAACCCCCGTCCGTTAACGTCCAGCGGGATGGGAGGGAGGGAGGGAGAGAGAGAGAGAGAGAGGGAGGGAGGGAGGGAGAGAGAGAGAGAGAGGTGAGGAAAGGAAAGAGACACGGCTAAATGAACCAATCAGAGATGGGACAGAAGGATGTCCTGGGGAGAGGAAGGCCGGACACGGCTGGATCACTGCTGCAGAGAGAGAGAGAAGAGAGAGAGACCATACCTCTATGCGGAGAGGGGGGGGGGCGTTTGGGCGGGGGCGTCCGGGGAGGTAATCAGCGCCTCCTCTGTGCCGGAGCGTGAGGAGCGCCGCGCCTTAGCAGCTGTTCCCTCCTCTCCACCTGCCCCCCCCCTCCCGTCTACCCCGCTCTCCCCTCCTCCCTCCTCTCCTCCCTCCACCCCCACTCCTCCCATGGCCATGTGCCACGACGAGATCTCTTTCTCGGAGCAAGTGCAGGTTGTCCTCATCTCACTCCCGGGGGGGTAAATGTAGAGAACGGAGAGAGGGGCATGGGGAGGGGTAGAAACGGGCTAAAGAGATTGGAGGATGAGGAAAGAGAGAGATGGAGATAGAGAGGGAGAGGCGACAGTGGGAATATGAATGCCGAAAACTGGTGACTCTTATGGGCCATTCTATGCTGTTTATTGCTCCCACACACATTGATTTGTGTGTGTGTGTGTGTGTGTGTGCGTGCGTGATGGCACCTGCAGTCACAGTGTCAGCAGGTTGATGTGTGAACTGTCGTTAGAGGGTGATGCACATTCAACAAGGAGAGTAGAGAAAGACAGAGGAAGAGGATAATGATACGCGCGCACACACACACACACACACACACACACACACAGGGTCACACACACAGGGTCACAGGCAGCTGTCTGCCAAGGCTACTAGACTATCAGACATGCAGACTCGTTATCATTCCGTCAACCCAGGGGCAGGGCACTCTGCTGTGACACACACACACACACACACACACACACACACACACACACACACACACTGTGCCTAATAGACCTTTCCTCAGTGTATGTAAGTCACTTTCTCCATGATAAGATTTACAGTATCTTCAACAGTCCAGTCGTCTTATCGTACCATAACCAAAGGGACCAGGTCAGCATAACGCACTAAAGACAAACATACAGTACAACACACACACACACACACACACACACACACACACACACACACACGAGATTGAGAGAGAGGGAGAGAGAGAGATGGCGAGAGAGAAAGAGAGAGAGAGAGAGAGCGAGGACAGAGCACAATCATAGGTCCAGCTCTGCTGTTTCCCAATGCATTTCATCCATATTGCATGGGACTGCAGGTGGGATGAGACGAGGGCTCCGTGGAACCGGAGAGCTGTAGTTATACTGCTCTCCGCTACGCACCTCCCAGGGACGAGCAGCATGGCCCGGGGGAGATGGGCCTGGGGAGATGGGCCGGGGGAGATGGGCCGGGGGAGATGGGCCGGGGGAGATGGGCCGGGGGAGATGGGCTGGGGGGAGATGGGCCAGGGGGAGATGGGCAGGGGGAGATGGGCCTGGGGAGATGGGCAGGGGGAGATGGGCCGGGGGAGATGGGCTGGGGGAGATGGGCCGGGGTAGATGGGCTGGGGGAGATGGGCCGGGGGAGATGGGCAGGGGGAGATGGGCCTGGGGGAGATGGGCCGGGGGAGATGGGCCGGGGGGAGATTGGCGGGGGAGATTGGCGGGGGAGATGGGCTGGGGGAGATGGCCTGGGGGAGATGGGCTGGGGGAGATGGGCAGGGGGAGATGGGCAGGAGGAGATGGGCCAGGGGAGATGGCCTGGGGGAGATGGGCTGGGGGATATGGGCCGGGGGAGATGGGCCGGGGGGAGATGGGCCGGGGGGAGATGGGCTGGGGGAGATGGGCCGGGGGAGATGGGCCTGGGGGAGATGGGCTGGGGGAGATGGGGCCAGGGGAGATGGGCCGGGGGAGATGGGCCTGGGGGAGATGGGCCGGGGGGAGATGGGCAGGGGAGATGGAGATGGGCCGGGGGAGATGGGCTGGGGGAGATGGGCCGGGGAGATGGGCCGGGTGAGATGGGCCGGGCGAGATGGGCCTGGGGGAGATGGGCCTGGGGGAGATGGATTGGGCCACTCGTCGCGAGCCATCTGCATGTGAAATGCCACACTTTTGTTTTCCGTGAGGGTACAGTGTATCTTGTGAGAAGGTTATCGTGAATATAATGATGGTCATTCAGCTCTGCTGCCTCTCTATGATATAGATCTCTATAGATACTGTTGGGTATAGCCAGACCGTACTTATACTAGAGGAGTGAGTTTCACTCAAGCACTTTGAATTGCCTTGTTGCTTAAATGTGCTATAATAAACTTGCCTTGCCTTCACTACTCGACGATGACTACTCTACTCTACTCTACCCTCCTCGTTACACACACACGCACACACACACGCACACGCACGCACGCACGCACACACACAAACGATTAAAAGTACCAGAAGGTTGCAGTGACCCCTGACAGTTAGAATTAGACTGGTATTAACAAGGCTCAGCGGTGGTTACATAGTCATATGTGTGTGTGTACAGTGTGTGTGAGTGTGTGTGTGTTTGTATGTGTGGGTGTGTGCGTGTGTGTCCTATTGATGATTCACATCTAATGAAGAACATGGATCACATATTAATATACTATACACAGAATGTTTGATACACTTCCAGCTTAAACAATAATTCATCTACACTGGCAGGGACAGGCAAGATGATCAGTGGCTGCAGGTGTGTATGTGTGTCTGTGTGTGTATGTGTAGGAACTTCATCAGTCATTGGTGCTTAGCCAGGGCTGAGGTGATGACACACTGGGAAACAGGTAGCCGTGTGTATGTATATGTATATGTGTGTGTGTGTGTGTGTGTGTGTGTGAGTGTGTGTGTGTGTGTGTGTGAGTGTGAGACGGTCAACACACTCCCAGCATGAGCACCATAAAAAGATCACAGTACATCAAGTGCACTGAAGATGAAAACATTTGCCTCAACTCAATTTAGCCCCTTCAAACCCTTCAAAGAGACCTTGAAACCTATCCAGTCTCCCGACAAACACCTTTTATCATGTGATAGAAAAGCCATATTGAGCGTCTGGAGTCTGGTTTCCCACAGCGAGGTCATGTGATGTGCATTTCAATCAGCGCTGAACATGTCTTTCTTTTGCTTTTCAGAATAAAGTTTTGAATCTTGACACCATGAAGATCAAACTGCAGGTAAGGTGAATGTGTGTGTATGTGTGTGCGTGCGTGTGTGTGCGCTACTGTACGAACTGACCCACTGGTCTCTGACCCACTGGTCTCTCGTAGAGGAACCCTCCCGTGGTCGTCCGTTTAACGTGAGATGGGGGAAGGGATCCGCCCGGAGCAAGGGTTCAATGAGTTACTCTTTTATTCTCAGTCGATTTCGGCGTCTTCCTGCTGACGGGGGAGCCTCTCGGGGCTGCTCCCTCCATTACGATTCGTCACCTCATTGTCGGTCCGACCGGGACGCTGATCAGCACAGAAGAACCCATCCAGAGCACAGGGATGTTATTGGTCGTTACTGCAGCTAATTTTGCTCCCTAATAAAGAAATCGGGATTAGACTTGACTGGAATAAAGAATGTTTGATCGTGTCCATGCTGCATAATGATGATGATAATGGTGATAACAGTGATAAGGGTGCTGCTGCTGCTGATGATGATGATGATGATGACGTCCTCTTCCTCCTCAGATCTGGGACACGGCTGGGCAGGAGCGATTCCGCAGTGTCACCCATGCCTACTACCGCGATGCTCATGGTAAGGCCTGAAAACAAGCACACACACACACACACACATACACACACACACACACACACACACACACAGCCATACACAATAGGCAATCCCACTGAAACATTTAGCTGCATACATCGTCTGCATGTGTACAGTAGGTATATGTGTAGCAGGGGTCTCAAACTCCCGGCCCGCCCCACCCCTCCATCCGGCCCGGGACATGATGTTAGAAATATAATGTAGTCCGGCCTGCAAAATAATCTCTTGTACATGGCGCCGGCAGGCAGGCCTACAATGCGAAATTCAGGTCGCTCAAACGTGGGAAGAAATGCTGTTACTGTGCGCAGCGCACAAGGTGAATGCTGCATGCAGTCACAGGTGCACTCACTCCGCACGCGACAGCTAGCCACCGAGAGGCTGTTTTCATGGTTAACTAATAACTACTTAACTACTAGTAACACAGACAGTTTGAAGAACAATGGACATTGCAGTATTTTTTGTGGAGTTCAGTGGAAATGCTACCTGCCTGATATGCAAGAAAAAAAGTTGCCATTCTAAATGGATAATAATGTCAAGCATTATTCATTACTAAACATGGAGAACAGTGTTCATTCATTAATTCATTCATCCAAACCTTTATTTATACTCGTCAAGCACTGAGGTTTCCGTGATGACGACTTTTCACAGAGACACAAAATCAACAAAACAAATGCATTGTACATATTAATACACAAGGGCAGTGAGCTAGAGGATTTGTTTTTAGTTAGGTTCACTGCACCCCAGTGTGAGTCGTAGGGAGAGGGGAAAACGAGCCACGCGGCTGAGAAGGAAAACGCCTCAGCAGTCTCTCAAGATAAGTGTCTGGCAAGAAATAGAATACTGTAGTAGCCTACAAATGTATTCAAGTGTCTGGAAAGAAATGGAAACAAACTTGAACTTTAATACATGCAAGTACAGGTCCAGGGCAGTAAAATATTACACTTTCTTTATAGTTAGTAGTACTTGAAGTTGACATTGAAGTCGCCCTCCTATGAGTTGACGATACCAGCAGTGGCCCCAAGCCAATTTGAGTTTGAGACCTCTGGTGTACAGGTATGTGTGTGTGTGCACAGTTTGTGTGTGTGTGCACAGTTTGTGTGTGTGTGTGTGTGTGTGTGTGTGAAGCTTGATAAGTACAGCATTTTATCTTCACCGTTCTTTATTAACAGGAGTCTGGTGAGCGGCTCTCACTTTGTCTCTTGAAGGTTTGAAATCAAGTTAATTGGAACTGACAGTCATTACTACATTACTACAGACTCTGAGTCATGGACCATGTCCTGTCCTATTGCACTAGAGAAGGGAGGAATGTCAGGAATTGTGTGAGGAATTATTTGATCAGCGGTTTGAATCCCGACGGCTTCATTCTACACCCCTGCACAGGAATAGATACAGTCTTCCTGTGCGGAATGTTCTTACTCACAAACTTCTTAAATCTTCATGTTTTCAAGTGCCCCCGGACCGAGGGTTGAAGACTGTCTAAATGGCCTCGTTTGTCTAAGGGGTTGATGGTCCCAAACACTAATTTCCTCTCCCCTATTCATCCCAGGTTCAAACCACATATAGCAACGGTTTGCTTGTGTCTCAGAATTCACAAAAGGCCACGACGCGAACTCTCCTGGCTTTCAGGCCCACGCATCGTGCCCAGTCTCAGGTCCAGCTGACTGGCCGGCTCCCGCGTCGTCAGCGAGCTCCGAATCAACACACCCCTCCGCTTCCTCGGCTGACAGACGGCCGCTTGTCCATTCGCTGCAAAAGGTTCCCGCCAGGAAGACTGCTCCACCTTCGCTGGGCCCGTGTCAGTCCCCGTCCTCAGTCCCCGTCCTCAGTCCCCGTCCTCAGTCCCCGTCCTCAGTCCCCGTCCTCAGTCCCCGTCCTCAGTCCCCATCCTCAGTCCCCGTCCTCAGTCCACGTCCTCCGTCCCCGTCCTCCGTCCCCGTCCTCAGTCCCCGTCCTCAGTCCCCGTCCTCAGTCCACGTCCTCCGTCCCCGTCCTCCGTCCCCGTCCTCCGTCCCCGTCCTCCGTCCCCGTCCTCCGTCCCCGTCCTCAGTCCACGTCCTCCGTCCCCGTCCTCAGTCCCCGTCCTCAGTCCCCGTCCTCAGTCCCCGTCCTCCGTCCCCGTCCTCAGTCCACGTCCTCCGTCCCCGTCCTCCGTCCCCGTCCTCCGTCCCCGTCCTCAGTCCCCGTCCTCAGGCCCCGTCCTCAGTCCACGTCCTCAGTCCCCGTCCTCAGTCCCCGTCCTCAGTCCCCGTCCTCAGTCCCCGTCCTCAGTCCACGTCCTCAGTCCACGTCCTCAGTCCACGTCCTCCGTCCCCGTCCTCAGTCCCCGTCCTCAGTCCCCGTCCTCAGTCCCCGTCCTCAGTCCCCGTCCTCAGTCCCCGTCCTCAGTCCCCGTCCTCAGTCCCCGTCCTCAGTCCCCGTCCTCAGTCCACGTCCTCAGTCCACGTCCTCACCCTCTCAGCTGTTCGCGTCTTCCTCCCTCCCCCACGCGCGCTCGCTTTCCCCTGTTTATGAGCTCAGCCTCTCTTGCAAAGGCCAGGCCACGCCCCCAACATCAGCATTTCAGCCAGTGTTAATTGGCATTATCAATCAATCAATCAATCAAAGCTTTATTTATATAGCGCATTTCATACCCAGAGGCAACACAATGCGCTTTACAGAGAACAAGGGAGGTGGGCAGACATCCCACCCCTACATATTCCAGAGGGAAGCAAAAAAACAGTAATCACCCGGGGGCCAGATAAGTGAGCTGTAAAAATTCTTCCCTGACCCCTCTCAACGAGGCGATCGAGCAAGCTCCTGGAGTATGTTTGTCTACCGGCTAAGAACATTTATAGAGCAATAAATAACATGAAATTACATTTTCAGAGTAAGAGAGGCTAATAACATCATAGGAGAGACATGGCAAACATTGGTGTATGTCTGTGTGTGCATAAATGTGCCTGGGCCCAGATAGAGGCAGGGTCAGGGGTAGGATCGGGGTAGGAAAAGGATACGGACCCGGGTTAGGGTGAGGGGAAGGGGATCTGAGCCCAGGACTGGTGTATGTCAGTGTGTGTGTGTGTGTGCCTGGGTCCAGGTAGAGGCAGGGGTCAGGGGTAGGGTGGGGGTAGGAAGAGGATACGGACCCGGGGTAGGGTGAGGGGTAGGGGGTACTGGGCCCAGGCCTAAAGCCGGAAGTGGACTGTTGTATGTCTGTGTGTACGTGTGTGTGTGTTAACTAATTTGCTACGACATCTGCAGCAGACACAGGGGTATCTATCGGACTCAGGGTGGTCTGCTGGTGACAGTGGGGCATCCACTGGACCTGGTTAGAAGATAGGAGGGAGAGAGAGAGAGGCACTAGGGAGAGGGGAGGCAGAACAGGGTTAGTAGCACACAGAGCCATATATAGAGCAATACATTACATCAAACTACATTTTTAGAGCAAGAAAGGATAAGAGCATCATGGGAGAGGTGTGGCAAACACTGATGTGTCTGTGTGTGTGCGTGCCTGGGCCCAGATAGAGGCAGGGGTTGGGGTAGGGTGGGGGGTAGGGTTATGTACGCAGCAAGCATTAGCCAGTGAATTCCTGACCCCACTAATAACATACAATTACTTATACTGTGGGATTTCCGCTGTTCGGCTACGGCCTCCATCTTTTATCTGTATTTCAGACTGTTATGACAGAGCATAAGCATGACCAGCAACAGGAGGAGGAATTGATAGGAAGAGGAGACGCTGGTTCATTTAGCATTCGTTTTCCAAACATGATCCTCAGAAAACCCTTTATGCTTCTTTCAAATCATCTGACACAATCTTACGTTTTATTCCCTTTCATCTAAACTCGTCATCACTGCAAATGAGGGAAACCTCTGTGCTTTACACGAGTATAAATAAAGGTTTGAAATGAAATGAAATCTTAGGTCTAAGGATTGCCCCTTAAATATTAAATTTTAAGCCAGATGTGAATAAAATTTTGGAGTTGTAGGATTAGTGGTCTTCTGGAGAGGGATGGTGGATTACTGTTAGACACTGCTCTAAGTTCCGTCAGTCGGCGACGTTAAAAGCCCCCATCACTCCTCTCCTCCTCCATCGCTCCTCTCCTCCTCCATCGCTCCTCTCCTCCTCCATCACTCCTCTCCTCCTCCATCGCTCCTCTCCTCCTCCATCGCTCCTCTCCTCCTCCATCGCTCCTCTCCTCCTCCATCGCTCCTCTCCTCCTCCATCACTCCTCTCCTCCTCCATCGCTCCTCTCCTCCTCCATCACTCCTCTCCTCCTCCATCACTCCTCTCCTCCTCCATCGCCCCTCTCCTCCTCCATCACTCCTCTACTCCTCCATCGCTCCTCTCCTCCTCCATCGCCCCTCTCCTCCTCCATCGCTCCTCTCCTCCTCCATCGCTCCTCTCCTCCTCCATCGCCCCTCTCCTCCCTCGTTTTCTCCCTCCCCTTATCATCGTGCACCACTCCCCTCCCTGATTGGATCCCAGTCAGCTCTGAAGGATGGAGAAATGGAGCGAGGGGAGAGATGGATGGATGGAAAACAGGTTATAATGTTGTTTTCTCAACATACTTTGGCTTATCTGGATCGTTCTCTCTCCAGGTTCTCTCTCTCCCTCTCCCATATAGTTTTGCTCTCTCTCGCTCTACCCCCTCTCTCTCCCTCTCTCCCCCTCTCTCTCTCCCTCTCTCCCCCTCTCTCTCTCCCTCTGTTATCTGAGAAGACCAGCTCCAATATTAATTGATTCAGCTCTCACAGTATGAGGGGAAATTAGGAATGCAGTTGTCACTGTGATCGATCCCTTCCCCACAAACTGGATGCTCATCTTCCTCTGGTTTCTCCTTCACGCGGGTGAAGGACTGAGAGTGACAGAGTGACAGACCTGAGAATCACTTTACTTGCTTATGGCAGTCCAATGGCTGAATGGCTCTTGTCCAGCTGAGAGGTGAGTTGCAGTAGGATTAGAGAGAGATTGCACTGTCCGCGTGTGTGTGTGTGTCTGTGAGATAGAAAGTGTGTGTGTGTGCGTATGTGTGTGTGTGTGTGCCAACCACAGAACAGTAACCAAGGTCATGCAGTGATAACTGACAATGATTCTCATCTCTTGATGATGGATCACACTGCTGGCTCTTTCACTTCCTATCCCCCTCCCCTCTCTCCTATCCCTCTCTTCCTCCCTCCCTCCCTCCCTTTCTCTCTCTCTCTCTGTCATACACAGACACACACCTCATCTCTGCATTTCTACATGTAGTGTGAGAGAATGGGGTGAAGGACAGAGAGTGTTCTATAGACAGGGAGAGGTGGAGGAGAAAGAGAGTATTAGAGAGAGGGACAGGAGAGAGGGAGTGGTAGGAGGAGTGAGAGAGGGTGGGGTGGAGGAAAGAGAGAGGGTACTAGGTGAAAGGGTGAAAGAGAGGGAGGGTGGGTGGAGGAGAAAGAGAGGGTAAGAGTGGAGGAGAGAGAGAGTGGAGGAGAGAGAGAGAGAGTGGAGGAGAGAGAGAGGGTGAGGAGAGAGAGAGGGTGGGGGTGGAGCAGAGAGAAAGAGAGGGTGGGGGTGGAGGAGAGAGAGGGTGAGAGTGGAGGAGAGAGAGCGGGTGAGAGTGGAGGAGAGAGAGCGGGTGAGAGTGGAGGAGAGAGAGAAGGTGAGATAGGAGGAGAGAGAGGGTGGGGGTGGAGGAGAGAGAGGGAGGGTGATAGTGGAGGGGAGAGAGAGGGTACTAGGTGAAAGAGAGGGTGAAAGAGGGTGGGAGTGTTAGAAGCTGATAAAGACAAGTTTTTAAGACCTTGGCTTCCTGTTTAGGGCTACAATATATCAGCTGCTGTGCTCAGGTGGAGTGGAACACCCCCACACACACACACACACACACACACACACACACACACACACACACACACACACACACACACACACACACACTTACCACTCTCTGAGCCCCATTCCCTCAGTCCGTATGGTAATTGCAGCTCGTTATGCATCTTTCACAGTATTGTCTCCCGGAAGAAACTGTCCCCATGAATAAATTGGAAGGGAAAGGCAACAGAGGGATGGAAGGATGAAGAGAAGTGGAGGGAGGGTTTGAGAAGCAATTAAAAAAAATTAAATAAATAAATAAATAAAGCTAACCGAAACTCAACTGTGACAGTAGCATTCTGCCAATATGAAAATCTGAATACATCATGTGCTGGAATAGGTTAGTCAGCAAACTGTCTTCTGCTAGTCTTGCAAATTACCTTCAGCACTAGATTATGCTCTTAGTCACTTGTTTGGAAAGGAGATGCACTTGTGAGTTCTGGCGAGTAGTAGTACACTGACTACCTTCGTTAAATACAATTATTGTAAGTCGCTTTCGTCTGCTAAATGTAATTTCCACCGTTCCATTCTTGAGGAGAGGGCAATCTTAATACCGGCGTTCAGATGTCCTGCCTTGTGACGACGCAACAGGATCTGGAAGCTCTTCAACTTCACGCACCGTCGTTCTGTCACTGAAAACACAAGCTAAGATAAATAACACAACAACAGCGCTCGCAACATGTGTCATGTTGGCTGGAGTGAAAGTAGGAGAAGACGGTGGTGGAGATGTAATTTAATGAGACCAGACCAGGGTGGCGCTGCCTGACCATCTGTGCTCCACCTCGGGACTCTGCCACAACGCGCTCTCATGCCAGCCTGGCGTGTCCCAGGATGACGGGCACCATTATTTTACATGGAGCCTAATGACTGAGTCTCTCCTAACTGTTCGAAATCATATCATCACAGAGTAGAACTCCTGTTTAAAGAGGAGCTATCCCTATAGTTGATTGCCTGTAGATCTAATGTGTATGCGTGTGTGTGCGTGTGTGCGTGTGTGTGTGTGTGTGTGTGTGTGCATTCTCTCCTCAGCTCTTCTCCTCCTGTATGATGTGACTAACAAGGCCTCCTTCGATCACATCCAGGTAAGACCTAACGTATCCAGCTCTGCAACTCTTATTTTGGGCTGTATCGGGCGGGAAGTGGCCCTTCCACACAACAGTGACCATGACAACGCTGAAGAGAGGGCTGTAAGAGCTCGCTTCTTTTTAGAAAGCGGTACAAAGGTGCTTCCATCTCTGTGGAGCGATCTCCTGCCCCCCCCCCCCCCCCCCGGCTGTGTGTGGAGCAGACAGCCTCTCTCTAAAGTTTGGACTAGGGACGTAACGTTAACCGTTATAATGACAAACCACGATAAAATACGATTAAATGTATCACGATAGAATTATCACTAAAATAGTGTTTGATTTTTGCACTTTGAAAAACTCACTGTAAATACCGTCCAGCATCGACTAAAGTTAGCAACAGTCTCCAAGACGCATCATTTGAATGTTGCTACTTTTATGTCTATTTTTATGTGAAATAATCCGTGCATGTACATTCTGTTTTAAAGCACTTATTATTATAATTATTATTAATATTATAATTATTATTAATTAATTATATATATTATGCAGTAATTGAGGCATCAAAGAGACAGAGGAGCAGTGATGAAGCCATCTGGCGGTCCTGCCGTTAACAGGCATCTGCAACCGGAGGTAGAGGAGGGGGGGGGGGGCCTCATCATTAAGAGAATCAGCGCCCGTTCTTCCGTCCGTGCGCCTCTGCTGAGAACCAGCGAGTAGAACTCTCGCTCAAGCGCAGCTGGGGGCGATGATAATGACGGTGGTGTTGATGGTGATGATGGCAATGTAGGTGGATGGAGATGTTAGTGCTCTGTGCTGGGAAGAGAGCAGCTGCAGGTGAAGAGATATGGAACGCAGCCAGACTCGCCTCCCCGTCGGCGGTATGAAGTGATCATATAAATGTGTGAAAGTGTCCCGGAGGGGCACGGTCTTTACTGGGAAATCCATCTTCAGCCTAATCACATCTGTCAGGAGGTAACCTTCAGCAGGCTGAGCCTCCACATCTCACACTGCTTCTGTTCATTGCTTGTTGGGCAGGTGTACACACAGCGTGTGTGTGTGTGTGTGTGTGGGGGTTTGGGGGGGGGGGGGGGGGGGGGTTTGTGTGGGTGGGTGGGTGTGGGTGTGTGGGTGGGTGGGCAAAGATCCATGTGCAGTCACACCAGATTAGTGTAGGGTGATGGAGCACACCTGTTCAACAGTGACACACGCACACACACACACACACACACACATACACATACACACAAACAAACACACACAAACTGACACCACAACAGGCTTTGTTCTCTGCACTTCCAACAACCTGAGTGCCATCGATTAATATCACAGATTTGTGTGTGTGTGTGTGTGATCTGCAGGCAGGAGTGTGGGAGTCAGAGAGGAGCCACGAGAGAGTGTGGTGTGTCATGTCTCATCAACACTAACTAACTGATGCAGGATTCTGGATAATGTACGCTAATGAGCTAGCCTGGCCTCGCCAGACCCAATTTGCAAAAATGCGAAGGGTCTAGAGCTGCTGAGTTTATTTTCCATCTCCAAGGGGCGTTATCAATGGTCACGGACCAAAACGAAATTGGATAGACCTATAACCCATCAGAGCAACGATGGGTAGTCGTCGTATCATTGTATCAAATGGGTACAGTCGTTGTGTCAAACCCCATATTAGATAAACGGTTGTGATTGGCACGGCTAATATCTGCGGGCTGGAACTCGGTCTGAGTGGGAGCGGGGTCAAAGTGATCTGTGGAGAGAAACAGAATGCGAGCTCAGTGAAGCCAGGCTACTAATGAGCATCAATCCAACATAAAATGGAATTTTGGCTAATGTTCAGGAAGGGGGTGGTTGCTGTATGTATGTCAACAAGGTCTGTTCAAATACCCACCCTGGCATGCTATTGAAAATGCCTCGCTAGTTCACGGACAGTCTTAATAAGTGCTATGACATGTTTGTACATGCCGTACATACACGTACTGTAATAATGATAGTCCTGGTCCATGTGTTGTGGCCAGTCCGCTGACTTGCGTTTGTATAGCACTCAGCGAGGATGGAATGTAGGCACCGTGTAGGGAATGTAACATTTACAGCATGCTCAATGCCCCTGATCTTAAAACCCATTACCGCAAGAGCCTGGAGGTGAAGCCCGGGATCTCTCTTTCTTTTTATCCCTCTATTATTCCACCACATGCACTCCTCTCATCAAGGCCATCCATCCATCCATCTCTCTCTCTCTCTCTCTCTTTCTCTCTCTCTCCCTCTATCTGAATGGTCGAGTGCTGGCATTGTTCTCTCCCTAGTGGGTTCATCCAGAGGTAGACATACTATAGGGCTGTAAGGGCCTTGAAAGCTGTGGATAAGGCTGGAGGGAAGATTGCCTTTTGCATTCCCATACGCTCTAGTGAATGTGTGTGTGTGTGTGTGTGTGTGTGTGTGTGTGTGTGTGTGTGTGTGTGTGTGTGTGTGTGTGTGTGTGTGTGTGTGTGTGTGTGTGTGTGTGTGTGTGTGTGTGTGTGTGTGTGTGTGTGTGTGTGTTTAGAAATGTACAAATAAATGGATCAACTAAATTTTAGTGTTCCTGACTGAAAAGTATTTTGTGTGTGATTTTAGTTGCAGGGATTGAATCATTCAGCTGCTCTCTGTCCCTTCTCTCCCTCTCTCTTTCTCTCTCTCCCTCTCTCTCTCTCTCTCTCTCTCTCTCCCGTCACTAACATGGGCTGTAATTCCTTGCAGCTGGGTGCATTCATATCAAAGCCAGACCTGTCTTATTCTACACATACATTTAAAAGCTTCATAATCTCACCAGTGCTTGAGCAATGTTTTGAGTAGGAAGCTACAGAGCTTGTCTGTCTGTCTGTCTGTCTGTCTGTCTGTCTGCCTGCCTGCCTGCCTGCCTGCCTGCCTGCCTGTCGACACACACACACACACACACACACACACACACACACACACACACACACACACACACACACACACACATCTTCCACTGGTTATCTGAGGTGTGTCCAGCTTTCTGATTGGGTAGCCATCCCCTGCTGGGGCTGAAAGTGGATGGCTTTATTTGTTTTTGCTACTGCTGATGATGTTGTTCACATACTGTACGCAATCACACAGAAATTTGTGTTCAGTATCTCAGTTGAATTTCAAATCAATGCCACTGATGGATCGTAAAGCAGAACCCAGCACCTTTGTGACTTTATATACAACCTAATTTAAGTAAGTCTGCAGCTGTTCTGCACTCAGGCACACAAGCACACACACACGCACGCATGTGCACGCATGCACACACGTACACAGACTTACTTGCTTCAGGTCGTCCGTTGTGTCCCTCGATGACAATCCTGCCTCTGCTACTTGTGATCCATGATCCACACTATCTGCCACAAACAGTACAGCGGAAAGCACTGACTGGAGGTGTGGATGTGGTACTGGGGGTGTGGCTCTGGTACTGGAGGTGTGGTTGTGGTACTGGGGGTGTGGATGTGGTACTGGGGGTGTGGATGTGGTTCTGGGGTGTGGATGTGGTACTGGGGGTGTGGATGTGGTACTGGGGGTGTGGATGTGGTACTGGGGGTAAGGATGTGGTACTGGGGGTGTGGATGTGGTACTGGGGGTGTGGATGTGGTACTGGGGGTGTGGATGTGGTTCTGGGGGTCTGGATGTGGTTCTGGGGTGTGGATGTGGTACTGGGGGTGTGGATGTGGTACTGGCTTCATGTCTCCCTAGACATCTGGTCCACCAATCACCTCGGTCCTCCGACATTCCGTTGGCAGAGCTGCCTGCAGACGGAGCGTTGAGCAGCAGTGTCCTCCAGCTGGATTGGGTTCAGGCCACACTTTTTCACGATGGTCCTCAGTGCGCGAGGCCAAGCGGCTGCCAAGATGTAACATGGCCAGCACTTAACACGGTAAGCGCTCTTTCGGCAATCCCGATGACATGACCAAGCCAGCGAAGTTGGTGCTGTGTGAATGTAGCCTCCATACTAATGCAGGTTTTGCAGAGTATGTCATTATCGGGCACTCGGTCACGCCAGGTTGTCTACAAGATGCATTATAGACACGTGATGCGGAAGGAAGGCCTCAAGCGTCCTGAGGTGCCGACTGTGCAGGGTCCACGCTTCACAGCTGTAGAGGAGAGCTGTGATGACAACTGCCGGGTACACAGATATTTTGGTGTGGAGGTTGAGGACTTTATTTTGAAAGACCCTTCTCCTGAGTCTGCCAAAAGAAGATAATGCCTGTTTAACCTGGTTTTGCTGCAGTCGTCAGAGAGGATACTGCCCAGGTATTGGAAGATTCCAGTAAGTGGTTTGTCGTAGATGGCGAAGGTTGGCAGATGAGACGGGGGAGTAGAAGCCCACTGGCATGCTACTTCAGTCTTTGCCACGTTTACTGGAGAGACCCAGCCTACCACGCCCTTGCAACAGCTGGCAGGGTACTGTAGCTAGCAGGGCCTCTGGTGTGTGGGCCACAACTGCACAGTCATCTGCGTACTGCAGCCCGATGGCATGCTCAGACGTTATGTTTGTGAACGCTTGGAGCCTTCGGATGTTAAACTGATTTCCATCAAGTCCACAGCGACCCCACTGTCCTTCTTGTGGAGCAGCAATGTCACACACAGCAGGAAGATGTTGAGAAGAACTGGAGCAAGGATGCACTCCTGATGTACAGTACAGCGGCGCAGGAGGCTGTTCTGTTATACTCATGCGTACACACACACACATATACACCTGCGTTTTTAACCATACACAGCTGTTTAAATGACAACCTCACGCGTGTGTGTTTGGTTTTCAGTGTCTAGTCTTTGTGAAGACTGCATCTGAGTTCCTTAGAGCAGTGCTGTCAGGGGAACAAGTAATAGGTAACAGGTGGAGGTGGAGAGGCGGATCATATGATTCCTTTGGAAGCCTCTCTCTCTATCTCCTCTATCTCCTCTCTCTCTCCTCTCTCTCTCTGTCTCCTCTCTCTCTCTATCTCCTCTCTCTCTCTGTCTCCTCTCTCTCTCTCTGTTCTGGATGTGTTTTATGTCTGTCTTGTTGTGTCCTCCATGTGTATGTAACTCTTGAACGGAGGTGCCATAGATGCAAAACAAATTTCAGCTTGCTGACAATAAAGTCTTATCGTATCGCCTCTCTCCCTCTCTCTCTCTATTTCACCCGTCTCTCTTCTTTCCTCATAACTTTTTATCTCTGCTTGAAATGTCCTCCTGTCCTCATCATCCTATCCTTCTACCCATCCTTCTATCCTTCTATCCATCATTCTATCCTCCTCCTATCCTTCTATCCTTCTGTCTTTCTATCCTCCTATCCGTCCTTCTATCCTTCTATTCTATCCTCCTATCCTTCTATCGTTATCCTCCTATCCTTCAATCCATCATTCTATCCTCCTTCTATCCTTCTATCCATCCTTCAATCCATCATTCTATCCTCCTTCTATCCTTCTATCCATCCTTCAATCCATCATTCTATCCTCCTATCCTTCTATCCTCCTCCTGTCTTTCTATCCTCCTATCCTATCCATCCTTCTATTCTATCCTCCTATCCTTCTATCGTTATCCTCCTATCTTTCTATCCATCCTTCTATCCTACTGCTGACTGAACGCTGCTGCTCGAGTCCTCACTAAGACTAAGAAAGTGGATCACATCACTCCAGTTCTGAGGTCTTTACACTGGCTTCCTGTCTGTCAAAGAATTTACTTTAAAATACTGCTGTTTGTTTATAAAGCACTGAATGGTCTAGGGCTAAAATATATTTTTGATCTGCTGCTGAAAGCCTCTGCTAAATGACTGTAATGTAATGTACAGATACAAGGGGCAAATGTGAATATGTCTGTATTAAACAAAGGCTTGTCCGACGACACGCATGCACAAGCACGCACATACTGTACACGCACACAAACACACATGCATGGCTCGTTGTCGGACGCGCACACACAAGCTCGTACAGGCACACACAGACACGCACACGCACACACACAAAAACACACCTACAGCACAAGCTCAGTCTTATCAGAGCCAGGCTGTCTTCTTCCTCTTCCCATCCTATCCTCCTCTTCATCGCTCCTCCTCCAGAAAGATTATCTTTCTTCTTCCCTGCTCCCCTGTCAGCTGGTCTCTGGGCAGCCGGAGAGGCTGGTGATGGCCCCGCCTCTCTGGTCCCTATCAGACTGAGCTGACTGAGTCCTGTGATGTGAACCACGTACTGGGAAGTGGAGGAGGAAGAGGAGAAGGAAGCATCATTGCTGAGTGCAGAACAATAACTGTGGCTGTCCGGTGCTTGGGCCAGTGAAGGCAACACTAATGAGCACCCTTTTATACAGTTTGGCAGCTGGGAGCATCAGAGATGGCAGTCGAGCGCCTCTGTCTCTCAAAAGAAAAAGCGTGTCTGCATTCAGAAACAAGCAGAGAGCTTGGATAGACTTGTGTTCAGTCTGCACTGTGTGTCCATGGGAAGAGAAGGGGTAATATGAAGCACTTAGTAAGACTCACATGGAGACCTGAGGCTAGGCTAGGAGAATATCAGAGCTTCTGTGTGTGTGTGTGCGAGAAAGGCCGAGAGCTCTGTGTGCGTGTGTGTGTGTGTGTGTGAGAGAGAGACAAGAGAGAGAGAGAGAGGAAGTGTGTTTTTGTGTTTATAATAAGTGCTCTGTGTTGCCACCATCTCACCTGCTTACAGCACAGCCTCTAGCCCTCAGCTCTCAGCGCAGGCTGGCTCTCCTCTCGGCACCTTTGATCAGCTAGTTTAGTCCGTTCTGACACATCAACAGCTGTTCATCCTATAGGGGAAGAGTCCTATAGCCCCCTGTACTTTTCCCCCAGGGGAAAATCCCCTAGAACTCCATGTTCTAGAACTCCCCATGTAGTTCTCTTTCAGACAGTGGGATCCCCTCCCCCGCAGAGGAGTGACTCGCGAGAAAGAGAAAAAAACTCCTATGATTTTGGTCAACGGGATTTTTTTTTTGTTACGAGATTGAACTAAGGCAGTTTGGTGTTTACACGTATGGTATTTATTCGGTTTAGTTTGAGAAATCCGCGCGATGCTCTGCGGTAAACACAGAAGTGTTTTGGTTGTGATCATATATTTCATCCATCAGATATCTGAGTTACAAAAAACTAGGAAAGCAGTTTTGTGTGTGTGTGGGGTTTATTCCATTTTAGAACATCCATTTGGAAAATCTATGAGATTGCTGAACACAGAAGCTTTGTTGGCACAGTGAATTTAAACATGGCGCCATTGAAATAAAACTTTGCCAGTAGGCTCCCTACCCAACTAGAAATGTTCAACATTTCCACCCCACCTACAATATACTGTGCCCCGGCAAGAGGACTACCTCGCAAGCAGGGGCTTTTTTGGGGAGTATAAAGTCCCCCGCGAACCCGCCCGTAGACCCCAGCCCCTTTGCTGTGAACACAAGTTACCCCCTAAGGTCCGTAGTTCTGGGGGGAAGTGGTGAGAAAGCCCCTCTACGTTGATACAGGCACTGTTTGTGTTCGACCTTTTTGCTTGCTGCATGTGTTGCAAGTGTCACTGTGTCGCTCGTCAGCAGGCTACTGCTTCCACCCTAGTCTGACTCAGCGGATGTACTGTAGGTTTTGGGGATAAGCCTTGTCATTCGTTTATTACTGCCCAATCAGTGGTTGGCGAAATCTCCTGTCCGCCCAATCAGATTCAATCCATATTACGCGACACAACAAAAGCCTATAGCAACCACTCCACCGAAGACGATTGTGATTGGTTTAAAGAAATACAGCGCCCCCTGCATCCACGAATGGTAATGAGTCCAGCTAAATGAAGTGTGGAGATAGGTCTGGCTATGCGAGACTAGACTACTTCCACCCTCACTTGGTTCTCGGGTCCTCCGACTTCCGAAAACATGTGACTGCCTCTCATAAACACTGCTTCAGACAGCTGTGCCACCGCTGGCGATTCGATGGTGCAAGTGGGCGGTATCTACACTGAGGAGTGAGTTAAACCAATTCAACTCGGTTACACCTGGTTGGCAAGAACGATGCCTTTCTGGTTTTGACGATACCAGAAATGGCAGCGCTTAGAGCTCGTTTTTCATTCTCACAATGCTCTGCCTTCTCCGCGCTGGGCTGGCAGCCACGGACAGGAAAGTTAGATGTGGCGCTGGCTTAGCGAGCCCTGTGGATGTTGCCTGGAGCTGGAGCCGAAGCCGTTGGATCATGAGACTGTTTGTGGTGGCGGGAGGAGTCTGGCTCTGGGTCACCGCCCCCCCCCCCCCCCCCCCCCCCCCTTCATCCATCACAGCAGCCATTTGCAACCATTCAGCTGAAACAATGGGGCTGATTGCAGCCTAGTCTGCTGGCCTGAGAGAGAGAGGGGGGGGGCTTTGAACATTATTGGTGAGTTAGAGTGAGTGGGAGAGAGAGGGGGGTAGGGGGAGAGACAGAGGGGAGTGGAGAGGTGATGGAGGGAGCAAGGAGGAAAGAGAGAGAGAGAGAGAGAGGGAGAGAATTATAAGTGGCAGTTAACCTCTTGACTTCACAGTGACTAAGTGTCTCTTCCTCCTTTTCTCTCCCTCTCCCTCTCGCTTACCCTGCCCCCCCCCCCCCCCCTTCTGTCTCTTCACACTCTGTTCTCATGATTTACATGATTTATGTTTTTATCCACCTCTTTTCATGTAAAGCACTATGTGCTACATTGATTTGTATGAATGGTGCTATAGAAATAAAACGACATTGACATCGACAGTATTCCAGTCACATCTCATCTTATTGAAATTCAGTCTCCGCTCCCAGTGTCCACCAGGGCGAATGTATCCAGGGCACCGATGCGCACTGGGAGCTGGGGACCGGCTGTGGCCCCGATGGGCCCAGCAGGTGCTGAGGAGAGCCCTCGGAGCTCGACGCCGGTCGTTTTCTCCACTGGCCGACCGCATGGGGACATCCTGCTGAGGGCGCTGGCGGGCCACATGTCCCAACTCCCCGCACGTAAAACACCTCCAGGTCTCCAGGGTCTCAGACGCTCTCCGTCGGAGGTTGGCAGGTCCCGGCCGCGACTCCCTCTGTGGTCCACAAAAGTTGGGAGTTAAGAAGTACTTTGGAGTTAAGTGCTCCTTAACTCGTTCGGGAAACCCGGCCATTATCTGTTCGGTAACCCGGTAACTCTCGATCACTTCAATCAGGTCGTGGACGGTAGCAGGGCACTGGAGGGCGTGGTCTAGGGACCGCAGGGCTCGGTCCATCACCAGGCGGTCCACGGCGGAAGGTCCAGTTCCGGTGGTCAGCCAGTGTCGGGTGAGGCGGGTCAGCTGCGCGAGCTGACAGCGGACGGGCTCTCGTAGGTCGCCGGTCCACGCATGCCATAACTGGGACCGAACCTGACGGTTTAGCCCATATTGGGCCTCATCCTCACCCAAGTCGTGGCAGGGCCCGCTGAGCCTCCCCGGTCAGGTAGGGAGCGAGGACGGCGGCCATCTTTCTCAGTCGGCCGTCCGCTCAAACAGTTCGAGGTAGGCTTCGATGTCGTCCAAGGTGCTGACGGGGGCCTGGGTTGTCGGGTCGCGGCCTCTTCACCCCTTGTGGCGCTGTCCGTGGTGCTGAACTGGCCTCTTGCACATGCCGCGGACAGGTTTGGGTGCGGTCACGTTTGTGGCCCGCGCCCTTGTGGCAGTCTCCCGCCGGCCCTCCCCAGGGAGGATGTCACAGCGTGCGTGTGGGTGCGTGTGTGTGTGTGTGTGTGTTTGGTTCCGTGTATGTAAGGTTTGGTGTGAATAAGGCCTATCAAATTTGTATTCACGAACCTTGAGTGACATACAGTATTAGGTCACTCAACCTCTGCAGCAGAATAGGATTGTCAAGATGAAAGTAAACGCACACACACATACACACACACACACACACACGCACCCACACACGCACACACCTGTGCAGAGCCCCGCGGTGATAAGGAAGATTGGCTCAGGCTCTGTGGGAGAGAGAGCTGGAGGCTTACCTTCAACTGAGCACGACCGTAATGAAACTGAGAGTGTGAAAAGCATGCAGGCACAACACACACACACACACACACACATGAATGGCTGCAAGCATACAGATACACATGCACATGAACACACGTTTGCCAGCAGACAGGCACACACACATGCACACACTCTGCGCCCTCCATTCTTACAGTAATAGGGGGTCACACACACTTTCTCTCTTCCCTGCTGCATCTGAAAGCTGCTGGGAAATCAATCAAAGGTCGAGTCGACTCTCATAACCCCGTCTTCACAAAGCTCCACCACTTAGTGAGGATTCAGTCCAGTGAGTTTTCCTTGGCAAAAACACAGCATGGCTCAAGTCAGAGTTCTCTCTAAGTCTCAGATATTTGCCCATGGAGTGTGAGTTTGTCTCATACTCACGCACACACACACACACACACACACATCAGCCTGTCAATTTTAATTGATATACAGAAGTCTCTCTCTTCCTTCTCTCCGTCTCTCTCTCTCCCCCAGAGCAGGGCTGTATCAGTGTCAGCTCTGAGCTGAGACAGCTCTGTGTGTCGGTCTGTGGGTAATAAACCAGTCTAATCCCAATCCCCAGGTGATAACAGCCTGGCAAGTAGATGCAGGTGAAGGATTAGGAATTAGGACAGACAAGTCCTGGGATTAACAGTACATGGTGCTAACATTATTATAAACATACTAATGATTGAGATGGGGAGAGGGTGGGGCTCAAATCAAAGAGAGATATTGTACAACTACACATTTTGAAAATGCAACAAATAAACTATACTTGGATACTCCCCTAAGGACTAACTGTGCATAAAGGCTAATAGCTAAGCAAAATGAAACTATGGGGAAGTGTGCATGAGGTAGAATGATGAGATGAGACGAATGACAAATACATTCTGTAGCAGAACCATAATTTAAAACTTTAAAATATCTTTAAAATCATGTCACACAGCACCATGAGTATGCATTCACATTTTTATTCTGCATCACCCTGGTCATGAACTCACGTTCCACCAAGGGCAAGTCATGATCTTTCTTGAGTTACCTGCCAAGTGAGAAGCCATATATGGTTTCACAATATAACGCAATCAAGGGTTGCATGTAAATGTCACAGGTGTATGTAACATGGAGGTTTCATCAGTTTCCACAAAATGTTTGTTAAAGGCACCACGAGGGGTATAAAACTAAACTAAAGACTAAATAATAAAACAAAGGTATACTCACAAGTGTAGAACAAAAGACAACATTTACAAACTCTTAAGATGGCACAGGAAAGACCAGTGACAACGCACATCATTACAGGTCGTCCTCAGAAGAGCTTGACTCCCTCTCGGCCGTCCATACATCCAGCTAGTTCTGCAGAACTCTCCACTCCTGCATCCCTCCTCAGTACAGGAGGCTGGGAGTTCATGATGTCTGTGGCAGTGGCCAGCAAGTTTCATCCTCCTGGATGCCACTTTCTCACTCAGCTTTGGTAGCCCCCCTATACAGATGCTTGTTGGTACTGTAACATGCTCGCTCTGGTTGACATTTAGCACCACACACAGCATTCTGGTGTAGCACCCATCCAGAGACTTCTACAGGGTAGGCTTCAGGGTCCACGTTTCACAGCCGTATAGGAGGACAGACTCCACGGTCGCATGGAAGAAGCTCAGTTTGATGTGTCGAGGGAGATTGGAGTTCCACACACTATTCATGCCATTCAGGGCCCTCCATGCCAGCGCTTTTCTCACCTTAAGGCAGGGGCGGACTGGGGAAATAATTAAGTCCGGGCAACATAGCCCTGGTCGGCCCACTGAACGGGCTTTCTGATTAGTTGAGTGTGTGTCGGGGGGGGTGCTGAGCAATTTGCCCACACCGGCCCACTTGAGGACCGGCTCATCGGGATTTGTCCCGAATGAAGCGGTGCCACTTGATTTAGACCTCTGTTTGTGCTCACAGCTCAAAGGTCAACTCCTCAGTGTCAACTCACACACACAATTCCTCTTCAACCTCCCTCTCTGGAGGAAAGGTCCAGGTTAGACACTCTTTAGTCGACCTGGGCGGATGGGCCTAATTGCCCTGCTGTAAGACCTTTAAGATAAATCTCAATCATGAATTCAATGACTCAAGCAAGATATATCAATACTCACCAACCCAATAAAGGCTATATAATAAATATATAATATAATATAATATAATATATATTTAATAATATAATATATATTTATATAAAATTTGGTGTTAAATTATACAGATAATGCAGTTACATGAAAAATACAGGTTACAAAATAAAAACATGAAAGAGAATAGCTCCCAGGTCTCCAGCCTCTGACTTCTTCCACGCCTCTGTTGGTGGAAAGACAAGTCTAACTTCCTCCATTCCTCTGCTGATGGAAAGAAGAAGTCTGCTCTCTCTTCGTGAGCTGTTTTTTGAACCCCCTTAACGGGAGGGCAGGGTGCTGACATCACGTCTCTTCGGGTGAACACAGTCCTTCTCTCCTCCCTGGCAGATTAACAATCACTACATTCAACATCTTATCTCTCTGTCACCCAAAGCAGGACATCACAGAATGAATGTCTAATTAACAGCTTATCAAATATCCTACTTTAAGCATTATCTACAGTATATACTCAAACAGTTGATGCATGGATACATTCTCCAGTCATTAATCATTACATTGTCATTACTGTCTCACACGTATACAAGGTTACATAGTTGATCTTGACTAAGAACAGATACATATGTTTATATGTATTATATATACATATGTATAATTTATAGATTATAAATGTCTACTTCTACTTTAAGTGATTACATTTCCAATAAATTATATTCAACTCTAAGCAGTGTTACTAATTGATTACATATTCTACTTTTAAGCCTGTTATTCGCATCTTTACACACTAAATGCTGTTGTTGTTTCTCAGGCAGTCCTTCCAACACAGCTCCTTTGATTCCTGCACGTCTGATAAGCGCCAGGCCTGAGCCGGATGGGGGGGGTTTCTTATCACTTTCTCAGAGCTAGCCGGGCCCTTGTTAGTTCCATGTGTGTGTGGACCATTCATTATTCATCCATCCATCTGTTTTTTTTAGAGGGATCTGCTAATAATATTTATTACCACCTTTCCGGCCTGTCCCAGGTGCTTGGGCCGGATCTGCCCCCGTAGGCCTCTCGTCTCTCATGGCTGACTCTTGGGCCTGATGTTCCTCTCGTCTCTCATGGCTGACTCTTGGGCCTGATGTTCCGGCCCTCGGTGCACTTGACAGTCCCCCTCGTTCCTGACTGGTGGGCGGGATCACTACATGAAGATTTTGTCTTTTTTTTCATGAACATTGGAGATTTATTGAACGAGCATTTGCAGTAGCTGCATACATGAAAACATTTTGATGTGCTGTGGGCTCAGTTTTTTATATTTAAAAAATCTGTGATCTTTTGTGGAGGACAGTCTGAAGACGTAGTGTAGCAATTGGGGTGTCAATTGACCAAAAAATGTGTGAGGAGTAGGGTTTGATAGGTTTTACAGTTGTTTTTTTTTTAAAAGAGTGATGGACTTCATAATTCCTGCCAGCTCAAAGCATATGTACATTTCTGCTCACTTGGGCTTATGTTTTGGTGGTGGTTGCCAGGTGATAGCACATATAGTACGGCTGATTTCTTATGATTTTTTAAAGCTTTAAACTTTAGACTGTTGCTATAGTGCCACCATCAGGACAATTGACTCACAATGCCAGTTGAGGACTTTTGGCATAGGACTGGACCTATGTGCAAAGTTTGGTGATTTTTAATGCGAAGTCAGACTTCCTAGGAAGATTTGAAAAGACCTGCTGTGGAGGACCTACAGTAAGGGCTTGTGAAGGGACATAGAGAGACAGGAAATCAGTGATGTAGGAGGGTGCTAGACCATGAAGAGCTGTACAAGTAGAAGGACTTTGTATAAAATATACAGGGATGACAGGATGAGGGGGGGGGTAGTGTGCAGAGTGTGGAGAGGAAATAAATAGAAGAGAGCCGGTGAACCAGAGAAGCACGCGGCTCATTCAGCGCTCGCTAGATCCACATTCCTTTCCTCTCATCTCTGCTGTGTCTGTTCGGGCTACCTGTCTTATTTCAATTGCTCAGCGGTCCCCCGAGTCCCTGTTATCTACCATCGTTACACAGCTGTCAGCTTTCCAGGGGTCCGGTGAGGCAGGCCCGTAGCCAGGGCGGATCAGGTGGATCGAACGAACCCCCCCTCACGACCAAAGTTCCAGAATTCTGGGTCCCCCCCCCCCCCCCAATAACTTGCGCGACAATTAAATTAGCGATAAGGTCCACTTTAAAAAATTAAATAAATAAAAAAAGCACCCCCCCTGTAGCCCGTAGCGGGCCTGTGAGGTGATTTATATCTGGAGCCTACTCCATATCACACATGCAACACACAAACACATACACACACACACACGCATGCATGCTACACACACACCTCACACATCTCCCCATAACCCTGTCTCTGTATGTACTGTAGAAAATGCTTAGTGCTGCTTCAAGCTAGATCAGCTGTTCCTAATTTGTAGGAGGTTGTGTCCCGCCTGTGTAAATCAGTGAATCCATGATCAGTTCAGAGTCCCACAACTAATTTCCATCACAGTATGTAAGCCTATTAAAATGTTTATCCAGGATTCGGTGTAAATAAGCTGTGACTTATCCTTTTTTAGTAAGCCTGAAGCCAGCCATGCTCCTCACATTCACTGCAACGTCTCCAAAATGACATTTCACTGACATGGTAGATGTAGTGTGACATTTTTCTGAATTATACACAGTATCGCAAATATTTTCAAATTGTATTTTGAATTCTGTCCTCATCCCGTCCCCTTCCACCAATCAGAGACATTGCTGTTGGCAACCCCACCCATCCGGCCAGATTGATTGACCACTGACTGAGCACAGCCGCAGTTACTCTGCAATTAGGAAGACAAGCCAAAAAACGTTTCACACCCCAGCTAGTTTTGTCATGCATGAAGCAGATACTGTAGAAGATGATACATACATACATGAAGGCTGCCACATGCCTCGTGTGTGATTTAAGTTTATTTGAGAACGTTCTTTTGTAGAGCTTAAGTTTTATTAGAAGATCAAGGGAACTTGATCAACTTCTCACTTGGCTCAACAAGAACATGACCTTCCCTTGGTGTCTATGGTTGTGAGTTCAAGCCCCGGGTGATACAGAATAAACACGCTAATGCCTGCTCAGGCATTGTACTGTTTGGATTTCAGACACATGATTTCAAAGATGATGATGTTTTAAATAATTAGTCCGGGCAGAGACCCTCATGTATGTCATTTGTCTGCTCCTTCTTCCACTTCCTCCTCAAAACGCCCGGCCCCGCCCCAGTGCTGCGCTGCAGCTAGAATTCCTTTAATTATTTTGCCCTCAATTTGTTACTATCTTTGTTCTATGCCCCTTGGGCTGTGTCATTTATTCTTGTTCATTATTGTGTTCCTGTGTTTTATTGATCACTATTCTTATTATTTTTTATGGTGCATGTGTGTGGAAATGTTAAAGCACTTTGAGCTGCAATGTCTGCAGGAAAAGTGCTTAATAAAGGTGGTTGTTATTATTATTATTATTATTATTGTTGTTGTTGTTGTTATTATGATTCCTCCATCTCCAGGCCTGGCTGACAGAGATCCATGAGTACGCCAAGCAGGATGTGGTGCTCATGCTGCTGGGGAACAAGGTGAGACGACCCCAGTGGAAATAAGTCTTCCACTTTTCTGTGTTTATGTCCTCGTTAGTTTTAAGAATGTCATCCATACGTGTGTGTTTTTTTTTTTTTTTTACTTTCAAATAAACCAAATCAAACCAAAGGGAGGAAGAGAGAGATGGATGGAGGGAGAGAAAGATGGATAGAGGGAGGGAGGGATAGAAGGATTTAGGGATAGATGGAGGGAGAGAAGGATGGATGGATGGAGGGAGAGAGGGATGGAGGGAGAGGGATGGATAGAGAGAGGGAGGGAGAGGGAGGGAGAGGGAGGGATGGACAGGAGAGAGGGATGGAAGGAGGGAGGGAGAGAGGGATGGATGGATGGAAGTAGGGATAGAGGGAGGGAGGGACAAAAGAAGAGAAGGATGGTTGGGGAAGGGAGAGAAGAATGGATGGAGGGAGCGAGAGTTGGAAGGAGGGAGAGAGGGATGCATGGAGGGAGTGATGAATGGGAGAGGAATAGAGGGAGTGAGAGAGGGATGGATGGAGGGATGGTTAGAGTGGAGGAGTGTTTATGAAACTGTGTCCCCTCTGGTACCAGGCTGATTCCACACACGGGAGAGAGGTGAAGAAAGAGGAGGGTGAGAAGCTGGCTAAGGTGAGACATACACACACGCGCGTGCACACACACACACACACACACACAGCTCGCTAATGCTGGGCTCACACTATATTTAAAATTTATATATATATATATATTTTATATTTAAAATTCTAACCGATTTTGAAATTGGGTTGCATCACGCACATGAGGAGAATCTTAACAGACATTCTTCTCGCGAATCTGAAACATGCACACACTACAAGATTTGAAAACAACGCCTCATCACACACTACACAAGATATTATCGTACCTGAGGGAGCAAAGAACCACTGCCCCGCTTGTAAAGTAGTGATGTAATAATCTAAATATCAAACAAGTTTCATATTATCGGTGCGGCCACGATGCGTCTGCGACCAGATTTCCCCTCTGATTGTCGAGAGGGGTGAATCGGGGATAATTGGGCCCAAAAATCCTGTAGTGTGAGTGTGGTGGTGTCACACACCTCCGATGCACTGTAATAGTAAACACACACACAGAGGGTGGGTAGGTAAAGAGAGGGACAGGACACACACATTTTAATACTTTATTTTAATTTGACAAATTAAATTACAGCTACCAGGGAATCAAATATAATAGGGCAAGACAGTTCCAGAACACTCAAGGATACACACAGCACCTTCTCCACTCAGCTTGGCTGCCTATGACAGCTGAAAACTGTTAACCTTTGCTTCTTGCCATGCCAGCGATGTTCAGACCACTCCTGGCATACTTGTGTACATGACCTATGCTTCCATATATAATAATATAAGTACACAAAATCTACATATGAACCCAAAGTTGGTAATAGTTTCAAGTAAGATATTTATCTTGGAAAGTCTGGTCCATGTACAGATCAAAAACACAGCCTACTTCTACAATCAGGACCTCTTTGTGACTGTGGTCAACAAAAACAACATCAGGTGTATTGGGGATGTTAGCAAAGGCGTAGTTAAACCTGACTGGTGACACTCTTAAATGTTTATACATTGCTGCACTGGATGGTAAGATCTTTTGTATGGCATCGGACACTAGGTCAACAATACGCACACACACACACACACAGTAAAATAATGCATGTTTCTTTTTTTTTTCTGTGTGTGTGTGTGTGTGTGTGTGTGTGTGTGTGTGTGTGTGTGTAGGACTATGGAATTCCCTACATGGAGACCAGTGCTAAGTCGGGTCTGAATGTGGAACTGGCCTTCACTGCTGTGGCCAAGTGAGTAGAACCCACCAGCTACAGTCATATACCATAGAGCTTGTTCCTCAGAACTGGAGGAAATACCCTCTCTCTTTTCATTTCTTTCTCGTTACCTCCCCCCCCCCTCTTTCTCTCCATCTCTCTCCCTCTCCATTTCTCTCCATCTCCCTCTCCCTCTCCATCTCTCTCTCTCTCTCTCTCTCTTTTGCCACTAGAGAGCTGAAACACAAGACCCTGAAGATTTCTGATGATGGCAACTTTCGTCTCCAGGAGTACGTCAACAAGGAGATGAAGACGGCTGGCTGCTGCCACTAGTTAACATGTCTGAGCGTGTGTGCGTGTTTTATGTATGTTTGTGCGTGTGTGTGAGTGTGAGAGAGTGTATCTGTGTGATTGAGACATTATGCATTCTCTTCTGACCCCTACTGTAAAGGTTTTGTCCTGATCCACATACTTTACAGCTGTGAATGTACAGTATTATAGTTACTTATCATTAATACAAACACACACACACACACACACATACACACACACACACACACACACAGACAGACAAACACACACACACACACACACACACACACACACACCTGTTTCTCTACATTTGTTTGAACTCCTATTCTTGGTCCCTTGAAAATGTTTTGTGCAATGTTCAAATAATGTATGTGATCTAATAGTACATATGAAATCAATGACCTGGTCATCTTTATACAGTAGTTTGCATCTCCTGTAAATGCTTGTCTCCCCATGAAGGTGAATGGCTATAACTGATAGAAAACTTAGACATAGATAAGTAGCCACTTTAGATCACTTTAGAGCACATCCAAACCACCATTATGCTCCATATTGTAATGATGCATCATTTTCCTTAGTGCATACTTTGTTAATGTGAATGTTCTACATGTTGATGCTGGACGTTATGCTACTGTACATCCAGGAAATACATCTGTATTTTCCTTCAGAATTAAATACTATTTGCAGCACGCTGACTTAATGTATCCTATACTTGCATGTCTTCAAAAGGTATCATTCAAAGGACAGTGTTTTGAGGAGATTTGATCTGGGAACCTGATCTTCAGGACATTTAAACACGTTTTATTTCTCTAGATTGACCACTGTAGTAGGGGTATTTACATGGCCTATTGTAAATTATACCAAGTTTCATATTGGTTTTTGATCATTATTAAAATACTATGACTTGATGAAATCAATGATGGACAGTTGTAAACCATGCTGTAATTCTGTATTGTTCTCAGATTGGAGAGGTTTTGTAATGTAGTCACATTAAAGATGATGCAGTGAGAGTTTGGTCTTTCCCTTCTCCGCCATCTCAAAGCCCCATACATACACTGAATGTACAGCGCCACTCTATGGATTCCTTATGTAAGTGCAGGGATTTGTCATAATCTCTGATGTCCGTGTTGCAGCAGACAACTGAAATGACTTTGTGTGTGTGTGTGTGCGCACGCATATGTGTGTGTTTGTGCGCGCGTGTGTCTGCCTGGAGGATTGTGACACCTGTGTCTGGGTCAAGAGTCTTATTGTGCCTAATCAACCAACACTCCCACCCCAACGCACACACACACACACACACACAGTCATGTAGATAGCAGGTAGTACCAGCAGCCATTCAGAGATATTACCAAGAAAACAGGATTAACTCAACAACTGTAACATGTGAGAACACTGCGCAACACGGTCTCCATGCCTCCCGCCTCCTCTCTTACATAACAATAATCACCCTGTGAAGGGATGGAGGCGGCCGGCAGGGAGGGAGGGAGGGGAGGAGCAGGGAGGGAGGGGAGGGGCAGGGAGGGAGGAGAGGGCGGGGGGGGGGGGGGGGGGGGGGGGGAGGGATGGGAGGAGCGGGGAGGCAGGGAGAAGCAAAGACAAAACAGGATCAAAACCAAACATGATCTCATCTTTCTGGTAGACACTAAACATCCCTGAGAGAGAAAAGTGAGAATCCTGTGAGTGGATAATTAATAGATATTGGTGTGTGTGTGTGTGTGTGTGTGTGTCTAAGTCTGGACCTTAGAATAGCCTACATGCTTTGGTCCAAATGGTACAGACAGATAGAGAACATTGGCCAATGTCCTCCCCTGCATTACCAAATGCCCACAATGCAGCAGCCGGAGGCGGGGAACATTTGGTCCTCTTGACCAGATAGCATGACCAGGCAAAGAGGCTGTGTTGTCGCGGTGGTCGGAACCTGTGTTTGTGTTCCTATTAGGCTATGTATGGAAGCTAAGGATGCAGGAGATTCAGAATTCTGTTACAGAACTTACAGCTGTGAGTAGAGGGGTCCGCATAGTATAGGATAAGGTTCGAGTCTCTGAATCTCATTATTTTGAGGTTTATTACTCACTGCAGTAGGCTATACCTGCAGTGTTAACTTATTCATAACTGTTACACTAGTTGGACTGTTGAGTCTCAAACCCTCAGTGTTTACCAGTCACCTCATACACTACTGTACCTCTCCCCCTTCAGGCTCTGAGTGTAGTTTTTCATTTGAACACTGGGGGGCAGACTAGTATCACACTTTGCGATGGAAACACAATCTCACATTAAAGCTGCTTCGCAGCGATGAGGCGGGGCCAGGCAATTTCCGACAAGTTTAGGAGCAATAAGCGAGCGAATAGGAGGACAACAAGAAAGTTGACATTCCAATGTTAATTTTGTACATTCATATCGTATCATAAAACATTTGTAAAACATTTTGATGCATTGTAAGCTCGATTTTGATAATTCAACAATCTGGTCAATGAGTTTGTGAATTACAGTCTGAACATCCAGTGGAGCAAGTTGTGTGGTGTTAATTGATTGAAAAATGTGGGATGAGATATGTTTATTAATTTTTACAGGTTTTGTCTGCTTTTCTTCATAATTGACCATTAACTTCAGCAGCTGTGTACTCAGTCAGTTGCCAATCAATCGATTTAGTCATTGTAATCCTCGGCGGGGGCTGGGTAGGGTTGCCAACAGCGATGTCTCCGGAGCTTGCGTTGGATTGTGGGTAATGTAGTTTTCTCTGTATGTAGTGTTGGTTTCAGAGGACAGAATTAAACATATTTTTAAAAATTCAATTTTTGAGATAAAATTCTGAAATAAATCACACTACATCTTAGATATGTGGCCAATGTTGTCACTTTTTATGAGGATGATCAGACATTGATTTGGCGAGAATTAATAGGAACTGTATACAGAACTGTTTACAGTAAAACCTTTTGATGTGCTGTGGGCTCAATTGTTCATATTTCAATAATCTGTGAGGATCGTTTGGTACGGACCGTCTGAAGATACAGTATATCAATTTTGGTGTCAATTGAACAAAAGATGTGGGAGGAGATAGGTTTGATAGGTTTTACAGTTTATGAAAAAATCAGAGTGATGGACTTCAAAATTCCTGCAAGGTCAGAGTGTATGAAAGTTTTGTCTCACTTGGTACTACATTCATGTGGTTGTTTTACAGTGATGGCACCTATGGCTGATTTGTTATGATTTTTTAAAGTTTTAAACTTTAGACTGTTGCTGTAGCGCCACCTTCAGCTTTATTGACCTACAATGCAGATTGA
Organism: Borostomias antarcticus; assembly: GCF_949987555.1. NCBI lineage: Eukaryota > Metazoa > Chordata > Actinopteri > Stomiiformes > Stomiidae > Borostomias > Borostomias antarcticus. Next base: position 14,024,626 of record NC_140255.1, on the reverse strand, counting down.
GGACTTTGGGTATAGTACTGGAGCTATGTGCAAATGTTGGTGATTTTTTGTCCATGGGAAGTTAGACTTCAGTGGAAG
>NC_140255.1:13969548-14019548 GCF_949987555.1 Borostomias antarcticus | reverse complement strand
TCTTATTGCACGCCCCCCCCCCTTTTCTTTTGTACTGTATATTTATGTGCCACTGTGCCTTTTGATGTTATTGTATTGTATTGTATTGTATTGTATTGTATTGTATTGTATTGTATTGTATTGTATTGTATTGTATTGTATTGTTTTGTTGTGTGCTCTGTGTACATTTTGCTGCAACCAAAGTCAATTCCACTTCGGGGATAAATAAAGTTCATATTAATCTCTATCTATCTGTACTATTATGGAGAGACACGGGACACAGCCTACAAGCACAATGCATTATAGGTAACCTATTCATTATGGGTAACGTAGTCCCTACCGCTACACTATCTAATAAATCTCATCACCTAAAATATTATTTGTGTTTGTGCTTACTTTACCTTTTACTTATTAAGCATACTTAGAAACTAGCAATAATATTTCACTGTGCACATCATCTTTAATAATAGTTCTGGACCCATGGGAGGGGGGGGGGGTCTTTATTCGGGTCACGCGGTGAGACACAACAGACAAGTGAGTGAGCGCGACGACACACATCACACACACATATCTATTTTTTGTGGTCATTGGTGGAAACTGTTCCTTGCGTTTCTCCCATCCAAGCTGTCCTCCCCCAGGGGCAGCCAGCAGCAGTGGGCAGCCTTGCCAGAGGCGCCCAGGGGCAAAGTCCAAGTGCTCAGTCCACATCCTGGTCAGGGACCCAACTGAACTCAGAGCCTCTGTTCTTCTGCATGTTTTTCGTACTGGGTTCTTAGGGAAGAAACCCTTATGAACACGGGGAGAACATGTAAACGCCCCACAGAAAGGCCCGAAGACCTTCTTGCTGTGTGGTGACAGTACTAGGTACTGCGCCACTGTGCCGCACGTGGGCGATTTTGGGGTTCAGTGTCTTGCTCAAGGACTTTGGCCCACTGCCGGGTCCCGGGATCGAACCGGGGACCTTGCGATTCACAAGCCTGCCACTCTACCTCCTGAGATACCTGCCGCTCTACCTCCCATCTTGAATGGAGTATGAATTGAGTATGTGACAAATAAAACTTACTTTGACTTTGCTGTTTGTATGTGTGCGTATGTATGTGTGCATCTGTGTGTGTGTGTACAGAATGTTTGTGTGTGTGTGTGTGTGTGTGTGTACAGAATGTTTGTGTGTGTGTGTATGTATGTAGAGTATTTGTGTGTGTGTGTGTGTGTTTGTAGCATAGGTGCTTAATCGTCCGTGAATGTGACTCCGCACATTCACCACTGCTGTTTGTCATAAAAAAATATCCACTTATCAACAAAAGAGACTGTGTTAGACAAGCGTGTCTTTCCTGAGGTGTCACATCAGACTTACACAAAGACATTGAGTAAGAATCGATACCAAGCGGTGCCAAGGCAGGAGGTAACCGAGTCTTTGCAAACAGGATGCTCAGATATGTTGATACTGTATGTTCTGTTTTATTTCCTGTGTAGAGTGCGATTCCCGTAACAGGGGTGTGTGGACAGGATGGAAGTGGGCGGCGATCATTTATTGTCTCTTTGGAAAGAACAAGACATTGGTCTCCTTTCCACATGCTGGCAAACACATGAACGAGGACAGCTGGTTCGTTAGTAACTAGCACCATCTGTTACCTTCTGAGGTGTTCTCTCTCATTCTCTTTCTCTCCTTTTCTCTCCTTTTCTCTCTCTCTCCCTCCATCCCTCTCACTATCTCCCTCTCTCTAACAGTCAGTGCAATCTGTGAGCAGTGAGGACCGGCGCTGAGGTAAAGAAGTCTGTGGAGCTCTAGTGTGTGTGTGTGTGTGTGTGTGTGTGAGAGAGAGAGAGAGAGAGAATGTGTGTTTGGGTTCATGTGTGTGTGTGTGTGTGTGTGTGTGTGTTTGGGTTCATGCATGTATGTGCGTGTGTGTGTGCCTGTGTGTGTGTTTGTGTGTGTATGTGTGTGTGTATGCGCATATTTGTGTGTGCATTCATGCGTGTGTGTGTTCATGTATATGTGTATTTGTGTGTGTTTGTTTGTGTGTGCATTAATGTGTGTGTGTGTGTGCATGTGTGTGTGCATGTGTGTGTGTGTGTGTGTGTGTGTGTGTGTGTGTGTGTGTGTGTGCATGTGTGTGTGTGTGTGTGTGAACTCTCACACCGGTCTTCTCCTGCTGGATCAATACAGCTGGTGGCGTCCTGTGGACCGAACATGAGAGAGATGGGAAATGACAGCAGGGGCTGAGGATTCAGCTGTATGGTGACAGAGAGAATGGAGAGAGAGACAAAGTGAGAGAGAGAGAGAAAGAGATGGAGAGAGAGAGAGACAGAGAGGGGTGGGTTGAAGGTTTATGAACATGTAGTCATCACATTGACCCTTATTAATGAGGACTTTAAACGTCCCTCCACCCCCCTGTGATCAAGGACGAGAGGAGAGGACGGGGGGAGGAAGAGGAGGAGAAGAAAATGTTGTTGTCACATGTAAATTATTGTTACATAATCATGTTTAGTCGGAGTTAGGCAATGGATGGTCATGTTTTCGCAACGGTCATTTAACACTGGCACAGTCACTTCACAAGCCCCGGCATACACAGCAGGTGGACCATTACCCCTTGCTCTAATGTGGCTAATGCAGGAATGATTCAGCTGCTCTGAGATACAGCCAATGGGGTTAGAGGCAGAGGAAGTTTTTATTTGCGGTTCATGGCTCCCATTCACAGGCAAGCATCTCTCTGTAGGTGAGCGCCGGTGTCAGCCATTAAACCTCTGGAGCTTGTCCAGAAAGCTGCAGCTCGCCTGGCGTTCGACCACTCCCCCTTCTACCACACTACTTCCCTTCTCCATTCACTTCGCTGGCTCCCTGTTGCAGCTCGCATCCAGTTTAAAACGCTGGTACTGGCCTACAGGGAAATGAAAGGAACAGCTCCCTCCTACCTCCAGGCCATGGTCAAACTCTACACCCCCTCCGGACCGCTACGCTCTGCTACCTCGGGGCGATTGGTTACCCCGTCACTCAGTGACCCCTGTGGTCGATCGACATGGTCACAGCTCATTTCTGTTTTGGCCCCACACAGTGGTGGAATTAACTGCCCACTGACGTCATGACAGCAGAGTCACTGCCCATCTGTCACAGAAGGCTCAAATCACCTCTTCAAGAAGTACTACCAGGATCCTCCCTCTTAAGCACCTATTATATTTATATTTTGCTACTTGTGAAGGCAATTATTGTAAGTCGGTTTGGACAAAATCATCTACTAAACTCTAATGTAATGTAATGCGTCTCGTTGACACTGGCGTAAAAGGAGAACGATGCAGCACCATGAGTCTGTGGTTTCTGCATTCTATGAGTTGTATTTGGGGGGTTAGGGCGTCACCTTAGAGTGTATAACATAGAAATATTTATTCTCAGAAAGGCTATAGAGCTCACTTAACGTCTGTTATGGCTCTCACGTCCTCGCCTCCACCGGCCGCCAGGGAAGGCTTTCGCGGCTGCGGTGGACGAGCTTGCGGCACGACTCTGCTTCACACCTGTTTCCCATCCCTCATCAGCGCACCTGATCCCCATCTGCAATCACTTCCACCTCCGACAGCAGCCTGGTCTGCTCTCGCCAGTCAGTCTACAGCGCAAGGGCGGCACCTGGCTCAGGAGGTAGAGCGGCCGGCAAGGGATCACAAAGTCCCTGGCTGGTTCGATCCCTGCTCCCGGAGTGTGCCAAAGTGTCCCTGAACAAGACACTGAACTCACTGAGCTCACGTGCGGCACGTTCTCTGTCCCCTAGACTACCGAGGATCTGGAAAATGTGCGGTGTCATAGTGATTTTGTTTTGATATTCTGGGACCACTGCCTCTTGTGGTAGCAACATAGAACTGCAGGTTCTGGGACCACTGCCTCTTGTGGTAGCAACATAGAACTGCAGGTCAACAACACGACTGAGGAAGCCAGGGAGGGAGGGAGTGAAGAACAGATCCGAAGGCGAAGACAGACTGGAGCACTTGGTTGGTGTTGTATTTTGAACTTGTGAAACTACACTAACTAGATTGTTATTAAACAAGGCAACACCTCACTGTAAGTGTTAACTTAAGTGTTAACTTAAAGTACACTTAGAGTTTACTTAAGTATACTTAAAAGTGGGCCAATTAGTTCACTTTTAGTAGACAAGTATACTTGATTAGCCCCTATGTGTGAGCCTCACAGTGATGTTGGTTTTCTGTATGTCCATAGACCGAAAGCTTGGCTATGACTATTAAATTATACTTGCATAAGTGTGCAGAACCTTTTTGTCTCTAGATTGTTTCACAATACAATTAAGGATTATGATTATGATGATGATGATGATGATTATTATTATTATTCAAAACTCTGAGTGGCATTTTGAGTACTGTTTCAACATATCCTAAAGCAAGGGCTTTCAAGTGGATGCAACTTGACAACTTGATGACAACTGTTGGAATTTGTGGGGACAAAGAGTGGAGAGGGAGCCAATCATACAGTACTATTACCTAACCACAAACAAATCACACAGCACATTCGCTTGGGAGCCCATAATTGGATACTGACAACTGAAGCAGGCAAGTGAAAGACATTGGCATCTTGAACAGTCACAGGCAGCATTTAGAAAGACCTTGAGGAGAAACACAGAAGAGAGGAAGTACATATAGAAATGCTATTGATAAAGTAGAGTGGATTTTGTACAGTATGTAAGATACAATTTGTACATTTCTTCAGACCTTGGATGTCGGAGACATTGAAAATTCTTCTACAGGAAGCTATTGTTAAAGGTTATTGAGAGACTCTGGCTAGTACATTGCTTTTTAAATGTTATATTGTTACAGTACATTTGTATTGTGAAAGTTGTGTTGGGACTGATGATGCGTTCCAGGCAACCCGTAACTCGTGTTTTTCCGACCTTCTACACGTGAAAATGCACTGGAATGGCAGTCAAACCGTAACTTCCCACCCGTGAACTCGTACCAGATCGATGTACTCCCAGTTGCGCTCTCTGACATCACACAGCCCATTAAACAAGATGGCAGCCCGCATGAGTACGGTTCTGGTGCACGGTAAGAAATCGACAAAGATAACTTTAGGGCAACGCAAAGTACATTTTAGGGCAACGTAAGTAAACGTAATCAATTTCTTAGCTTAGCGAAATTAGGCATACAATGTTTAGCTTGCCAGCGCTGACAGTGTGCCAATTCTCAAGCTTTTTATCATCAAAAGCACAAACCATGCATATCTGCTGTCGGCTTCCATTCTATGAAAGTGTATCTGGATAAGGACATGAGAGGGTTTCTTGATATGGAGAGAACCCAACCCCTCTTGGCCCCCCTATATCAGTCCCCCCAGGGGATATACTTTTTGGATGAAGCCCAGACTATAAGGGTGGTACTTCATTTTCCACTCGGTAAGTTTTGTCACTGTTTATGTGATCCTCTGTTTATAGTGACCAAAAGCTTGGGACAGAATCATTCATCCATTCCATCCAAATCCATTTAATTTGATCTGGATGGACATGATGATGAAGGAGATGGCGGGAAAATGTCAAAATTATCTTAATGTGATTAATTCCATCTCTTTTAGGAGCTAGGCCATTCACTTCACTGTAGGATATTGAATTATTGGTCTTCACAGTTGGCTATTGACCTGTGTGTACTGGTAGGCTATTGGTGTGTGTGTGTGTGTGTGTGTTTGTGTGCGTGCGTGCATGTGTGTGTGTGTGTGTGAAATAGCCTATCAACAGTTGAAGCAGACCATCACAACTACGCTACACGTGTGACCTTCTAGTCTACTGTTCACATTTAGTGGACTGGGTCATGCTCAGATCATTTAGTGGACTGGGTCATGCAGATCATTTAGTGGACTGGGTCATGCTCAGATCATTTAGTGGACTGGATCATGCTCATATGCTGGTGGTCAGATGGCTAATGTCAGCTAGTTTCCAGTGCAATACAAAATACATTTTCAAACATACAAATAACGTAAACTAAAATGTATTTAGCATCTGTTACCTTATGCGCAGTTTTTCCTCCTCTGTTTCGCTCAAATGAGCAAGGAGTCGACACCTTTGACGATAGAAGGGATCATAAAGAAATATACACCCCGCATGGTCCGCCATATTGGCTTGTTTACATTTCTCCAGAATTCCACGCACTCAGACAATTTGCCTGGAACGCTATGAAGTCATAAGTCGTGACTTGAAGTCGTAACTTACGGGCTCAAAATCCTACCTGGAACGCAGCATGAGTAAGCAGAAGTGGTTGGACCCACATGCAGGATGGCCAAGCATGAGTTTGAGTTTGAGTTTAATAATTCTGCCTCACAGTCTTTACAAATTGAATTGTGCAGAACATACAAAATACAGAGATGCATAAAACACAAAACGCAAACACATATAAAGACATAAATATCATATGATATTAGAGAAAGTTAAAAAGCCTGATGCAGGGGAAGCATCTGACTAGCTCGCCAGTACTTTCTGCCGCTCCATCTTTCTGATTTTCTTATGTCCACGTACGTCAGTGTGGGATACCCTTGAGATTGGTTTTAATAGGCACACAAGCAAGGACACAAGAACACAAACATGGACAATCAATCGACAACGACAAAGGAGACACAAGGGCATATATATATACGTAGGGAGACACATCAAGGGAAGGTGCAGGTGAGTCAGACAGAACAAGACACAGGTGCAATGATTACACAATAGATAGTGGCACACAAGGACAGAGGGAACGAGGACTAGGGCTGACGCTGGGGAACTGGGACCGGGGCTGGGGCTAGGGAACTGGGACTAGGGTGTGAGACTAGGAGTGGGGCTAGGGAACTGGGACTAGGGTGTGAGACTAGGACTGGGGCTAGGGAACTGGGACTATGACATGAGACTAGGACTGGGGCTAGGGAACTGGGACTAGGGTGTGAGACTAGGACTGGGGCTAGGGAACTGGGACTAGAGTGTGAGACTAGGACTGGGGCTAGGAAACTGGGACTAGGGTGTGAGACTAGGACTGGGGATAGGAAACTGGGACTAGGGTGTGAGACTAGGACTGGGGCTAGGAAACTGGGACTAGGGTGTGAGACTAGGACTGGGGCTGGTGAACTGGGACTAGGGTGTGAGACTAGGACTGGGGCTAGGGAACTGGGACTATAGCGTGAGACTAGGACTGGGGCTAGGGAACTGGGACTAGGGTGTGAGACTAGGACTGGGGCTAGGGAACTGGGACTATGGCATGAGACTAGGACTGGGGCTGGTGAACTGGGACTCCATTTGGGACTGGAGAGAGGACTGGGACAGGAACTACAGTAGGGCTGGGAAAGGAGAAGGACCCAAGGGGGGGGGGCAGAGGGGAACTGGAGAGGGACTGGAGAGGGACTAGGCAGTCCAGGGTCAGGGTGTGAAAAGGGCTCTGGGGACGAGGCAGGGACAAGACATATGGCAGGGCGGGAAACAGTCTCAGATGGGGGCAAGCTTCATGGCAGAGGGGTGACATGGGCTGCAGGGCCAAGAGTCACTGGCACCAGGGCGGAGCGGGGTGGACCGTGACAAATTGTTACTGTATGTTCATGGACGAGCCACTTTCCAACGATGTAAAAACGTACAAACTCTGATCTCGAACGGGACTCCACTTGGATAATTCTGCATGGATCCCCGCTGTAGCCAGACTGGCCCTCAGCCATAACTCTGTTAAGTTGCGTAGTTCAATATCTGTCCAAGTGATGGGAGACAGTTATGCAACCCACAGGATAATCACTTGTAATCGGATTTAAACACAACTCTCTCCCTCTCTCTCTCTCTCTCTCTCTCTCTCTCTCTCTCAACCTACTGTCTTTCTCTTTTTATTATTTCTCTCTCTCTGTCTCTCTTTCTGATAGAAAAAGGTCCAGTGGTTGAGATTAATGTTATGTACAGTACTTGTTCAGATGGAAAGGCTCCAGGGCTCTGATAAGGAAGGGTACAGTTGGAGATGTGTCATGGAAAAGGAATGGACATGAGACAGAAAGGGAACAGAACATTATACATGATACATTATAGCAAAACCTCAGTCTGCTAACGTGGAACCTTCCCCCCGATACACATACAGTACCAGGTACATCATTCAGTCTGGTTCATTTGAATCCGTTGTCCTTTGCATATCTCAACGGCATCTGAGAAGACCTCTTTGATCTGACCATGTCTGGGAGTCAGATTCATCAAAGATCAATGTGTGCCAGTTGAGTGGCTGATACATCAACTGTGTGATCTAAACACAGATCATACCGCAGAGACAGTTCACTTTGGTCCCTTGCTTACTGATTCGTCGAGCCACCACAGCTGTCAGGCAGACCGTTGACAAACAACTGTTCTAAATTGGTTTTGGGATCTCGTGTGCTTTGTGGTATTGAGTTCTCGTGTGGCTTGGATATGGTTCAGCAGGTCGTACCATCAGAAAAAGAACGAGGGGGGGTTAGCTGTTGGGGGCGGTGGGGGTTTCTGACTTCCATTGGTCCATGGATACCCTGCATACTGTATAGTACCTGGGGCAATTACTATTTCCAATTATTGTATCTTATCCAGTGCAATTCAACAAATGGACCAGTGCTATGCCACCTCTGGGTAATGGAGGCCACTCAAAGTGGCCTGCCTATCACTGAGCTAATGGCATCACCCAGTTATCATCATACTGGTTCATCTCAACCTACAGTAGGTCAGTTGGGCTGGATACGTACATAACCATCACCCTTTTGCTGCCAAAAGGTCGGATTGCACTATAGGAAGTCCATTACATGAACATGTGACATAAGAGTATGCCATACTGTAGCTAAGTCCATGTCCTGCCAGAGTGGCCCACATGATAATTTTGGTGACCTTCTGATGGCCTCTGTTATAAGAGGCAGAAACTGACATTGGAGGTGATTATGTAACTGCCTGTCTGTGAAATGGTATGACCTTTGTTAGTTCAAGACTCAACTGCCAACTCGGGAGGCAAAGTAAGGTACTAAAAGCCCCAGCGGGTGGTGTAATAGGAAAAATTGTAAAAATATAGCAACAAATGGGAAAGGTGTGCAGAGTTGGGGGGCTGCAGCAGGCAAGCATGGCTCCGCGGGTTGCAGGGTCTGAAAAAAGCAAACGGAGAAAAGGGTAAGTGATCCGAAAATCACAAGAGGGAAAAGCACTACGGCTGCGAGAAGCGAAGTAGGCCAAAGTTAGCTACCAGCATACTTTACCACCAGAGAGTATGCTAAGTTCCGGCTACAACTGGAATGCAGACCAGGGCCCTGTACTACGAAGCTAGTTCAACAAATCCAAGATAACTTTTCGCTAGCTCGCTCGAGTAAACCAAACAGCCGCAATCACGGATAACTGTACCACGACGGTGATTATCAACTCATTGGCCCAATCCCAAACCACCCCTACCCACTCCGTCACCGAGTGTCCCTCCAAATGAAGTGTGACTCGCGGCTATGGAGGGCACTCTCAATTGAGGGGGAGGGTATATAAATGGAAAGCCAAATGTGGGACGGACTCCCCACTCCACCGGAACCGACCGGGACAGGACTTCCATCATTATACACAAATCAACTTGAACTTGAACAAAGTTCCTGATGTCACTGGAGAGAGAGAGTGCTCACCTGGCTTGCTGTCTTGCCTGCAGCCACTGGATGGTGGGCGTGCAGGGGCGGGGGCTGCGACAGCTGGGTGTGGATGGGCCTGTGTTGAGAGGTGGGGGCCTGCTGGGGCCTGCTGGGGTGTGACCAGCAGGCCCCCTGGATGGAGGGCCCCCCTGAGGCAGACGCACATGTCTAACCATTACATTCATGTTGTCTATCCATGTAAATGTCATTTCAATTCACTGCTATTTCAGTGGCATGCCTAGCTTCCATCCTACCAGTCCTGAACACAAACAAGCCAGCCACGTACATAAGCCAGGCTGAACCTGGCCTGGTTTAATTCCACATATGGGATCTTAACCCAAGTTATGGGATTTCCCAAGTGAATTGATTGGTCAGCGGGCAGTGCTTCATACGTTTTGATCCGTAATCTGGAACCTAACCTGCTCTGGAGCAGCATAGCTCGGCAGCATAAGAGATTCCGAGCACCATAGCGGGGTTGCACAGGGGAACCAGATGAGGTAGAGAGGGGGCGAGGTGGAGGCAAGGAGGTAGGAGCCGTAAAGGTGATATATGCTATTGCTAATATTGTGCCCTTCTATATAATTATTAATATAATTATTCCGTTCTTATCACTCTTACAGTGTATCAACTTAATAAAGAGACTGAAACAGGTGTCAACACTTTTGTTGTATTATTGGCACAAGCGGTGCTCTCTCCATGCTGGCCAACTACGAAAGACACTTAGATGTTGACTATTAACACGAGATTGTGTTCATCACCCTAGTCCAGCATCTCCTCTCCTCTCCACTCCTTTTCTCCCCTCTCCCCTTCTCCCCTCCTCTCTTCTGCTCTCCTCTCCTCTCAATGAAGTGAAAGAGTGGTGTTGCATGAATAGAGAGAAAGAAAGCACAAGAAATCAACTGCATCTGAGAAACATTTGGGAAGGAAACATGATGGAGCTTTTACTGCCCTTTCTCTCTCACTTTCAACTGCTCTCTTTCTCTCTCAGACTGGTTCTGTCCTTTCTCTCTCAGACTGGTTCTGTCCTGTCTCTCTCAGACTGGTTCTGTCCTGTCTCTCTCAGACTGGTTCTGTCCTGTCTCTCTCAGACTGGTTCTGGCCTGTCAGTGATGATGACAGAGGATCTTCAGTATGTTATTGCCTCTCACAAGGAGAGGTTTCGTAAATGGAGATGGCTCTGGTTTTCCAGAGAGGAGCAAAGGTCTTTTCTCGCTCTCTCTCTCTCTCCCTCTCTCTCTCGATAGTGTTTCATGTGTTTCAACATGTTCAGTTCAAAGTGGTCTACCTTGACATCCAATGACTTGTAATCAATATATTATCCTTTTACTATGCCTATTAACATTCTCCCTCTCTCTCTCTCTCTCTCTCTCGCTCTGTCTCTCTTTCTCTGTCTCTCTCTAACTCTGTTTACCCTTTAATATGTAGTACCATGCCCTTCTCAAACACACAAACGTAAACACTGGAGGTCATTCTGATTTTCCCACAGCATTGTTTATTTAGTGAGTTAGATTTGATGTTTGACATGTTTTGATTGAATCTGTGTTTTGTGTTTGAGTGTGTATTTAGGGTAGGGGAGCGGTGAAGGACAAGTTAATTCAATTCATTAAACACAGAGAGGCAGAGAGGAAATACGCACATCCTGGCTCCTCATTAAGCCGTCCATTGACAGACAACTAAACCCCATTCATCTATCAAACCCTTAGCCTTGGGCATTCTACGGGTGCTGGGGGTATGTAGACAGCTGAAACGTTTAGATTCCCCCCCCCTCTCTCTCAGCCAACACTCTCACAAATCTATTACTGTATATTAGGGATGATGAGTTTCCCGTTTCCTACAGGGTCAGAGGGAGGAGAGCGGTGAGCAGTGAGTGGTCAGAAGCACGTGTCCCTGGCTCTGGATTCACACACACACACACCCAGCGTAACCAAGTTGAATTAAAACTCCTGTTTTTATTTATACCACCCCCCTGTGCTGTTGAATCGTTAGCTATTGACATGGGCGTTGGCAAGTCAGAGGACCCGAGGTTGAACCCAGCGTGGGCAAGTGAAGGTGGAAGTGATGATGACGAGCGATGCAGTGAACCGTGTGACACACACACACACAGAGGCACACAGCTAGGCAGACAGCCCCTATTGACTTTGAGAGAACTTGGCAAGGCTGGGGCCCGTACAGTCCTGCTATCAGTGCAGATTAGTGAGGAAAACCACTTGAAGAGGAGAGCATATAGAGCAAAACAGGTCGAGGCCCAGCGTATACCAGAACTGGCCGATACTTTATCTTTTTAGCCATGGAATACATAACAGCAACTGATTTCAAGTGACCTTGAGCTAGAAGCACAGCAGACTGAGGTCGAGGCGGAGCCTTGGGAGCTGATGTTAAAGGTCAGAGGTCAGGGGTACATTGAGAAACAAGTGCATGAAAGAAAAGAGAACTTGACATTTCTGAGGAGGCTGTATGAGCAATGCACGTGGATATTTTTACTACAGTAACATGTGCGTGTGTGTGTGAGTGTGTGTGTGTGTGTGTGTGTGTGAGTGAGAGAGAGAGAGGTTAAGTGTATGTCAAGTCAACCCCAGACAAAATAGTATAATTGGTATAATATTGAAATTTGGGAATATAATAATAATAATAATAATAATACACTTTATTTATAGAGCACTTTTTATGACATAAAATGCAGGTCAAAGTCATTTACAAAGAAGACATAACAAATAACAATTGAGATATTAGTAAAAGTAAATTGCATTATAAAAAAGACATTAAAAGACAAACATCAATTTAGACATAATAAAAATAGAAAACTAGATCAAATAGAATGGTATAATAAATATAATAAAATGAGAAAAGAGTGAGATAAAAGAAATCAATTAAAAGCAAGGTCATAAAAGTACGTTTTGAGCTGCCTCTTAAAACTGTCAACCGAGATACTTGACTAATCTGAGGGGGGAGCATGTCCCAAATCCTCGGTGCATTTCTACTGAAGGCAGCATCACTGTGCTTCTTGCTGTTTGACGGAGGCCCCCTCAGCAGACCAGCACCAAGCGATCTGAGGGAGCCATTTGAAACATACTACGACAGGCAGTCTGACTGGTAGGGAGGCGCTAGACCATTCAAAGCTTTCAAATCTATCCACAATGTTACTGGGAGCCAGTGCAAAGATGCTAGTATAGGTGTAATATGATCTCTTTTCCAGGTTTTAGTTAGAATTTGTGCTGCTGAATTTTGAATAAGTTGCAGCTGAACAATAGTTTTTTTTGCCAGACCAGTTTAAAGCGAATTACAAAAATCGAATCGTGAAAGTACGATGACTTGAGTCAGTTTCTTGGCATCCTCTAGGGAGTGGTAGGGTCTGACTCTTGCGAAAATGGCATACCCAAATGGCGAAAATGGCATACCCCAAAAAATGTAGACCGTTTTTGGATTTATCAAACCATGCGTACGCACAGCTGTACGAAATTTCCCTTGATAAATCATGCCTTACCTAAAGTAGTGCGCATGTGAACGCCCCTCAAATCCCGCCCTCTACACACCCAAACTCAACAATGGTCAATGCAAAGTTGCAGCTGAATGATTTTGGTGTTGATGGTGTGCACATTTTTGCGATTCACATAAACAGATTTGTTCGCGGATGGTGCCCTCATCATGACGTGAGTGCAGTCAATGGCTCCGATTACATCAGGAAAACCAGACATTGCTGCAAACCGCCTTTTGGTGTCGGCCTGCTTCTCTCTGGACAACGCAGTTTGTCACAGTGGCATTGAGTGTGGATGGTCCAGGCAAGCCAGGTAGCATTTGAGGTAGCATAGCGCCGTCAACAGCCCTTGTTCTCTAGCCTGCCGACTTGCTCTTAGCTGAGCTCATTTGTATATGAAAAAAGCGCTCAATCTGATCTCGTGGTCAACGGAGGGGTATAGAGGCATGCTAGAGCGCTTTTCTGCGTGGTGTTTTCAGCAAAAATACTCAAAGACATGTTTTGGGGACCCCAAAAACGTATATTAAATTGTTGAAAATTAGCATAATAGGACACCTTTAAAGTCTAGAGGTGTCAGGGCTTTTGCGGCGGCCGCCCCTAGGCTCTGGAATAGCCTGCTCCTTTATATCACATGCTCCCAGAATCATGATAACCCTCCTCCTCGCTTCCCTTCACGGGCCGAATGAATAAAGTTATAATTTGGAGGGGGTGTTTCAATTAAGAGGGATGCTCCATCTGAATGTAGCCTGTTGCCGTGAGAAAAATAAAATCATGTTTGTTTTCACTAATAAGATCATTTATAAAAAAGTGTCTTATTAGTAAGAGCACAGACGTTAAACAGAGCCATGTTTAGCTTTTTGTCGTGTGTGAGCATCTTAGCTGGACCAAAGTCTCCGAGGGGGACGGGAGCTAGGACCGGCCCTCTCCTCAACCGCCTTGTACTGTAGCTATAACATCCCTGACGGAGACAACAGTTTCAATATTACAAGCACGATTACAAACAGTGGTAGCAGACACAGCGCTAAGGACATTAGGCTCTCCATTAGCAGTTTCATCATAGTGCATTTCTAGATGTGGACTAAGATAGGTTACATTGTTAGCAGACACTTGCCCAGGCCCACACTGCGGGGACATTTAGACAGAATCTAGAGTCCGACTGAGTAGAGGGCTTGCACTGTAAGAAGGATATTTGATGAGAGCAGCTTGGCTCCTTCAACATTCAAGTGGATCCCATCCCCATTGAACAGATCGTGCCTACAGTATTATAGAACAGCCGGAAATGATCAATGTATGGAAAGTTGCAGTCCAAACAGTCTTCAACCAGGGGTGGAGCTGGTGGAGGATACTGTATGGCAGTGGGTCTGAAATGGCAAAAAGTTTACGTGACCCCAGAAGTGGTCAGCAGTGGGCTGAAGTCTCTCTCCAGCTGCACGGACAGCACAGCCTTCACGTCATTAGTCCCAACGGGGACCACCAGGCGCTTGGCAGATGGCGACAGGCTTGGGAACAGGTTCTGAATGTCCTCCACTCTCGGCGCCCGAGAGGCACCTGGTCTCGCAGCCCTTCACAGACACTCAGCATACCCGTGAAGTTTCTCATGTATAAACCCCTCTGTCACACACACGTACACACACATGCACACGCACACACACGTACGCACACACATACACACACACAGACACTAGCTTCTGGTTTCACGTGTGTATCCAGTGGGCCATCAGAGACCCTTAGTAAGCAGCTGAGCTGAACTGGCCCTAGCAACTGGAACTCTGGCGTCTATCGCCTGGCCTCAACCGGACCTCGCGGTCATCTCTGTAACCATTATGGCGACTGTCGGATCGATGATCAGAGAGATGTGTTTCTATAACAGGTTCGGGGAGAAGAATCTGCCCAGAGATACATTCTGAAATGTAGATTTCAGTGATACACCTGGGTAGACCAATGGGGATCACATCAGATTTGCACAGAAGGACACAGATACTGTAGATTAACATAATCTCCCATAAACCTGCAATCTTGTTTTAAGACTCAGGAGGAGTGGGTCTTAAACACTAGAAACTCCACATTTGGTTATAATAGGATGACATATCCAAATTACAAAAATAATCTACTGTAATATAGTTTCTGTCAGCTATGAATGACTTGCCCCTGGGTGTGCTCCGGAGCCCTTGATAACCAGCAGGGTCCTGGAGATCCACATGAGATACAGTAGGACATCCGAACGCCCGCAGTCCCCAGAGTGACGCGTGGCGTGTACAGTATCAGGTGCGTGGCGTGTACAATATCAGGTGCGTGGCGTGTACAGTATCAGGTGCGTGGCGTGTACAGTATCAGGTGTGTGGCGTGTACAGTATCAGGTGTGTGGCGTGTACAGTATCAGGTGCGTGGCGTGTACAGTATCAGGTGCGTGGCGTCAACAGTATCAGGCGCTCCGTGTGGCCTGGCGAGCGTCCATGCGCTGTTCACCGAGTCAGAGGCTTCCATGTCCCAGCTGGTCTCTCCTGCTCATTCCTAGTCAGTGACCCGCTCCATAGTCACACCCCCCCCTAGGTGTGTGCGAAGCGACACTGATGTGTCAGGCCGGGCGTTTCTCAGGGGGTCCTGGAGACTCGGTGACCCCCCACCCACCCCCACGCCTGGACCGTCTGACACTGGAGCTGAGTCTGAACTGTGGAGGGTGATTACATCACAATATTCACACACAGAGGCCAGTACACACACGTGTGTGTGTGTGTGTGTACGCGGTAGCACACACCGGTAGCACACAGGTAACAAGATACAGAGGTTCGGAGAGATTCCAGTCTTCCAATTGTTCTATCCTGACTGAACGTCCTGAACGGCAAACGCCATGACGCAATCTCTCCCCGCTGTAACGACACACACGCCCACACATACGCACAAACACACGTACATACAGTACATACAGTATACGACATAGGACACTGGATAGAATAGGTTTATGGTTGCTGGGGAGTGACAAACACCTACCTTGTATGTGTGTGTGTGTGTGTGTGTGTGTGTGTGTGTGTGTGTGTGTGTGTGTGCGCGTATGTGTGTGGGTGGGTGTTACTAACTGTTCTAACCGCAACCAAATAATGGAAGAAAACTTTGAGAGGAAGGTTTACAAGACACACACACACACTCCGTTTGTTGACACTTTGACAGGCATGGCTGTTTAACCCCACAGATGTTGCTATGGATTTGTCTGCATTTACACAGGCCCAAGCAGGTGTACAGACAGATGGAATCATTGACATCTGATGATTCACATGAGAGCGCTGTAGTCTGTACTCTTACATTTTGTTCCAAACTTTAGCAATGTGTGTGTGTGTGTGTGTGTGTGAAGTCAAGGCTAGGTCACACAGACTCGCTTACCCTGAGGCAACAGACTAGACGCTATTACAGCTAAGTGGCACCACACAGCATGGTACCCACAGTTTAGAGATGGGGGGCGCGAAACCAGAAGCAGACGTCAGCATGGCGCGTGCATTATTACAAAGAATGTTCTCCGACAAAAGTATCAAACTAGGAAGTTCGAGGGGGGCATCCCGGAGGGCTTCACCCGTCCGACAGGTTAACACAAAACAAGGTAACACAAAACAGATTTTAACACTATAAATATAACACAATATTTCTCAGCGTGACGGAGTGCGTCTCTCACACATCATGCTGCGTTCTCAATGTCCCCTCAACGCTGCGTCCTTCAGGCTATCTCTGAGTTCTCCCCAACCCGCTGACAGGCTGCTGCTGGGTCTCCCATCACCATCAGCTGACCGGGAGGCGGGAAAGTGAAGAATCTCCATCCTGTGACGTGCTCATGTGCCTGTCTGAGGTGGCGTCCGTGGTGCTCAAACCCTTTTCTTTTCCCACGGGCTCTGGGGTTGCCACAAGCTGTAGCAATTTATGACACACAAACACACACGCGCACACACACATACACACACCCGCACGCCAACACCTTCAGGACAACTTTTGGGTATGGGTTATTCCCAACTGTCAGTTCAAAGTGTTACAGTAATCACAATGCAGTCGTGTGTGTGTGCGTGTATGTGTGTGTGTGTGTGTGTGTGTGTGTGTGCTGAGAGGATTAGTTCTGTACTATCAGACCTAGAGGCTGTCCTGCTCTGCTAGAGTGCTTGACTTACCTTAGGCTGTAAAGCCGATCAAGCCCAGCCTGCATTAAACAAACACTATACATACAACAACTGCATAAAAACCTAAACAGTCACAGACTTTTCAGTTCACACAAACAGCGTATCAAGATTAAGTATTAATAAGGATTTAGCATGAAACTAAGTAGGCCACTGTTAATCAGTTGCATAATGACTGAGTATTAACTCGGAAGGGTAACCCTTCCTCCTTAATCCTCCTTTCTGCTATTTCTGCTCTCCTCTCCTTCCTTGTGCTACTGTCTATGTCTCCTCTCCTCTCCTCTCCTCTCCTCTCCTCTCCTCTCCTCTCCTCTCCTCTCCTCTCCTCTCCTCTCCTCTCCTCTCCTCTCCTCTCCTCTCCTCTCCTCTCCTCTCCTCTCCCTCTCATCTCTTTATACCAGAATAGTGAATTCCTGTCAGGTGAAGGGACATTGCCGGTGTACAGTGTTGAGGTCAGGCCACCCAGTGTCCACCACCCACCCGGGTCATCTGCAGTGTCCACCACCCACCCGGGTCATCTGCAGGGCCAGCACCACACACAAGGGGAGACGAGGGGACGGAGCGGGGTAATAGAAGGAGGAGAAGAGAGTGTGTCTTCTATGAATGTGTATGTGTGTGTGTGTGTGTGAGACGGAGAGAGTGAGAGAGAGAGAGAGAGAGAGAAGGAGAGGAGTTCCCAGAAAGCTATAATTTGGGATGTCCGCTAGGCCTATGTTTGTTTCATTTTTTTTCTTTGAAAATAACAAGCTCCTATTGCGAGGTATGCAGCACTTCTGTGGGAATTGTAGAATAGAATAGAACATGCATTTGCCATATGTAATAAGTACAGGTACTTTGGAATTCTTGTCATGGCTTGTGCTTTAGTATCTTATAGTATCTTATCGGTCACAGGACGAGTCCGGAATGCGTCACCAGCGCGCTCTGAGCGTTCTAATCAGCCGTCCACCTCTGCGCGCTCTACCAGAGCGTTGCCGGGGCAACGTCGCACCGGGTCTCAATCCACACCTAGTACCGCACCAACACATAGTCTACATCGCACTACACACATAGTTAGCTACACACGCCATTTCCAACCAAGCCAGCCCACCATACACCTCTCCGCAATTCACCCTCCCGTTTATTTATTAAATACGCCTTCGGGCTAAAGATGCCTCTGTGTCGCCTTCTTTGGGTCTCCCCAGTCATATATACAACATTATCAGCACTAATCAGTTCCTCATTCCAGTCCTAAGTATGCAGATAGACATTCAAAGGTTCCCAAACTGGCAATTTACAAGCAGTCTATCAGTATCATCTACTTACAGTACAGTATCCTATCTGGTCAACGATGGCTCTGTCTGCGTCCATGATATAGGGAGTGCAATTAAATAACATTGAAGTATACAGTTGTGCATGGTCAGTTGTTATTGTCTATTGTATAGGCACGGTGTTCAGGTGTTGTCTGGTGTTGGTTCAAGTGATCGAGAGTGCAGTGGTGCAGAGTCAGTTGTTTCTATTGTATAGACAAGGCACAAAGAAGCTGTTGTGGAACCTCTTTTTCGTGGTCCAAATGCTCAGCTAACTTTCGTCTCCCTTGTATGTTCAGTTGCATCTTTTTTGTCCTTCATGTCTTTTTTGCTGAGCCTTCATCAGATGTTCCATCTGATATAAATCTGATGGACAACAAAGTTCTCTGTATCCAAATCTGAACAGGGATGAATCTAGATCTATTTGGATCCTGAGAGTTCTTCAACAGGGACAGATCCCCAATGGAACGCAAAACCCCACCCACCTGGCATAAAAGGCAGACTCAACCCACAGACGTGTGCAGGGGACCCCTCTGTGCAGTGCCTCAGGCCCTGCTTGGTAGCAACACCATCACATGTGTAAGAGATAATCAACGAGTAGGTGTGCGTTAAACCGATTTAAGGCACGACGTGGAGGCGAAGAACCACCTGACGCGCAGTGGAGGATGGTTGCCTCCGCGAAGTATACATAGTATACAAGGTAACATACATACAAGGTATACATGGTTGCCTCCGCGAAGTATACATGGTAACATGGTATAAGATATTATACATACTGTATATGGCATGCTGCACGGTGTAATACTTAGCACTGTTGCCTCACAGCAAGAAGGTCCTGGGTTCGATTCCCGCTTGGGACGATGTCGGCACTAGGAATGTTCTCCCCCAGGGTTGTCAGGTACTCAGATGGGGTATCTCCCGGGCCTTTCTGTGTTTCTCCCCGTGTTTGCAAGGGTTCCCCCCATAAAAGAACCCAATATGAAAAACATGCAGAAGAACAGATCGTTGACGCTGTCTGTCCCTGACGAAGGCAAACAGGAGCACTTGGATTGGTCCCCGGACACGGCTCATGCACGCTCCTACTGTCTGTTCCCTGCCCTTGGGGTAAGGCTGAATCGAAGGGTTACAGTAAGTGCAGAGAACATTAATCGGCAACCCTAAATGTGTGTGTGTGTGTGTGACCATGTGTCAACCATTGCACGTGTGTTGGAGTGTTCTTTTCTACAGTATGCAGTATTAGTGAAATACAGAGGCACGGTGAAAACACTAACGAAAAATATAGAAGAAGCCTTTGAGGCATTGTGTTCTTTTCACCCAAAGGTAAAATATGTGAAGAAAAAAAAATAGAGTGTCCTTCATGTCTTTTTTGCTGAGCCTTCATCAGATGTTCCATCTGATATAAATTTGATGGACAACAAAGTTCTCTGTATGAATCCAAATCTGAACAGGGATGAATCTAGATCTATTAGATCTATGACGAAGCAACATGCGGAATTAAATTTTATTA
Organism: Borostomias antarcticus; assembly: GCF_949987555.1. Lineage (NCBI taxonomy): Eukaryota > Metazoa > Chordata > Actinopteri > Stomiiformes > Stomiidae > Borostomias > Borostomias antarcticus. The sequence continues at coordinate 13,999,564 of NC_140255.1, read as the reverse complement.
TCAGATCCCTGCCTAAGAGTGCGGTATGTTACTACTTCAAAATATGTGAAGGTTTATGAACAACACAAAACCATTTATCTGACAGCGTGAGATGTTCTGATGATCGTTCTGCTGCAATGATTAAATTAATCCAAAATGGAGAACGATGTGCAGTGTGTCTTCTATGAGTGTCTCTGTGTGTGTTTCTGTGTGTGTATGTGTGTGTGTGTGAGAGAGAGAGAGAGAGAGAGAGAGAGAGAGAGAGAGAGAGAGAGGGGAGAATGTGTATGTACGTGCTAGACTGTGTGTTTGTTTACTTAGAGAACCTTGACAACCATTAATCTCCCCAGGGATTAATTAAGTACCGACCTATCTTGATAATGGGATGAGGAATGAATGATAATGATCAAGTCATGAATGAACGCCATGCTCAGTCAGTCCAGAGCATGGTCCAGAGACCCTAGCTGCCCTCTCTCCTCCACGCCTGCTCAGGGGGGTTGCTGCTTGTGTGTGTGTGTGTGTGTGTGCGCGCGTGCGTGCACGTGCACGCGAGCGATGCAAACACACAACACACAGCAGGAGGTCTGGAAAGATGGAGCGACGTGACTGTCCGGGAGGAAACGAGTAATAAGAGGAAGAGGAGGAATATGAGGGAGGACAGCTAACATCCTGGCGCCCTGTTGAGATCAGGGATGGGCTGCCGTGGTTACTGAGTGTGCTCAGTGGTGGTAAGAATACGTTTTTCACATTAGCCATACCGGACCAGGCTGGGATCAGACCAGCCTGCTAGATCATGAGATATTCCAGTATCAATAGGGGGTCGTCAGCCTACTAGGCTATGAATGTGCTTGTCTGGTGATTTCTAAAATGTCATGTTTTTATCTCTCCTTCATGGTTTAATTGATTAACATTTTCCTTATTCTACCCTGAAATCTGTCCATGTGTTTAAGATCATATACAACGGTCCATATATTATTTGGACAGACTGTTCACTCTTGAGATACTCATTGCTCATGGCATAGCTAAGTACACAATGGATCTCTATGGGCATATGACATGAGCAACAAGCACTAATATATGGACCCAACCATAATGGGCCCCACCACAGCCAAATATACAATGGATCCTTATATGCCCACAGAGATCCATTGTGTAGGAGCCTGTCGCCTTAGCGGTGACATGAGCATTGAGCACTAATATCTCTTGAGTAATCTGTTGAAGTGTTTATATGGACCATATGATCACAAATAACCTTTAGGACATATACCTATAATTATAACAGAGTTTATAATGCTAAATAGCACACTATTCATTTAACAGTAGGTGGCAATGTGGAGGCATAAAAGGCATATTTGGTCCTACGAATGAATTCAGATGCATTCTTTTACACTGAAGTCGACTGGCATTGCATAGACAACAAGAGTCAAACGGCCAAAAACGCAGTACTGTAATCCAGGCCCGCCTGAACTTTGAACCACGTTACCCAGGAAGCACCGCGCCTTCTCCCCATAGGATCAGAGTGCATCATGTCATCTGCATGCAAATCTGAGTCCGGATATCGAGTCGGGTCGAGTCGAGTCGTAACATACATTTAAATAGAGATAGCAAATAGTTCTTGCGCTGTCGATAAAACGTTCACATTCGTTTGTTCTTGGTGTGTGTGTGTATGAACGGTGCCGCTGTGCTCGTGAATCATCCCGTGCTGGACTGTTGCGGAGGGCTCAATAACTTGGATTACAGCAAGGTATAGCCCCGAGAGCGTGATGTATGTGCGTTTATATGTGGTGTGTGTGAAATAAGCTATTGTACCCCAACGACTCCACGGCAAATCGCTAGCTCAAATGTGGGACGGGCTACTGTAGCCTAGAAGAGAACGAGTTTGTCGTTCATTGCTATCATCATCTATCGTTACATGCTTACCTTCTGTGTTACAACAATCTGTAGCAGAGTTAATCGCCACGGTTTCAACAGTGGGTTGAGTAGCGACGATCTGCATTCATGTGCACTGGTGTCATGAGCAGGATTTATGAAATCTGCGCAAGGGCTATTTAAAATCATTACAGCGCAATGCGATGACATAACATGCACGATGCTGTTTCACATTTACTTTTATCTTTTGCCAATTTTTGTAAGCCTTTTTATAACACCTTGGCCAGGGACGACAGATAGACAGATTACCTGTCGTATTTACACTTGTTGTTGATTAACAACATTTTGTGAAATGTTTGTGAAATGTAGATTATGTAGAAATGTAGATTATGATGTGGCCATCCTTGATTGTAATTGTTATCCAGTGTCTTGTAAACGCATATGAGTTGGGCACCAAGAATAGTGCAAGACAAAAGTATTGGGAGACCTATACATTACACCTACGGGAGATTGTATGACATCCCATTCTATGAATAGGATGGGATGTCATAAAAATAGGATGTTGTATCGATCTACACCTGCAGGTGTAATGTGTAGATGTCCCAATACTTTTGTCCATATACTGTTATCAATCAATCAACCAATCAACAATAAATCAATCAATAAATCAATCAATCAATGCCCTGTCTTTTCTTAATCTTAAATAAATGAACTAGTCTGAGTGTCACCAATGGTACCACATTTAGCTCCAAGATTCCTCAAAGTAAGCTAATTACTGTATTCACATGTTATTTGACAATAAATGTTGCCCCGTGTGTGGTCACAATAGCTTACTCTGTTGATGTGTTAGTTAGGACTGATCTAATTCCTACAACCAACAAATAGGCTTGACCTACTGTAGCAATCAAATTACTATGAAGGCTTACAATAACACAACAAATCACCAAATGATTCCCGAGCGCGGCACCGCCGCTGCTGCTCCCTGCTCCCCCAGGGGATGGGTCAAATGCGGAGAATACATTTCACACAGGTGTGTGACAATCATTGGAACTTTAACCTTTAACAAATGAGTGAGTAGGCCTCACTGTAACCACTACCGACGATATGGGACAAACGGTGTCCAAGTTTGGTCTGATAGGCTACTCTGAAAGTCCAGTGTCCAGTCAAAGTTCATCCTGCACATGTGCCAGTGGATGCACACATGGACATTTGTTCTCTGTTTGATAACCTTCTCTCACCAGCAGCTGTCTGGATTTCTCTTTTTAGACTGCTGGTCATCGTGCTTTAGAACTGTGTGGGAGTGTTCTTAACAGCTTTTCTCAAACCCTGCAGGAAAATAGATATATTACCCAGGGCAGACACTGTAAAATTATGCTCCAAAAAGAACAGATTAGTGGATAGGTCCAGTCAATGCCCTTTCGTGTCAGTAAAATGTGGGCGAGTGTGTGATGTTGATGCCTTATTTTTAGCAGCAGTTATTTTGAGCGGAGAGGAGATGAGATTTGAGCGGTGAGCGGTCCATTATGTCCCCTGTTGTTTCGCAAATATATTTTTTTTGTGTGTGACAAGGCCTTGGAGGGACTCGTTATAACGAGGGTGTTTATAACAGGTGCTGTCTGCCCTGAAGACAACCTCACCCAAGGTGTCACACATGGGGGATTATTAAGGCCAATGTATGCTTCGTCGTTCAACTTTTGAAAGTGTCGACAGACAGAAATGAGGTCACTGTCGACGTTTTTTTGTGTCGGACAGGGGTGTCTTGCACCTACCAAACTTTCCAATGTCGCAGACGCTGTCACTTTCGTCGCACAGCTGTGATTGGATAGCTAGATAGAAGGCACGTCGTTGCCATGGATCAATCAGCCACACGTCTGCAAGTTACCATGGAGGTGATCAGGTATAAATGCTAAATGTCGGTCAACATTATTTTTCTGTCGACAGACATCTGTCGTACGACACTTGTTGACTGAGTATAAATTAGATTTTACTGTAACCGTACAGTACACAACATACAATACAGTTGAGGATGTGATCGTGAAAGATTCACAGTGTGTAATCTTTCCTTTTGCCAGAGCTATTCTGATGTGATATACTGTTGTTGGTCTTACCAGGATACAGTACTTCAAGTGTGAGCGAGAGAGGGACCAACAATATGTTTGCAATATTAAACCAACAATACTGTATGTTAGCAATATTAAAGCTCTTATGACAGCTCTTCCTTACACTGCTCAGGTCCAGGCCATAGGACCCAGTTAATTCACACACTCAACGTTGTGGTGTCATCAGGTGTGTGTGTGTGTGTGTAATGGGAGCAGACTGTGTTAACTTCTCCCTTCTGTTAAAGCTGAAATCAGCGAGCTCTCTTGTTTGCTAGATATTGACTTAAAAACTGAATGAGAGTAGGGACTTTTATCATGGCTTATACTAGTACAGCGTAGATCGGCCCCAGAAAAATGAGCCCGCCCCTACCCGAGCCTGGTTTCTGCACAGAATTCTCCCAGGATCTTACCGAATAGCCTACTTCCACTCGCGAAGGACTCGCAAACCCAGTGTGGTGCCGTTGGCAGATTGATACATGAGGTTGCAATGTTATAATATATATAACATTCTGATTGTCATGCCAGATAGCTTACTCCCCACCCCGTTATAAAAAAAACCTCACGTAATATCTTTGACCACAAGACGGGGCCGGGGACATGGAGGGGAAATTCCTACCTGACCCGACACCGACCCACGGGCCTCGCCGGGCTCGGGTTCAGCCAGAGAATCAAATCTCTGGCTCTGTGCCTTACTGTAGTAACCTGGCCTTTTGTTGTACGTACAAAAATACCTCGCTGCCCCTTTAACACCCCACACAGTCTCTGGCTAAGCACAGCCTCCCCCTCCCTGACCCAAGGCTGTGGGATCACTTTATCCCGGGCCTGTCCACAAACAAACTATAAAGCGGCCAGAGTGCCCCGGAGGGGGGTTAAAGTGAACAGAGCGCCCCCGAGGGGGGTTAAGTCCTGGATTTGTTACCTCTCTGTAATTGTCGTTACCAGAACGGACGGGAGGCAGGTTGGGCACTGGTTGCATAATGGAGAATAATCCCTAAAAGCAACAAGTGTCATGTGGACAGAGGGAGGGAGGAAGAGAGGGAAAGAAAGAGACGGAAGCAGGGAAAGAGGGAGAGAGAGAAGGCGAGAGAGGGGCAAGGGAAGAGAGATCTCACAGGCAGTGGAAACCCAAATAAGCTGTGAAGGGTTGAGTTGTATCATATTGTCTAATTATTCTAATCTCTAACCATTTACAATAGTTTTACCTTTTTCCATTCTCATAATAAAATCCATGTTGCATTCTGTGAAAGGTAGTCTGTAGGCTTTAATCTCATTTCTTTCTACATTTTATCTGATATTTGCTATCATGCACAGCCTGTCCTGTCTGTCTCTTTTTCATGAATTATGTGTCTGTCCCTTATGCCCCCCCCCCTTCTCCCCTCTTCCAACTCAATTGAGGTTATTGTTGTCTCTGGTGGTTTATAACTTGTACCTGATCTCTTCTTCTCTGTCTGGTGCTGGTTGAAACGTATGCTGCGTTCCATTTGGCTCGTGAAGTTGTGGTTCATAAGATACTACTCGCAGTTTTAACTGGAACGCCCTCATGACTTGTTTTCTCGGCTCATGAATTCATACCACTCGCCCCAAACCCCAGTTAGCTCTGGAAGTCGTGAACAAGATGGCAGTTCCCTTAAGTGGAACTTAAGTTATACTGTTTTATTAGCATTTCTGTCTTATTTGTGTCTCATTAAATCAGTCGTACACACAGTATTCCCCAACTGTTATCTGAGGACATGTTCGCGACCTCTTTTGTATGCGCAAAATACCACGTACCTGTAGTGCATTGTTATCTACTGGTTTGGTTAACAAAGCTAGCTGACGTCCATCTTTGTTCTGAGCTGTTGTTGGTGTCTACTGTAACACGGTTACCTCGTGGGTGACGTCGTTCTCCATCTCTCCCACCTCCCATCTCAACACTTCCCAGACAAATAGAACACAGCATTATACCTGATCTCTTCCTGTCTGGCGCTGGTTAAAACTTATGCCCGATCTCTTCCTGTCTGTCGACCGCAGGCGGACATGGCGGTGATGGAGGAGGTTCTGCGCCTCGTGGATGTGTCGGACCCCAGGTTCTGCGTGGCAGTCGTCGCTATCCTCTTCAACCCCTTCTTCTGGAATGTGGTGGGTGCTTTAGGGTTTCAACAGCTGAGCAGCACAATACCGCCTGCAGCCATTTCCATTGCTCACCTGTGCCTGAGTGCTCTTTCCTGGCACTACGTTGAAGACCATGGGGGTTCTCCCCGAAAAATAGGACCCCCTTCCCCGTCTCCCCTGGCACTCCAGGTGGACGAAAGCAACGGCTTAAGTATTTCCAAGGATCTCAAATACATACAAAGTATTTTGACCCAGATCTGACATCAGCAGCCCCTGGGCGACGTAGCTTGACCCCTGTCCAGGACGCACGCTCCTGAAACGACTGGTCAAGAGAAGACAGGAATCATTTCTAGAGAAAGATGGCTGTGATTTTTTTTCTATGGCCCAGATCCCAAAGATCCTCCTGTTCAGCCAGGGCCCTGCAATGCTCCTCACTCTTTAGTACATAATGTGCTATACTGTTAGATGAGAGATTATGATTGAGTTATTATGCCGTAGCCCTTTTTGCCTGATTTGTTTTTTCTCATCTGCTACACTATGTGCAGTATGTATTTTACTATACGTAATAAAGACGTACTGAGCTATTACTGTGATGAGGAGAGTGGTCGTGCACTAGTGTGTCTCTCCCTCTGGGTTCTGTCACATGCCTAACGTTGCACAGGCTTAAAACTCACTTGGCATCTCATATGCATTTTCGTCTGGCATCTCGTTTGTCATCTCGTTTTGTAGTTCCAAGGACTCTGTGTCCGACCCCTCATTAAGAAGTCAAAAGAGATTCTGTTTTTTCTCTTCCTGATGACTGGATGTGGGTACAGGACAAGATATTCTCTCCCTCTCTTGCTCTCTCTGTTACTCTGTCACACACATTATTTCGCTCCTTCTCTCTCTCTCTCATCCTCTCTCTCTCTCTCTCTCTCTCTCTCTCTCTCAAACAGAGGCCCTTAATATGGTAACACAAAAACACTGATGCTATCTTCTAGTATCTTCTAGTATCAATTTTGTCCAGTAAAGGGGTGGAATAATTGAATGAAGCGGTGCAGGGGTAACTCCCACCCGAACAGCTGAGCCAATTGGGTGTACGGGTGAGAGTTGGAGTGGAAAAGAAGCGAACGCTATCGGCAATCGCCGGAGGAGATCTAGTACATCATTCTGCATGTAGTACAAGATTTGCCTGTGACGATAGTGCCAGTGCCATCTTCATCACAATGTGATGTTTTTCAGCGGGAGGCCACGCACTCAGACTACCACATTCATTTATCTTTCTGTGTCTGAGTCACTCACTCAATTATCACTTAATTATCTTCTTTGTCATTTCTCCCATAACCTAATGTATGATGCACCCTCTGCTAGTCTGAAGACCGGGAACCAAGAGAATGTGCTATTTTGTAAGCAACATAACAAAAAACATTAACATTCTCTCCATGCCTCCGTGCTAAAGTTAAACCTTGTGCTTAACCCATCATCATTTTGTTTAAGAACAGGCAGTACGGGTCAAGTGAAGAAACAACACTGTTTATGTAATATCTTTATTAAATGTGGATGGGATGGAATGAGGATGTGGGAGTTGTTGACAGAGACCGTTCGATGGCAATTCAAATCAACAGGTGAACAAGTTTATTTTGATTAGTTTGACAATTGTGTCATCAGCCTTCTTTGTCCGAAGAAGTTTTAATTTGTGTGTTGTGTGTGTGTGTGCTTACGTGTGTGTGTGCTTGCATGTGCCTGTGTGTGTTTGCTTACAATATACAGTAATCTAATCTAATGTGTGTGTGTGTGTGCGTGTGTGTGTACGTGTGTGTGTTTGTCTCTAAATAGCAGCTATTTCCTTGGGGCCTATGTGAGCCTAAGCAGTGGATTACTCACTGCTCTGGGATTATTTTAATTGAACTATATACTATATTAGTTTAATTGAACTTTAATTGCATCAATTAAGTACTGCAGAATAAAAATAGATGCAGAGAATGAGTTGGTTAGACTGATATGTCCATTAAAGCTCCAAACACTGAGGACTCTTCACATTACTGCTATGCACTCCAGAGAAACTTGTTACAGTCAAGTACTGGTACAGTATTTCATCAGTATTTGCTTAAAAAAGATATTTCCATTATTATTATTTGTAGATTTCCTTTATATAACTTCTCCTCCACACCTCTGGGACACCCAGATGTACACCACTCAGCACATGAGTAGCGTGTTCACACCGGGTGCGAGTTTACATAGGAAGTCAATACAATTCACGTGAACTGGGCGGCGGGCGGCGCGAATCACAGAACTCGGCGGCGCCGCGGAAGTTACATTTTTTAAACTTTCTGCGGCGGATTCGCCCGGTGTGAACACAAAATAACCCTAATTTAAAGACCTGCTGTAATTTCTCCATTAGTCCCCAGACAAACAGTGTGGAGCCTGCAGATTCCACTCAGAGGTGGTGTGGTCAGCCGTAGTGACAGGACATTGCCCTGTTACGTGTGTAAAACGGGTCCCGGTGGTGGGAATGTGATTCATCATTATGTAATATATTGCTTGTAATGGCCACCCTGTTAGTCCGTCCATCTAGTTAATTAATACGATGTATTAATCTAGCTGGTCTGTTCTCTTTGTTCTATTTTTGTACCTGAGGTACTTTTCCTATTCTAATACTCTAAGGACAATTTGGAAAGTCTTTTAATGAGGGCTGAAAGAGAAACGCGTGGCCGCGTGCTTGTTTGCCTGCGTACAGTATGTACGTGTGCGAGAGAAAAAGACATGTGTCTGTGTGTACAGTACGTCACCGGGGACCTCCCCCTCCACCCACTCCTCCAGCGGTGGGTGACCTGGGTGGACCTCCCCCTCCACCCACTCCTCCAGCGGTGGGTGACCTGGGTGGACCTCCCCCTCCACCCACTCCTCCAGCGGTGGGTGACCTGGGTGGACCTCCCCCTCCATCCACTCCTCCAGCGGTGGGTGACTTGGGTGTTTGCCTGTTGACCTGCTGGCCCGTGGAGTCCGGCTCGCCGTCTGCCGCTAGCTCCCGCTCCACGTGCCATATAACAGTATGTCCCCGTGCACACGCGCTCGCTAAACATGCCCTGCACGCCCCATTGGCTACAATGACCTGCGCTTCCTGCCCGAGGGTTCTCCAGTGCTGCCTAGCAGTCGGGAGATCTCTCTCGTCATCACGTGTCTCGCAGCCGCAGTTCCCTCTCAAGGGGGTTCTGATTGGTGAGCGAGCGTGTGTCGTCCCTGTCCCCGCTGCAGAGAGAGGGAGGTGTTTAGATTGTTATGCGAGTCTTGATCCCCCCCTACGCCGACAAACAAAGGGGTTAGAAGCTTCTGCATGTGCCGGAGTCACTTGTGTCACAAGTATATGGTCGTACAAAAGATTCAAAGAGTCAATGTTTCTTGATATTAAGCTTTGCTATTCAGATCAGAAATGGTTAATACTTGAGTTCTCTCTGGTATGACTGGATGACATCACAGCAGTCTAATGTTAATGTACAGACTCCTGTTGCCCCATACAGTGTAATGTGTATCAACAGTCTTTCTAGTCAGTAGTTGACTGATATTTCTCCCATGTTCACTCCCATGTTCAGAGTAAAGAGAGAGGGTTGATTACCGACTTCCTGTTCGACAGGAAACCGCATGTGAAGCTGGCCAAAAACATCTCTGACTCCAGGTCCATCAGCACCGGCTCCCCCCAGGGCTGTGTCCTTTCCCCCCTACTCTTCTCCCTGTGCACGAACAGCTGCACCTCCAGCCACCAGTCTGTCAAGCTCCTGAAGTTTGCGGATGACACCACCCTCATCAGACTCTTCTCTGAGGGAGACGAGTCCGCTTACTGGTGGGAGATCGACCAGCTGCTGTCCTGGTGCGGCCAAAACAAGCTGGAGCTCAACGCTCTAAAGACAGCGGAGATGATTGTAGACTTTAGAAAGAAGCCAGCCCCCCCCCTCCCCTTCCCCCATCACATGGAATGACACCTCAGTGACCACTGTTGACTCCTTCCACTTCCTGGGCATGACTATCTCCCGGGCCCTCAAATGGGAATTAAACACCAGCTCCCTCGCAAAGAGCCTAGAAGATGTACTTCCTGTGGCAGCTGAAGAAATTCTGACTACCAAAGAAAACGATGGTGCTACTCCATCAGCAAGTCCATCCTCACCTCCTCCATCACCATATGGTACTCCGCTGCTACAGCCAAGGACAGGGCCAGACTGCAGCGCGTCTTCTGATCCGCCGAGAAGGTGATCAGCAACCTGCCCTCCGTCAACTCCAGGACCCTGAAGCGGGCCAGGAAGACTGCGGCTGACCCCTCCCACCCCGGCCATAATCTGTTCATGCCACTCCCCTCCGTCAGGATCACGTCCACAGGCCACAGAGGCAGCTTCTTGCCCACGGCCATCAGCCTCATCAGTAAGACTTGTGTCCCCCTCTGACCACAGACCCCGCCACTGTTGAGAGACCCCGTTGAGAGACACTTGCACATGACCTGAATGTACTGTAAAGGACGTACCACACTTGCATATCATGCCGCACGCACATACTGTATACACATACACACTCACATACTGTACACATTACACTCTGCATACTCACTGTATATACACTGACTGCACTACTTTTTGTATATTGTTCTTTCTCTTATCGTATCCTTTTTTGCACTAGTATTTTGCAAGTATTTCACTATTATTAGTATCTTGCTCTTTGCGCTGTCCTGTATTTGCACTGACCTGTCTCGTCCCTGCACCTTGTGCAATGGTGTCTCCATGTTACGCACCACAACCGGAAAGCAAATTCCTAGTACAGTATGTTGCAAAACTGCATAGCAATAAAACAAATTCTGAACTGGGTGTTGATATTCGTTTAGTCACAGTTCCACTAATTATTATATACTGTATATATATGGTCTGTATGTGTATAATATATGTATGTGTATATATATATATATATATATATATATGTATATATATAGTGTGTTTGTGTGTGTGTGCGTGCGTGGTGTGGTTGTTGTGGTTGTGGTTGCACATGTCCAGGAACACTCAAGTGTGTGTTAAACGGTAGAAAGCTTGAGAGTGCCTGAGAGAAGGTACAATACAGTAACATCGAGCTCATATCAGCCAGATGGCTCCGTGCTCATGCAGCTGTGGTCTTTGCATAACGAGGGTACGAAGGACATAGTGTTCCCCTCGGAAACGAGGACGCCCAGAGGTGTTCCTCTGACAGCCGGCGCAGCGCCAAGGTGGAGACATACACACCCCAAGCCATCACCATGTGCCCTTTATACACACACACACACACACACACACACAGTTGGGCCGCTGGCGCTGTGGTTGTGATACCGGGCATTCATCTTGAAAAGGCTTGTGATGTCCATGGTTTAGCTCAGAAAGAGTTCTCTGTCTCTTGTGATTCCCCATCATCACCGTAGCAGACTGTGTGTTTGTGTGTGTGTGAGAGAGAGGTGAGATCACAGGGGAAATCATTGGGATGTAGTACAGTAAATGGCTCTAAAAATGAAAGTGGTAGAGGCTTAAAGGACAATGCTCGTTTTTGACAACCTGGACCTTATTTACAACATATTATAAGACGTTTGACTCACCGAGATCACTTTGGTGTAGTTCGGAGGCATGTAGAAGAAATGTAAAATCCAGCGCGAGCCAGTATATGCATGTAATGGCGGTGGTGGGGGCACTGAGAATGCAGTTTCTAAAAATCTATTTTCTGCCGCGAAATGGTTGTTTTCATCAATCTGTCTTTATGAATCGCTAGTTGTGCTTGCATAGAGCGTAGGCCTGTTGTGGTTTTTCACATGCCTCTGTAATATGATCTTTAGAAACATCTTTAGACACGAAATAGCTTCCTCACTTGCTCCAGCACGCATGCGCACAGCGTGCTGGAGCAACGATTGCGCGCTGTGTGCATGCGTGCTGGAGCAAGTGGGGAAGCTATTTCGTTTCGAAAGACGTTTCTAAAGATCATATTACAGAGGCATGTGAACAGAGTCAAACGTCTTATAATATGTCGTAAATAAGGTCCAGGTTGTCAAAAACGAGCATTGTCCTTTAATATGTTCCTTAATGAGAGGCTGTCAGAATACTTGTCAGGATGATGAGACTAAGGTATAAGTGATATAGTCAGTTGCTCCAGTAATCACCCAGGTGTAATTACCGTCCTCTGGTGAGGTCATTAGCATGGGAGCTTCAAGAGCACAGCAACCACACGCAGCATCACACAGCTGACTGATGGACTATTGTTAGGTTGAGCTGTTTTTGTTTGTAATCACGCTACCGCATGTAAGAGGAAAGAAAGTATACACACAGGCACACTCTCTCAAATGCACGCGCACACACACACACACACACACACAAACAATACGTTATAATTTCACAGACACGCTCTCACCCAGCCAGGGGGCTGCTGCTGCTGAGTGACAGTCCGACAGACAAGAAGTAGGTGTCCCCTACAGGAGGTTGACACGTATGAGATACTGAGGGGGGTGACACGACATGACAGCGCGCTCTCTCTCCTCGCCGGCGTTTCTCACCTGCCTCTGGCCTTCCATTCCCCTCTTTTGTCTCTCCCTCGTTCTTTTCACACCGGCTTCCTTCCTCTCCGACTCTGTCGCTCCCACGCATGCCCGCGTGCTTCTGCTACTCTTCCACTGTCCCGCCCTTCACACTCAGACTCCTCAAACTATTGCATGCCTTCTTTTTTCTTCTGCTTCTCTCTCTCTCTCTCTCTCTCTCTCTCTCTCTCTCTGTCTCTCTCTCGCAGTCTCAAGGCACGTCAGACTCTTTTACAGAGTGGAGAAGGGTGTTGACGTGACAGTGTGTGTGTGTGTTCTGTTGCCCATGGCCTTGGCAGAACAGAGGTCTTTTTCTTCTGAAATATCACAACTGGAACCAAATCTAATCAAAAGCAAGTAAATCAAAAGCAAGTAAATCAATACCCGTCATATGAGATTGTATAATGAATAAATAGATTGTTGCTAGAGTACAGTATTGTACAGTATTGTAGGCTGGCGAGATACCCTGTCCCCATACGGTATGCAAAAGACAAGAGTTAGCGATGGCCAACTGGTCATTGTTTTCCTTCAATGGTGTCATAAAGATTACAAAGTGTGGTCTGATTGGTCACCCTAAGCAACTTTGAGTCAGACCTAACAGATGATGGTTGGGGATTGTTACGGTGGACATTGTTCTCTTCTTCTCTTCTCGCTTCTTCGTCCTTTCATCCTTGGACTCTCTCTCCTTATAGAGTGGTGAGGTGATGTCATCATTTTCAGTTTCATAAATGGTTAGCATATATATAACACTATAGCAACATCAACCTCAGAACCAAAAGCTTCAAAATTCACAAAACCTATATTCAATTATGTATTTTAACTTTTAGAACAAAACTTACTCCATTTTTTGAGTCTCTGTTAAACACATACCTTATTTTCGGCATTTCAATCGAGATCACTTTAGTCAAAATTGACCCATTTATTAGCATGCAATAATATATACAGCATATACATTTTTTACGCATATGAATTTTGGCGGTGTGATCGGTTCGGGGGGCCCCCTGCCTTCCACACATGTGGAAAGCGACAATCTAGATGTTCCCCCCCTCTGGGCCGCTTGGCCCAGAGTCCCGGGCCGGAAAAGGGAACGACATCTAGCCCCCTGCCTCTATGATGATCAGAGTGGGCCGCGATCGGGAAGACGCTCGGAGGTAACTCAGCCCACTAAGACCGTCAAAGAGCGCCACAGGAGGACTGCTGTACATTATAGTCCCTGGCCTCCACGGGCCAGCACTTCGTGGAGTCCGAAGGAGATACAGCCTAGTGTCTCTGCCTCCATGGTGACCGGAGGGACCGCTGGATGGCCCTTCGGAGATGTTTCGGCCCACGATCACCACGGAGCGCCACAGAGACTAAGCTAGTGTAATTCCCCGGCTTCCACTAGCCGACGCATAGTGGAATACCAGAAGAAAGCAGCAATACCCCCGGAACAGAGAGCAACGACGACAACAGAGACGACATCGACAGAACACAGGCGGAGCAGGGGAGGAGGTGGGGCGAGCGCGCAGATACGAGCGATCAGCAGTAATGGCAGAGCGGACGCAAGAGCAGAGAACGCAGAAGCAGCGAGCGCGCAGATGCGAGCGATCAGCAGTAATGGCAAGAGCGAACAATGACGTGTTTTGACAGCTTAAATACATGCGCTCTAACCAATCTGAACCAATGCTATGACAGCTGACAGTCAGCTGGTGGGTTGCGTCATACGGGGTGTGACTGATTAGCCTCTGCCGATTAGCCCGGCGTTGACATCCGTGCCTTGCCTGAAGTACGTCGGAGACTTCATTTTTGCAAATCCCATTCATTTTTCCAATAGCGATTTTGGACAAAATTGATGACGATGCTAACTTTTACGTTTACAAAACCTCACCAATCCAGGCCATAAGTTCTCTCTCGCTGTCCCTCTCTCTAATCTCACATCACGATGGTAGAGTATCTTAACCTTTAATTTGTAACATCTGTGCCTTGTAATTAATTTAACTAATTTGCAATGTAATAATTTTCATCACATAGACCATCCTTGCTTTAACCCATAATCAACTAGAAAGGGTGCTCAGAGAGCACAGGGCTCCGCCCATTCATGTATTTTGTTGGTGTAATCGAGTTGAAATGGTTAAACCCACTCCTCAGTATAAATATAGCATACTTGCACCATTGAAGAGTAAGCTTCTTGGTGGTGTAACTGATTGTGGTGTTTATGAGAGGTGGTCATGTATGAACACAACTGAATATACATATATATATTATATACAAAATAACACACACAACCAAAAATATACCGTCCGCCAGCAGTCGCTGGTGGGAGCCAATTAGTCTTTGCATAGATTGTTAAGTTATGTAAAATGGTAATACCCTGTCAGGCTAAGTGGGTTCTGTTACCAATATAAATCCCCCTACAGTACCGTGAAGTTTTACTGAGACAATAAAAGGACTGGAGACATACAGTACACAGAATACACTCTGTGGAATATACTGTAAGGTTTCATAATATTGAATATTGAATATATATGACAGTGGAGTCATTGTAAATATCCCTTTAGCAGCAGACAGATGGAGCAGAGACAAGAGTATCTGACCCTGCATCCATTACAGGTGAAACACCGACATCATGTGTGTTTCAGGTTTCAGTCTGATTAATCCATTCCTCATACTCACATCATCACTTGCTTACATAAGACATAATCTGTTCTCTCAGCTTCACTCTCTCTTTCTCTCTCTCTCTGTCTCGCTCCATCTGTAAAGAGTAAACTAAAAGCATTTAAGTGAGCATTCAGACAGAAGAACGAGAGAAGGAAAGAAACAGACATTTCTCAATGAGAAATCACCTCGCCCAGGCATCCTCAGTAGAGGGGAGTAGCGCTATACCTCTGAAAACAGAGCTACTCCAGCTTGCTTTATTAGCATCTTGAGGGCCGTAAACAGGGGCATAATGTCATATTCTACATTATACAACGGTTAGTTCTTGTTCTTGATTCTGATTGGCTGGAAGCCGTGTTAAAATACTTTCTAACACACACCTGGGACCGCATATCATTCCATTTTCAGTATTAATGCGCTTCTCATTTGATCCAAATGCATTGTAGTTGTTGTTGTTGCTTGGCAACCCTTTTGTTAGGGGAACTATTTTGCTCGGCGGAATTGAGGGAATTTGTTTGTTTTGTTTGTTTATTAGGATCTCTTTTAGCCATCGGCTAGTCATCCAAGAGGGAATGATGCTTCGTTTTGTATAATCTTAATATTTTACATTGCTGTGTGTTTATTTTACACTAATAGAGGTACAGTAGTAACCGTTGTATAAAAGCAAAAAACCACTCGAGGCCGTGTGTTATAGTGATTTTATAACAGCTAGGGGCCGTTGTTAGGCACGACGCGAAGCTGATTTTTACGAAACTTGATGGAGGGGTGTAGCATAACATTTGAACTACAGTAGAACACCTGGCTTTAATTTACAGGTCCGTTAACACGTAATTACATATGAACTACTGTAGAACGCCTGACTTTAATTTACTGGTCCGGTAACACGTAATTACATATAAACTACTGTAGAACACTTGACTTTAATTTACAGGTCCGGTAACTACTATAGAACAGAGATTCACTCCAATTTACTAGTAAATTATAAAATAGTTAATCCATTGTTATGAAATAGTTCATACGTTGTTACAAAATAATGTATATGTTGTTACAAAATAGTTCATACATTGTTAGGGACCTGTAATTTAAAGGGTTACCGAGATGCAGGAGCGGCAGTTACAGCAGTTTTCCTTAGGAGTGTGCTGCGGCTTGCCCACTTCTCCTTGGCAGAGATAAGTGTGTGTGTTTGTGCGTGCGTGTGTGTGTGTGTGTGCGCGCGCAGCGTGTATATTGTAACATGGTACAGTACAGTACATCATTCCGTGCACTGAGATTGGAGTCTGCATACTAACATTTCAGGTATTATACTGGACCGAGTCAGAGCCGTAATCGAACATTACCATTTACCATGAACATGGACATTTACCTGCTCCTGCCAAGGTGTTATTCTGTACCGCTATGTGTCTCAGTTTGAATCCCGGTCTCAGCTGTTCCCAGCTACCTCTCCTCTCAGTTTACGTGTTGTAGCATGTTGACATTAGTGCCCACAGCACAGTGGGGTCAGCCTGTATCTTTGTCCTATCTCTCCCCTCCCGTCTCACTCCTCAACTGGCGTCACATAGCGCTCTGTCTAACAGATTACACACTGGCGACATACGTGGATTAGAGATTATGCACGCATGTACGCACGCACACCCACTCCAAATCAGGGTACAGTATGAAGCAGGGGAGACAAGCCTACTATGTTACCCTTCACCCGAAACACACACACACACACACACACACACACACACACACACACACACACACACACACACGGTCTCATGTTAACACATGGTGAACATACTTAATCACAATGGATATAACTTATCTAAGCGTAAAAAAGAAGACTCAGCGCCTCTCTGAATAGCTTGCCCTCTCACCCCCCCCCCCCCCCCCACATAATACGTATCTACCTACCCCTGACAGTTGATGACATGACAGCTTTAGTGATTGGCGGACACATTCAGAGAGCTAGAGGGGAACAGGCAGAAAGAAAGAGAGAGGGGGCAACAAAGAGAAAGAGAGATACAGAGAGAGAGGGATACAGAGGGAGAGAGAACTAGTCAAAGAACCAGAGTGGCAGAGGAGAGGAGAAAGTGATAGAAGGGAAAGGAGACGGATGAGGGGACAGATGAGAGTACTAGGTATTGATAGTTTAAAAAAAAAAAAAAAATTTCCTCTCTCTCTCTCTCTCTCTCTCTCTCTCCCTCTCTCCCTCTCTCCCTCCCTCTTTCCTCCTCACCCTTCCTCCTGTTCAATCTCGCCAAGGTGCCGCAAACCACTCTAGGCCCACCTGAAGGACACTCATAGTGCCGTAGGTGGCGGTTAGAAATAGCCAGCCAGCCAATCAGACAAGACTCTGTACTATTACCTCCTCCCCGGGTGTACTATTGGCTGCAAGAAGGGCCCTGATAGGCAGGGATGAGTCAGCCTGGAAACAAGGGAGCAGAGAGTCAGCTGTCTGATAAAACAGTGATGATAAAGCAGAGGTGGTGTAGGAGGAGGGGTAGTAGACCAGGCAGAATTTCTGAAAATGTGCTTATTTAAAGCGCTGAAGGCAAATCTGTAGGTTTATAATTTCATTTGTTTGTTTTTCAAATATGTATTTGCATACAACAGAATTGAGTTCAGTACCCCTACAAACCTTGTATGCCATCAATTAACATGATTCGCCTTCAGGGTTAATGGGTGAACCCTTTTTGTGTTTTCATATATGGGGAATACAATGACACATTCAGTTTTGAAATAAAAGGCAAATCAACTTTTATCTAAATATGTATTGCAAAAATTTTAGATTTTATTTATTTAACTACTTTTTAACATATCTGCTCACATTGTTATAAACAGTCCTTCATAGTGTATACTGAACATTAACTTATTCCCAATCATCATCAGTGTTCCAGCAGGTGTTGCCAAGTTTCCTGCATTTGCACCCCTCGGTGCATTCCATGCACATTTTCCTGCAGCTAGAATAGAATAGAATAGAAGGTTTTATTGCCATGTCTGACAAGCACGGGTGCAGGTACATCAGAATTCTTGTAATCGCTCAGCATTGGCTGATGCACCCTGTTTTCTCACTGTGACCACTGAACTGAGACACAATCACAGCCAGTGACGACATGGAAGGCAGGTACGGTGTCCAGTGTCTCTACATAAAAGCTGGGATGTCGAAGGCTCGAAAGTATTTTTCAGTAAATGAAAATCACATGTTGCCATCTGCTGATCAAGTGGACACCCTACAGTATATGCCTTCCATGCCATCACTTGCTGTGATAGTGTGTCTCAAGACAACATCCTGGCAGCTGGTGACTACAGGGGTTCAACTGTCGTTTTCGGCAAATATTTTAACAGTTATACGCTCCTGCAGATTCCTGCTCTACAACATCAGGCGTATTCGCCCTTTCCTCACTGACAAAAAATAGCAGGTGCTCATCCAGGCCCTGGTCAATTCCCTCCTTGCTAGGGCCCTGGTGTCTGCCATCAAACCTTTGGAGCTTGTCCAGAAAGCTACAGCTCGCCTGGTGTGTAACCGCCCCAAGTTCTCCCATACAGTTTCCCTTCTCCAGTCTCTACACTGGCTCCAGTTTGAGGAAAGAAAGTAAGGAAGTCTCGAGTTGCAAGCACTGCTCAAGTTGGTTACACTAGACGGTGGCGGATTTCCAAAAGCAAAGTGCCTATTTGCCAATATTTCGGATTTAAACCCAATGCTGCAGCTAATAGGGAACTGATAACATTATTAATGAGTCAATCTGTAAACAAGAGCCATTCTCCCTCTTCTTACTCGTTGTGTCATAGTGAAATATGACACCGTTGCTCTCTACTGAGACCCTCTCTGTTGCACTTGCCAGTGACAGGAGAGCAGAGTAGACAGTGGGTCTCATCCCAAGCTTATATTTTACAAATTATTTTTTGTTTAATGAAAGTTGCCGCTGATATGCGGAAATTAATATATTGTAGGATTCAAAGATAATGTCATTGTTTAGCCGACATCCAATATACAAGTAGCCATGTGGGAGACTCCTCATCCTTGCAGCAACAACAAGATACAAACTATCCTAAAATAAACACAGTTTAATGCAGTACAGTACAATACAGTAGGTAGAGAAAAAATATGGTGGGTGCTAAGTGTATGTTAATGATAATAATTAAGTTAATGATAAATAATTATTCAAGAAAAAAGACCACTAGTATCGGTATCGGCAGATATTCAAATTCAGGTATCGGGTCGGAACTGAAAAAAAGTGGATTGGTGCATCTCTAAATCAGTCTCTAAAGAGGTGGAGGAGGAGGAGGGGTAGAGAAGGAGAGAAGAGATGGTGGATGAGTGATAGAGGAGGAGGAGGGGTAGAGAAGGAGAGAAGATGTGGTGGAGGAGGGATAGAGGAGGAGGAGGGGTAGAAAAGGAGAGAAGAGGTGGTGGAGGAGGGATAGAGAGGTAGAGGAGGAGGAGGGGTAGAGAAGGAGAGAAGAGGTGGTGGAGGAGGGATAGAGGAGGAGGAGGAGGGGTAGAGAAGGAGAGAAGAGGTGGTGGAGGAGGGATAGAGAGGTAGAGGAGGAGGGGTAGAGAAGGAGAGAAGAGATGGTGGATGAGTGATAGAGGAGGAGGAGGGGTAGAGAAGGAGAGAAGAGGTGGTGGAGGAGGGATAGAGGAGGAGGAGGGGTAGAAAAGGAGAGAAGAGGTGGTGGAGGAGTGATAGAGGAGGAGGAGGAGGGGTACAGAAGGAGAGAAGAGGTGGTGGAGGAGGGATAGAGAGGTAGAGGAGGAGGAGGGGTAGAGAAGGAGAGAAGAGGTGCTGGAGGAGTGATAGAGGAGGAGGAGGGGTAGAAAAGGAGAGAAGAGGTGGTGGAGGAGGGATAGAGAGGGGTGGAAGGATGGAGCAATATCGTGATGGACGGGACGGAGGGCTGGAGAGAACGGAAGGTCGGAGAGGGAGAGGAAACAAATTTAGATCGAATGAGAGGAACAGAATAATGAGGATGAAAGGGAGGTGTAACATAGGGAAGGGAACAAAATACAGAGACCCAATCAACACTACAGGGGGAGAGGGAGAGAGAGAGAGAGCACTTCTGACAGTAAGTTTGTGTGGCACATTAACAGTCTTGTGAGTTGCCCCAAGCTACTCGCTAATGGTGAGGAGCAAATTAAAAAAAACACTTTGATTTCATGAAGAAAGTCGAGATATAATTAGATATTTCTATTGATGACGCATACACAGTGCCGCATATTAGGGTTCTGATGTCTTCTGTGTCCCAGCTCAAACTGATTATATTTAGGGTCATTAGTAGCCCACTGTAGTCTACGTCAGAGAGTGGCGGATGCTTATTAGATGAGATTGGAGTGAGATGGGAGTATTGCCTTGTGTGTGTTTGTTTTTCCATATGTTGTGATTCATCCGTATCGCTCCTTCCCTGATCTACATATCTGTCCATCACATGTTTCCAGTACTGTGACCTGCTCATGCATTTGCATAATGCTGCTCTGCCTCTCAAGCAGCTGCCCAGCACCAGGTATATATTATAGTAGGCAAGGGCCTTTGAAATATAGAATTGGGCTCAGTCACTCATAACCCACCCCAGCATTGAGGTCAAACAACCAAGTTAGTGTTTTCCGCGAGTTATATGGACAGGTAGGTAGCAAGCTTAGTTTGGCTATTGGACAACGTGATGTCTGGTCTTCATTATTGCTTGTGCCGGTGCTACATTACCTTGTGGACTGACCAGGAGTGTAGAGTAATTAGCTTGTGTAGAGCAGTTAGCTTGTAGAGCAGTTCGATGTAGTGCGATTAGCATGCACAGCACTGAGCAGGTACAACAGTTAGCTTGTAGTGCAGTTAGCTTGTAGCGCAATTAGCATTAAGAGCTTCCTTGTTGAGACTTCTATGACCAAGTTTACTTTCACCCTATTCTGTAGATTCTCTGAGATCTAGATCTTGCTGAGGACTTATCTCAGGACTACACTCTACAGATCCCATAGACAGATCACTATGGGATCTGGTGTTATGGTTGCAGTTGGATTGGATCAATTAGATCACAGTCTCTGTCAATGGGATCTGTTGTCATGGATAGATAGATTCATCCTACTCAGAATGTAGACTACCTGTTAAACCTTGCCACTGATTAGTATGTCTAGTCGACCTGACCCAAGCTCATCTGTGTGTGTGTGTGTGTGTGTGTGTGTGTGTGTGTGTGTGTGTGTGTGTGTGTGAATGAGTACATGTGTGTGCGTGCGTGTGTGTGTATGCGTGTGTGTGCAGTACTGTATGTGTGAGTGTGTGTGTGTGTGTCTTTGTAGCCCTGATTCCTACTGCAGGAGGACAATGGTGGGTTGGTTGCGTTGGAAACAGCATGTAGATTACCATTGTTTTTGTTAGGTTGGGTTTCAGAGAGGATCTGTTCTCTCCTCTTGTTGAGTGGTGGTCAATTCAGGGAAGTGGACACAAGACAGAACGGACTGGAGTGTGTTCTTAATAGGGGTGTAACGATACACTAATCTCACGATACGATACGATACACGATATTGGGTTGACAATAACAATACGATACGATACACATGGGCAGGTGTGAAGCGTTGCAGTAGTGCTGCTGTTCACACCAATAGTGCATTTCTCCACATTTCTACTCCAATACACTTTGTGAATTTAGAGCTTAATTGTTGTCTTTTATCTTGGCCTATCCATGATATGACATGTTTGTTACCAGCGTTGTGTAGCCAGTGTTCACTGATATACAATAAACATATCACGATATTGTTTTCACCTTGACGATACGTATTGTGACGTTTCTGTATCGCGATATATTGTGGCACGATATATTGTTACACCCCTGGTTCTTAATTATCTTTTTCTCCTCTCTCTGTCTCTCTCTCTTTCCCGCGCTCTTCCTTGCTCCATTAGCCTCGTGAGACCATCCTGATCTCACGAGCTCACATTCTGTTTCTCTCGCAAATCAGTCGTGGATACTCTCCATAGAGATCCAATTGTGCCCAATCAGAAAGCGGCCTAGGCAATCAGCGTTCTATGAGGAAATACCAACAGTTACGCTGGGTGGGTTTAGATGTGACAACAGCGAGGAGCAGTTGAAGTTGGCGCGTGATAGACGGGGATTGATGCTTCATCCAATCACCTGACAAGTATTTTTGAAAGTGCCTGCCCTTTTCCAAAAAGTTGCTAAATGTGTCCTAGATAGTGAGTGAGTGAGTGAGTGAGTGAGTGAGTGAGTACGTACATACGTACGTACCAGTCATATTCAAGTCATATCTGGAAATGTTATGTCCAAGGAACATCTGAGCACCAACAAGACAATCTGTCTTAACCCCCTCCAAGCTGGCTCAGGTCCATGGCATCCCGCCAGTCAGGGGAGGCACTGAACAGATGGCGGCTGGTAGGAAGGACCTACAGAAGCGCTCCACAGAGCACCGTGGCAGGATCAGTGTGGCAGGATCAGTCTGCCACTGAAGGCGCTTGTCCGCCTGACCAGAGTGTCATGAACCTTTCAACCACTCCCCTCTGGCAGGAAGCTGTGGTCCATCAGGGCCAAGACCTCATGCCACAAAAACAGCTTCTTCCCCACGGCCACCAGCCTCATCAACAAGGCAGGTCGTGACCCCCTCTGCCCGCCCTGATGTGTCAGATTGTTGTCCCCCATGTAGGCTAAGCCCGGACTACACATGGTTAACACTGACTCTCAACGTCACTCACTGATTTGTTTCCATGGTTTCCAACAGGATAAGGAAGTTATTCTTCAGATAGAAAAATAAAAATAAGATTACAATAAAAGATTTAGAGATTTTTTTAAAATAGACCCGGTTACTAGGCTACGAGGAGTTTGAATGAAAGATGAATCATTGCTGTATGCTAATTTCTTTAAGATGATGTCATAGAGGAGCGTTTTTCACTTTGGATATTGTTGTGCTGTTGCCATTTTGGAAACCAAAAAGAGGAGCAGGTCACATAGTCAGCGATAGAAGCTATCGAAAAAATCCCATATCCCAGGTGAGCTGTGGATACTGTAGCTCCTGTCCCTCCCCTAACCACAAAACTGGGTTAAACAGTTAAGAGGACATCTCGTTCTGCCCACATCCAATCAGGGATCTCCGTCGGATCTGGGGCTAATTTCCTCGCCACGCAGTAGTGTTGTTGATTAGCAGGCGTGGTGTATCATGTGATACGGGCATGTTCTGTTCTACTGGCCGGGTCTGGCTCCAGGGACGGGGCACCGCTGTGTATTAGTACCTGAGATGAACCCCTGTGGCGATTAGGCAGGAACTGGGGCTCAGAGATAGAGCCCAGGCGAGTGTCTGGGCCTGGTCTGCTTATCTGAGGACCAGAACCACGAGACCCAGTCATGAACTTTCATTCTGCTTTTTTCAGCCCTCTCTACTCTTCTCATCTCCTTTTCTGATTATGCCTGATTATGCCTTTTTTGTTGTCCTAGTTTTAATTGAGTCTCCATCTCCCTCTCTCCCTCTCCATCTCTCTCTCCCTCTCTCCCTCTCCATCTCTCTCTCTCCCTCTCCATCTCTCTCTCTTTCTCTCTCTCTCTCTCTCTCTCTCTCTCTCTCTCTCTCTCTCTCTCTTTCTATCTCTCTCCCGTTCTCCCTCCCTCTCCTGACGAATTTCAGCTTCATACAGTTGCCGGTTCTCAAGAAACTCGAGAGACATACAGACTCCTTCCATTATGCTACTCTGTCACGCAGCTTCTTGAGTGTTCTGTTTTCAGTATGCTGTTCTCAGGTTTTAAGAGCCCGTCAGTTTCTTCTTTGCTCCTTATGAGTGCATTTTCATTTTCTCATGTAAATTCTCAGTGAGCTCTTTTGCATTGTCGTCTCTTCAGGTGGATCCAGCAATCTCAGTGACACGTTACACGTTGTCATGTTCACAGACGAGCCTCTTTCCTTTCATCTTGAATGTGACTCAACTTGAATAGTTCTGCACGGCATAGCCGCTGTAGTCCGACTGGCTTTCAGCGTCAACTCTGCGCCACTCTGTTACATTAATTTACGTAGTTCAATACCTGTCCAAATGATGGGAGACAGCGTTATGCAACCCGCGGGATAATCACTAGAAATCAGATTTAAACACAAAGATGGTTCTAATGTAGGGTCTCAATCTCTCTTTCTCTCTTTCTCCTCTCCTTTCATCTTTTCCTTCTCTTCTCACATCTCATTTGAGTCAGAACCCTGTTAGTGGGAGTGTGTCAGAAATAGCCCTCACACACCCGGCTCTAATAAACCCCAGACTGCTGTGAGCGGCTGGATGGGCGGCCATGCTGCCGTGCTGCTGCGTGGTTATCTAACACTGATTGAGTCTGCTGGCCGGCTGCTCCTACTGATTGACGGCCTGGATAGAGAACGCAAACACAGCTGCCGACCACCACTGGTGCATTGTATTTCTTTAGCCCCTGAGCTCCCAGCGGTGCACTATAGGCCAATTTAGGGCCTGTTTAAGTGTAATTTTTGTCATCTTAAAACTGTTTAATGTCTGACTGGGGTGCAGAAAGTGTCTGATTTATTTATTTTTTGTGTGTCTAAGACAGTATGACCATGAAGTAACCTATTTAGGCTATATAAGCATTCACAGCAGCTACAGTATATAAGCATTCATGCTGTACTGGAGCTCGTGTCCATGCATGAAGAGTGAAGAACGTTATGTTCTGGTTGTGTTACAGCCATTACACAACCGGCTCTCAATGATAAACACACAACTGAGAGATGCAGCATCATACAACCTCATTAAGCCGCTTTGCAGCGTAAATGTATTGTTTTGAAGTACAGATGCCCAGCATCATCCACACAGAGAACGGAGCTGGAAGTGCTTGGGTGAGCATGACACTGTTAAGAGTATCATCCAAAGGATGGAGTGGACTGTTATTCCCTGGTCATCTCCTTCTTGTCACAATAGCTGATCACCACGTGCTGAAACCAACCTGCCTCTCTGTCTCACTCTCTACACACATAGTTCCCCGAACATGACTGTCATATGCTAATGCTTTCGCCATTCATACATGAGCCGAATGCCATAACATTCCTGTGTTGCGTCGTTACAAACATGCGAGACAGAACGCGCAAGGCACAGTCCAGCAGATTATATATATATATATATGACTGTACACACACACACACACACACACACACACACACACACACACACACACACACACACACACACACACAAACACACCATCTTGGTTCATATGGGCTTCTGTCGTGTCAGCTGTTAAAATAAATGGCGCCTTCTGCAATAAAAATGATGTCTTAATATAAACCTTATATAATTTAGGAAACACTTGCAGTCTATTTTATTAGTGCTATTTTAACAGCTGACACTACAGAAGCCCAGATGAACCAAGTCAGTCGAAGAAAAAATCTGTAGGCTAGTATTATTCTCACAAGTTGATATATTGTTGTTTTAACCTTTTAAATTGTATGTAGTTTTTGTTTCTTTTTATAAGATCAAGACCTTAATAGGCTACATTTTGCAATGCAGAGAAATCCCAAGGGCATTTGCTATGATCAGGTACATGAATGTTTTATTTTATTTTATTTGGTTTATTGCCTACTAGGCCCACAACTAAGATGATGCTGATATGATCAGAGTTTTTCCTGCATAGAGGATTTTTTGGCCAGAGACAAAGGAAAATCACCAGTGCCAAAATGCAAAAAATTTAAAATAAAAATAGTAATTAAAATCCTCCAAATGTGTTTGATAGCTTGTTTCAAGTGCAGCCCATCCCTTTTTATGCATTGTCCATTGTTTGGACCACTAGTAATCGAGATCAGAAGAGAATATAGGCCTATATATGCAGGTATCATTTTTGTGTGTGTGTGTGTGTGCGCATCACCCCCCAAAGGCCCATTCTGAGCCAGGAAAAACACTGATTATAAAATTAAATGATGTACCTAACGGCTGTGCATGCAATTAAATGTATTATTTGGATGGATGGATCAGCCTGAAAAGAGTTTCATTTCCAGGGTATAGGCACAATATAGAGTGAAACCAGCCTACTGGGCCTATAGGCCTACATAAAAATACTTTATTAATATATCCTAATGAAATTCCATAAAGAATAATATATGCTGAATAACAAAGTTAGTTACTGAATAATCTGCCTATTTTGGAAATAGGCCTTGAGGGGAAAAATAGGTGCCCAAAACCTTTGGTCGGAAAACAATGTAGTAGGCTATGTCAGTCGACCAAGATTTTCTTTGGTTGAAGACAGCCCTAACTATTTTGCTCATGTTAAAAGGATCTAAATATATTTTTTCCTTTGGGTGAATTTTGGAACTTCCATTGGCGCCTGAAATCCCTAGTTTTTTGTGTCTTTCGCCAGACTGACCTACCTGGTAATGTAACGGCTTCTGTTCACAACACAGCCATCCCGGCTGATTCCAGGGAATTATATACCAAGTTGTGACATGGGAAGTTGTCTGTGAAGATTTCCTGTGAAATCCTGTTCATACATGCCCCCTAACAGATTGTATGTGTGAATGGGGTTTCTCTCTCTCTCTCTCTCTCTCTCTCTCTCTCTCTCTGTCTTTCCCTTTCCCTCTTTCTCTCTTTCTCTCTGTCTCTCTCTCTCTCTTTGACCTCACTGTACTGTATAAGCCTCACTGTAAGCACTGTATTTGAAAGAGATGGCCCCGCCATATTCCAATAGCTTTTTTTGAAGGGCCAAGTGCCTTGCTTAAGGATACAGTGGTAGGCTCTGTTACTCTCTCTCCCCTGTCTGACCCTTCTCTGACATGGAGACTCTAATACAATCACAGTCTCCTCAACCCTGTTAGTCTGGGGGAGAGACCAGGTCTAGCTAGTTACTGTTTACAGTAATTAACGTGATTAGGCCCATAGTATGATTTTACAGAGAGAGGGATAGAGAGAGAGAGAGAGAGAGAAAGAGAGAGAGGAGGGGAAGAGGGAGTGCCTCTCCTCGATAGATAGATAGATAGATAGATAGATAGATAGAAAGATAGATAGATAGATAGATAGATAGATAGATAGATAGATAGATAGATAGATAGATAGATAGATAGATAGATAGATAGATAGATAGATAGGGGACTGGGGAAAATACAGCAATGTGCAAACACAGCAGCAAGATGTGTGGGCAGTTGTGACAGGAAAAGGATATCCAATGGAACACAACCACTGTAAAGACTGTCAGTCAGTTTCCCTGCACACAGTGCAGATCACTGTACATACTGTATATACACACTGTACTGTACATACAAACTGAAAAGTTACCATTTAAATCCATTTGTAAATATTACACTTATTCACTCAATTCACCTATTTGTATTTCCATTTATATTTTAACATGTTTGTGACTTTTTGTGATGTTTGTTTTGGCAATGTAAACATAAGTTTCCCATGCCAACAAAGCCCATTGAATTTAATTTAATTGAATAGATATATACTGTAGTGTAGATAGACAGACAGACAGACAGACAGACAGACAGACAGACAGACAGATAGATAGATAGATAGATAGATAGATAGATAGATAGATAGATAGATAGATAGATAGATAGATAGATCTATCAAAAAACAAGATATTAAGGCTTTGGTCCAAACAGCTGAGAGAAAGTGCTCGAAAGATATTCACGCAACTGGAACGTGACTGGAACTCAAATGAAGGAATCAGAGAAGGAATTTATTCACCTCTTTCTTGGAAGAGTGAAATTAAAGGAGAGTAAAGTTATCAGCAGTAACTAAGCATACGAATTAACGTATATGCACGTGTGTGTGTGTGTGTGTGTGTGTGTGTGTGTGTGTGTGTGTGTGTGCGCGCGCGCTCGTGTGTGTGTGTTCGTGTCCAGGTGGCGCGCTGGGAGCACAGGACCAGGGGTCTTACTAGGCTGTTCGGGGGGCCCCACCTGGCCTGCTACTGTCTGGGCTTCCTCATCCTGCTGCTCAACGTCTACCGGAGTCATAGGTATACAATATCTCTATAACTTTACCACTCGCCACCACTCTCTCTCTCTCTCTCTCTCTCTCTCTCTCTCGTACCCCCCATCTCTCTCTACTTTGGAGGGGGGGGTGGGTGGGTGTTGGGGTTGGTTTGTCTTTTAAGAGTATAATTATGTGGTTTTTAAATTGTTTCACGTTTAGTGTTTTGCAAGGGTGTCTCAATAGAGCACAAGTCTCTCTCTGCATACTTTCTCTCTCTCTACTCTCACAGTCTTTCTTTCTCCTCTCTGTCCCTCTCTCTCTCTCTACCTCTCTTTGAATCTATTTCTTTGTCTCTCTCAATCTCTCTCTCTACTCTTTCTCTCTCTCTGTACCTCCACATCAAACTCTCTCTCTCTGTTCCACATCTATTTTTCTCTTAAATTCAAATTCAAATCAGCTTTATTGGCACGATAGGTAAAAAGAACCCACATTGCCAAAGCAGTACATAAAATCAACATTCAAAAAATCAACATTCAGATTATGTATAAATAAATAAATAAAAAGTGAGTGTGAGGGTGTGTTATCTCCGACAGTGAAGGGTCTGGATTGCTGTGAGTTCAGCTCCCATACCCAGCCCCAGCCCCGCGGAGTGAGTATCAGTGATTATTGATAGTAATTATGTGTTTGTGTATAAAAACATAACATAAACAACAAAACATGAAGCTATATATCAACAATACTATCAAAAGCATTTAACAATAGTTCAATTTATAATATAATAACATGGGGAGCTATCCTTCAGATGTTATCACTCTGAGATGTTTGCTATACAGTAGAACTTGTTTCCCTTAACGTTTGACAGTCAACATATTTAGCAGCTAATACTGCACACTGACTTTTCTCTCCACATAAATATGGCAGTTTCTCTGGATCAGGGAGGTGAATAAACTCAGGAAATATATTATTTATTTTATCAAAGAAAATTTCTCTTAAATGTTTATATTTCTCACAAATCTCAACATCTCCCTGATGACAAAGTGAACACAGCCTGGCCTCCTTGGGTAGCCAATACTGCCTGCGGCGGCCTGTTTCTATGGCCAGGCTGTGTCCGCTCAGTCTGGACCTTGTCAACGTTTTCCGCAGTCTTCTATCAGTCACTGCAGTCAAGTATCCTGCTACCGTGAACTCTCTGTTTAGGGTCAAATAGAAATCTAACTTACTTTGTGATTTGGTGGTTTCATGCCAATATTTGATATACTTTTCTTTTTGTTTTGAGATGATTTGGTTGGGCCAGATTGATTGGTGTTGGTCCTGAAGCCCTGGGGTTTGTGGGCAGAGGTTCAGGATCAGCTGGCAGAGGGGACTCTTGTCTTTGCTCAACTCTTGGCACTGTAGGGCTTTGTAATGGTAGGCGTGGGGGTCACTTGATTGGAGATGTTTGTAGAATTTGATGGCTCTCTTTAGAATTTTTATTCAAAAATGATCTCTCTCTCAGTACATTTCTCTCTTTTCACTTTATCCCTTCCTTGCTCTCCCTATCACGCTCTCCCTATGTCCACAACTACCTTTTTTCTCTTTCCATGTCTGTTTCTGTTTCTCTCTCTCTCTCTTTCTCTCTCTCTCTCTCTCTCTCTCTCTCTCTCTCTCTCTCTCTCCTTTCCCCCCTTCCTCCTACTCCTCTCCAAAATGGTAGCGTTAACCTCCACCATCGTACCTCGCATTAGAGACAAGGACCGCGGAGCATACTCTGTTAGACAAGTAGGGGTGGGTGGGTGTTGTGGTTGGTTTGTCTTTTAAGAGTATAATTATGTGGTTTTTAAATTGTTTCACGTTTAGTGTTTTACAAGGGTGTCTCAATAGAGCACAAGTCTCTCTCTGCATACTTTCTCTCTCTCTACTCTCACAGTCTTTCTTTCTCCTCTCTGTCCCTCTCTCTC
>NC_140255.1:13949548-13964548 GCF_949987555.1 Borostomias antarcticus | reverse complement strand
GGAGAACGTTTTGAGGCCTGACGCACGGCGCCGGCACCGACCAATCGAGTCCCAGAGTCTTTCACTCGCCTTTCCTGCTGCGTTCTGTCCGTCTGATGTTGATTTCCTCTCGCATCACTTAATGACTCGTGGTCGGGCATGAATCCACCCTCCACCACCACCACCACCACCACCACCCCGCCCCCGTTACCTCTCCAATCAGTCAGTAGGAGCTGTGTCACATGCTGAGTTAGAACGCCTAATTGGAACTTCATCTCTGACTTTAGCCCCGCTAACAGGCTCTAGCGCCTAACACCTCTGATAACAGGCTCTGACACCTACGGTTTTGGTAACTGGTACGTAGCTGCGCCACAGCTACCAGTTAGCTGGCTGGTAGCCCGGTTGTGGAGGGTTCTGGGTCTGTAGCCCATGCCTCCCCGTGGAGGGGGGCTGATTAGAGGGACGGACGGAGGGAGGACAGAACACGCTGCGCTTTGACACGCCGCAGGTGTTCCCACTCAAGAATGACAGCGGATGTCGGAGTGGTTAGTGGCATGGGGAGACCAGCACAATGGAGGGTGTGCCAGGTGCAGCCCGGTCGACTTCAGCCAGATACTGTATTTGGGTCACGGGGTGACGTTAGGCCCCGGGGTTGACGTTGTGTTCGCTTCCCTCCTCCTCTCATCTGTCACCCAGTCCCCGCTCTCTGATTGGCGGAAAGTTTGGGTAAAGCCGTCAAATGGACCACTCTCCCTTTTTCCGGGTCTGGCCGGGGTGCCGTACATTAGAGATGACCGCAGGGAACGAGGGGCACATGGGGTCAGGAACTGCAGATGTGCGCGTGTTTTCATTTGACCAGGGTCAATAACAGGTTCAGATTGGGTCTTCAGTTCACACGATGTTGTTAAAACCCACTGAGTGATTGAACTGTGGGAACCAGAGCTTGTTGTGTTAACAACACCGATGAAGATGACCATGTAAAGCCAGGAGAAATTATACTATCATGACGAGTGGCCTTCACAGGTTTTATACTCTGTTCTTTGATATCCAATAATGACTTGATAATCATTCTTTTTTTCCTGATGATAGTATATATCAAGCCTCGAAACCAGATACAGTTATCAAGCGCAGAACTAGGGTAGCGTACATAATAAGCGTACAAGTTATCGCATTCAGTCTGTTGGAAAGTTTACATTTGGCCGCTATTATGAGGCGGAGTGACACGTGTTTTTTGAGTGTGGTCTGGGCGTGTGTGTGCATGTTTTTGTTACATGTACTGTAATCTTGTTAATTGGCCTGAGACAATTAGGTCAGGTTAAGTCATCATTGATGCCCATCCAACATCCATGTCTGCTTCAAACTAATGAGTAATGATGTCATCTAACTCCTCTCCTGTCCATGCCTCTCCATTCATCCTCTCCACCCGCTCCCCCTCCCCAGTATAACAGTGGCGATGAAGGCCCAGGCGACGTGGGAGGTGTTGGCCCGGCAGGAAGTCTTCTATCTGGGGTCGGCTCTCATGGCTCTGGGCTCTGTGTTGGTGGTGACCAGTTTCCTGGCTCTGGGATTCACCGGAACTTTCCTAGGTGGGCGCTCTACGCACGCACGCACACGCGCACACACAAACACACGCTCACTCCCACACATACATACGAATACACACATTAAATAATGGTCTTACACATGGTACACAGTACACACACGCACTAACAAAGGCCCACCCCTCTCTGTCCCTACCCCTACACACACACACACACACACACACACACACACACACATACACACACACAAAATAATGAAGGCCACACACACACCCATGGATGGCGCCAGGATTTTTTCTCTCCAGGGGCTAAGGAGGGGCTTGACCAATACATGGGGGTGCTAAGAAAAAAAGTAGATTTTCATGAGAAGGGCGTAGGAATGATTTTGACATTAAACAAGCCATATAAACATGCCATTTTCATAGCTATAATAAGCCGTTGTTGCTTGTCAGCCAGCTTGGCCAGTTAAGTTAGCTAAAGTTAGACTTAAGTTACTTATGCTAGTGCTAGTAGGCTAAAAATCAGTCGCAAGACATCAAACGTTCTGATTCAAAACTAATTTATTGATTTAATTGTATCCAATGTCTAATTTCATAAAGTTTGCTAGTTTACCCTCATGACTGAGAGACATTTACCTCATCCAAATGCAATCATCCTCAAACTCACAGCGGGAGAAAGGGTCACATTAATGCTCCACAAGTGAAAGTGAAGGGAAGTTGGTGGTGATTGGCCAATATCTAAACACTGTCAAAACGAGCTACCCTCGTCCCTCGCGCCTCTCTACTTGTTGGCCCCCTCGTCTAGACCATGGATGTATTAATACTGTAGGTCTAGACTTTAGTCTCTTTTCTTTTGAAATACAAAATGATCCATTATGAATCACTGGCTAACGTACGAGCACACTCACATCAGCGCGACTCGTCTGGCGAGGCGAGCTGTTAGGCTCGTAGGCATAGTAACCAGACCAGACCCCACCAGGCGCATGTAAATCGCAGGGTACCTGAAGCCCGAGCACGCAACCATGGGACCTGATTATGAAGAGAGAATGGCTGATTATGAACTTTTACTTTTTTATTTTATTTTTAAATAAAAAATATACCAAAATGTTTGAGGGGGGTTAACCGGGGCTAAGCAGATTTGTAACGCCTAGCCCCGGTGTAGCGCCGTCCCTGCACACACCACACACACACACACACACACACACACACACACACACACACACACACACACACACACACACACACACACACACACACACACACACACACACACAGTGTGGTAGTAAGCCTCCTGAGTGTGAGTGCTGTTGTAGAGATTTCATAAAAAGACCTCCTTTCACAATCACACGCCAGCCACATAACTTCTCATACACGCACACACACACGCACGCACACACACACACACTACCGTCCCGTCCGAACACTCGATAAACACTCATCCTTTCGCTCCTTTGTCCACGCCTTGCTCATTCCGGCGGCGCCGCTGTGCGCCTGTCCCTCCGCAGGCCTCATGGTGGCGCGCGCAGCGTCATATAATGTAGCTCCTCCGTGGTCTATATATCGTCCGCCCTGACGTAAGGCAGGAGCGCCGCTTCTCCGTTCCCGCCTCCCCTCCTCCTCGACTCTCTGCCTCAGTCCTCCGCTCCTCCTCCTCCGCCTCCCTCTCTTCCTCCCCTTCCCTCTTCACCCCCCTCTCCTCCTCCTCCCGGCCCTCTTCGCCTCCCCGTATTCTGCTCTCCAGAAAGAAAGGGCGCGTATTTGCGTGCGAGTGCGTGCATCATCACTCAGCATGCCTCTCCCTCTCTCTCTCTCTCCCTCTCTCTCTCCCTCTCTCTCTCTCCCTCTCTCTCTCCCTCTCTCTCTCTCCCTCTCTCTGTCCCTCTCTCTCTCCCTCTCTCTCTCTCTCTCTCTCTCTCTCTCCCTCTCTCTTTCTCTCTCTCTCTCACACCTGGCCCCTTACAGTTAGTAAGCCTTGCACGGCGTTCACTAGCTACTTTTGCTGTCGTTGACGTCAGTGGCCGGTCAGATGTTTCGCTCTGGCTTATTTCTCCTCTCCTGTGTTAGTATTTGATGTGCATCAGATGCTGATCGATGGGGCCAAGCTAAGGGGTGGACCACCTTGACATGAGATTTCTGTTGGTTTAAGGCATCTTGCACACACACGCACACACACGAACACACCTGACATGTGCACCCACACGCGCACACATACCAGTGTTTCCCACAGGATTTTGGGCAGCTATGGGGGGTGGACCTCCAACCCTCTAGGGGGGTCCGGGGGCATGCCCACCCGGGAGAAGATTTTTAACATGGTTAATTTAAATCATCAATTTGGCACACTTTGAGAGCAAAATCAAGAAGCCATAGCAATTTAATCATCGGACCACATTTGGTTATGAGAGGGGATGGCAAAGAAGTAGTCATACACAAATCATGGTAAACGAGATGGGACTTTAATAACTAAATCAATATTAAATAAGATCCAGTGTCGTGCCCAGTCTTTTTTAATGAAAAAACAGGTAACACCCTGACAAAGAACTCAATGTGCCAAAGACCACATTTCCATCTACTGTACAAAAGACTAATGCAATACTGCGGGACATGAGCCCTTAAAAAATATAAGTTCTGAAAAAGAAAAATCTGGGGGAAAAATGTGCCAGTGGAAGCTGAAATGACTGCAGTTGCTAAAAAGAGCCAGCTGACCATCATCTAATAGAGATCCCTCGGAGATGGCAATCATGCAGTCTGAACGAGGCTTCCCCTCTGACACTAACAGCTGCCACACACCAGGTCAGAGGGCCTCACAGAGTGAGTGTGTGTGTGTGTGTGTGTGTGTGTGTGTGTGTGTGTGTGTGTGTGTGTGTGTGTGTGTGTGTGTGTGTGTGTGTGTGAGTGTGTGTGAGAGAGATAATGATGAGTGGGGGAGCTACCTGCCCTGCTGCCTCTACCTGCCATCTGAGAGTCAGAGTCATGTCCCTCTCTCTCTCTGTCCCTCTGAGAGACTGCTGGCTGCTGGTTGAGGCTGCTGGCTGGAGAGGAGTTCTCCTGCCTGAGAGTCAGAGTCAGTCCCTCTCTCTCTCTGTCCCTCTCCCGCCACTGGCTCTGCCGGCTGCTGGTCGAGGCTGCTGGCTAGAGAGGAGGCTCTCCTGCCTGGAGAAGCCGTCTCTCCTGTTGTAAATAAACATTTCACTGTTACTAAACTTTATTTTAAGATTAAGATTATGAATAATAAGCAATATGTTTGGCTATTGGCTTGGCATCTATTGCTACATTATCCTAGCTAGCAAGCCAACGTTACCGCAGGGTTGTTTTTTTTTACGTTACCTCCGCAGCAGTTTCTTCATCTGCTTCTACTCTCACTTTCTTCTTAAAGAATGTATATATTAGTCTGGTACTAATGACCTGAACGTCAAGAGTACAAACATATTAGCTAAGCTGAAGACAGACCCGTTTTTCAATGACATTGGCCTGACTTATGTTACATGCAAACCTATCTAGCATAACTAACTAACATTAGCTAGTGCTAGCCTAACTTGAGCTAGGTAATGTTGCTGGTAGCTAATTAACAGTCTAGCTTGCTAGCCTGGAAAATGTGTGTTACATAGACTGGAAAAGGAACGTGAGCGGGTGCCATGGATGAATTAACGTATGGGAAACACTGCATGCACACACACACACACATGTTACTGTAAAAACAGCCAAGTGCATTGCTGATACAGCCTCCTCAGAAATGTCATTAAAGTCGCACAGAAACGTACGTTTGAGATCATCTAACTTCCGTAGTTTGACGTATTTCCGATGCAAACAAGCTATGAGGGTGGGACATAATGTTTAGAGGAATTTGATTGGAACATTGACAAGTGGATGGGTTTTAAGAACTTTAGACAGATTCGATAGAAGGATAGCTTTGATTGACGGGTGGATGTCGTGAGATTATTGGCCTAAAATCTAAGGTACCTGTTGTCGTCATTGCACGTGACCTACCGTTTTCCAGGAAGTAAGAAATTATATACTTTGATATGATTACAACATTTTTTTGGCATACATCGTTGAATAGGTGAACATTATGACCAATTATGTCAACCAAAATGGGACAGAATGCTTTTTTCATTTCTGTGTGACTTTAAGTTCTCTTTTCTTTCATGCCCTTGTTTCTCAATGTACCCCTGACCTCTGACCTTTGACAGCATCTCCCAAGGCGCCTCGAGTCCCACCATCTCCATAACAGAAACTCTCTCTCACACACACACACACACACACACACACACACACACAGACACACACACACGCACTTATACACACACACTCTCCCCATGCACACATACATAAACAGTACACAAACACACACACACACACTCAACTTGTTTGTCCGCGGTCGGTGTGACCCAATTCGGGTAAATGATCTAGAAGGATGAAGGTAATGCGGCTAACCCAGCAGCTATAAACGAATTATTCTCTGTTTGGAGTGTGTCTGTGTGTCCTTACGTGTGTGTGTGTGTGTGTGTGTGTGTGTGTGCGCGTATGTGCGTGTGTGGACTGCCTGGGAGGGGGCGCAAGCATGTAACTCCATATTAGGCCCCAGAATAGAAAGTATCTACAACACAGCTCTGCTAATAGAATCTCTGGCGGTGGGTCATTGAGCACCTTTAGAGGAATAATGGTGTTTGTTAGTTTAGAGGCTTGGTGGCCCTGAAGCTGTTGTTGTTTCCAAGGCAGAGAGAGCGACAGGGCTCAGTGACATGGTGCGATGGTCTGTGTGTGTGTGTGTGTGTGTGTGTGTTTGAGGTAACTGAAGTTTAGTGAGTCACTGAAGTCAACAAAACATCTTCATCTTCAATTAATGTTTTCTCATTGAGTTTTCTGGTTAAAGAAAGATCTTTATCTATTGGTTATGGTCTGTACTGGTTTTTAAGGGGAACCCGTTCGCGAGTACAGAGAAGCAGGCTAAAATGCAGAAAACTCAACTCTTAACTAGACTTTCAAAGTCATAGGGTAGGGTAAAGACTAGCGATGCACCAATATGAAAATTTGGGCCGATAACAGATATTAACGTTTCTGTCATGGCCAATAACCGATATTTACCAATGTCAATATGTTCTGAATAAAAACCAGTTTCTGTAATATTTAAATGTTATACATACTGAAAAAAACATGTAAACACTGTCTTTATTTTCAAAACATTTGGAAAAGCCATTTTCTTGTTTCCTCTCAAAAACAAGACACACAACAGCAGCTAGACAGAAATGATTATTGGCTGTTCACATCCACCCTGTTTTGCACATCGGACCGATGCCGATATATTAAAAGATGACTAACATCGGCAGATACCGATATGACTGCCGATATATCGTGCATCCCTTGTAAAGACCTGGTCCTGATGCTGATAATGACCTTGTTCAGTTGTCAACAAATCCAAGCTGACAACCGTCATGCAAACAAATGGAAAAATATAATTTCTTCTTGAGCAGGTAGAAACCAAACGGTTTTGTCGCTGCGCTCCCTGGTTGAAGACAGAGATTATGTCATCGGCAGTATTGTTATGCAGCCTTGTTAAAGCCGGTTCTCTGTTCGCTACACATCTGTTTATATAAGCCCAGCCGGCGTCTTTTCATGTAAAATACCCTACGTAATGAAGCCATTTATATAACAAATCATTTAACGGAGGAGAAAGGGTGACAGCATCATACTCCATGTGAATTTTGTAAAGGTCATTTCTTCCTCATGTGAATGTGTTTTACCTTTGTTCCAAAATGGGTCAGGGTGAGTGTGCGTGCTTGTGTGTGTGTGTGTGTGTGTGTGTGTGTGTGTGTGTGTGTGTGTGTGTGTGTGTGTGTGTGTGTGTGTGTGTGTATGTGTATGTGTATGTGTATGTGTGTGTGCGTGTGCATGCTCGTGCGTGCGTGCATGTGTGTGTGTGTGTGTGTGTGTGTGTGTGTGTGTGTGTGCGCGTAAGGACAAGTTACGTAGTCCAGGACCTGTCCAGGTCCTCAAGTTACAGAGTTGTGCCCCAGATCGGCGACCCATACCTCTCTCCTTCCTCCTCCTCTCCAGCGCTCCATCTCTCCTTTCCTCCAGCACTCACCCTCCCTTCTTCCCTCTCTCCTTCTCTCCACCCCTCTCTCCTTCTCTCCACCCCCCTCTCCTTCTCTCCATCCCCCTCTCCTTCACTCCATCCTCCTCTCCTTCTCTCCAGCCTCCTCTCCTTCACTCCATCCCTCTCTCCTTCACTCCATCCCTCTCTCCTTCACTCCATCCCTCTCTCATTCTCTCCATCCCTCTCTCCTTCTCTCCATCCCTCTCTCCTTCACTCCATCCCCCTCTCCTTCAATCCATCCCTCTCTCCTTCACTCCATCCCTCTCTCCTTCACTCCATCCCTCTCTCTTTCTCTCCATCCCTCTCTCTTTCTCTCCATCCCCCTCTCCTTCTCTCCATCCCCCTCTCCTTCACTCCATCCACATCTTTCTGGCAGTCATTTAAAAAAAGGCTGAATCACCTGATCCTGTTTTTCATCATGTTCTGAGAGTGTTGTGAGAGGGTTGCTTGTGGAACCCTCTGAAGAGAGGTTCCAGCTAGAACCCGTTACAGGTCCGTGAGTCGCCATTTGGAACCATAAATGGCTCTGAAAAGGGTTCCATTTGGAACCATACAGACATGAAAAGGTTTCATCTTTCCATTACAATAGGAGCTACAGTATATAGACCTCTTTTAAGAGTGTAAACTGTTAGCTGTATTTTGACTGTGTGTGTGTGTGTGTGTGTGTGTGTGTGTGTGTGTGTGTGTGTGTGTGTGTGAGAGTGTGTGTGTGTGTGTGTGTGTGTGTGTGTGTGTGTGTGTGTGTGTGTGTGTGTGTGTGCGCATGTGCGTGTGTGTGCGCATGTGCGTGCGCGTGTGTCTTACAGGAGACTACTTTGGCATCCTGATGGATCAGAAGGTCACCGGCTTTCCCTTCAACCTGACAGAGAACCCCATGTACTGGGGCAGCACCACTAACTACCTCGGCCTGGCTCTCATGTAAGAATGTGTTCAGATTGGCTCATTGACGATCGGCCCACGCGGCGTGCCAGCATGGTCATATTTTAAACACCGTCTAGCAAGGACAGAAAGTCTGTCATTATTGCCGGTCGGAGCTTCCCAGTCTTCCCAAGCTCAGTCGCTACCATGCTCTCTAAAGTGCCTGTCTGTCTGCCTGGACGTGTTTGAGTGAGTGTGTGCGCTCTGTTTATGTTTCTATATTAACTCAAGATATCTCATACAAAATATATATTTATACAACGGGTAGTTCTGACCTCGCAATCTGATTGGATAAGAGTTGTTGTATATGCCACGATATACCACGGGTAAAGCCTCTTTACCGTTCTGTGTGAAATATTACTGCGTCAATTATTAGGCTACTGCCTGTAAAAACATTAGTTCCATTGCGTAAACGTCTGTTGGTTACATTACAGTTTCTCCTCAAGAAAAATGTAAACATTCAATGTAAATTTTGAGTTGTTCTATCCGTCCTGTAGCCTACCACTCTGGTTTATCATCACCACTATTGCAACTCGCAGTTGCACAGCAAAGGTAGGCTACACTCCTTTCATGGCTAGCTAGGTTGGTCAGGAGTATTAGTTTTGGTTGCTAGGGCTAATTGTTCATCGTTTTGAAACTCTATAACAACGTGATCGTTTGGCGGAGTTCGCTAAAATCGTTATTAAGACACTGAAATAGTAGGTATTTATCCCATACATGTTTCCTGATGATGTAACCGTTGTATAAAAGCAATAACTCACTCAAGGGATGTGGTATATATATATATACCACACCCTCGCATGAGTTATTGCTTCAATATTTCTTGATACAGCCTACAGCTCCCTGTTCATTCTGTGTCTCTTTCTGTCTGTCCATGTTTGACATTATCCAGCATTGACAGAGTTGTGCTTGCAGCCACTCTTAATGGCAGAGCATGATGACAGCCCCCTGTGCTGACGGCAGTCTGAGTCAGGCTCCACAGAGCCTTAATGGATGTGTCAGGGCAGGAGGGCCGAACTGTGTTCTCCAAGTCTGTCGGACTCGGCCTCTTGCCTGTCAAAAATAGAAACAGCATGAGTGTGTGTTTGTGTGTTTGTGTGTGTGTGTGTGTGTATGAGAGACTGAGAGAGAGAGAGAGAGAGAGAGAGAGAGAAAGAGAATGTTTTTGTGTGTGAGAGAGAGAGAGAGAGAGAGAGAGAGAGAGAGAGAGAGCAAGCAAGAGAGAGTATGGGTCTGAATATTATCTCCGCAACACAGTCACTCATTGCCATTCCTCATACTAGTCATTACAGGTAGCTGTGCTCTCGTGTGGCGTGTGTGTTTGTGTGTTTCAGACTGAGAGACGGCTCTTATTGAAACTATGGCTTATTAGATAGATATGATCTAGTGATTTCAGAAGGCTTGTGATTGTTAGCCAAAAGCACAACGGAGGCAGTCTGGACCAAAACAAAATGCT
This sequence comes from Borostomias antarcticus, assembly GCF_949987555.1. Taxonomy (NCBI): domain Eukaryota; kingdom Metazoa; phylum Chordata; class Actinopteri; order Stomiiformes; family Stomiidae; genus Borostomias; species Borostomias antarcticus. The sequence continues at coordinate 13,954,561 of NC_140255.1, read as the reverse complement.
CCTAGAGAGACAAGATTACTAGATGAAGCGACTGTGATGCAAAATCTCAATTGGCATTGCACATTGCTGCAAATTGTAAAAAAAAATAGATGTGAATTAGATGCAGTAGAATACAATTATTTTTGGACAAATGTTATGTCCTCTCATTTATTTCTTTACCTGCAGAATTTTGACCCCCCTCCTAGGAGAGAGAGAGAGAGAGAGAGAGAGAGAGAGAGAGAGGGAGAGCGAGAGAGAGAGAGAGAGGGAGGGAGGGAGGGAGGAGGGATGGACAGACAGACAGAGAGGAGTGCAGAGGAGGAGCTGGACAAACAGACTCTTACTGTGGTGCTAAACCAAAAACACATATCATAGTAGAAAAGCAACATCCAAAGACGTGCAGGTACAGTAGCACTCGCCAACTTAAAAGACAGGACAGCCACAGTGACTTGATTTCACCAGTTTGTTTGACTATTCTGCCAACGTTTCGGCCCATTGGCGTACGTCAGAGAGGCCAGTCTATGTGCCCCACTGCCCCAGTCACTTCCCTACGGGCGTCTCAGAGGACAGACATGTTACGTACAGAACCGTATGTGTGAGTGTGTGGATCTCCATGACAACAGTGACCAAACCACTGGTGACTGGTTTTAGCCGTTGCTAGGCAGTCTCCATGGGGGAAAGTGGCCTATCACCTCCCAATAATTAGCCTCCCTTTTCCCCCCAATTTCTGCTCTCTCCCTCTCTCTCTCTCCCTCTCTCTCTTTCCCTCTCCCTCTCTCTGTCTCTCTCTCCCTCCCTCTCTCTCTCTCTCCCTCTCTCTCGCTCTCTCTCTCTCTCTCTCCCTCTCTCTCTCCCTCTCTCTCTCTCCCTCTCTCTTTCTCTCCCTCCCCTCTCTCTCTCTCTCTGCAACTTGGTGAATCTATCAGAAGACATGAATACTGTTATTTTTTCTTTGGAAACAAAATCCACTTTTCTGTCCCTAGTTCTCCCAGGCATGCACCACCCATGCTTCCACATTAACACACACACACACACACACACACACACACACACACACACACACACACACACACACACACATCCAGTTTACACACACGCCCTCCGGACACACACACATACACCACGCATACAATATGCGCGCGCACACACACACACACACACATACACACACACACACACACACACACCAATCCATCCGCCCCAACAAACACATGCACACCCACGCTCACACGTTTATCGACCCTGCATACTCCCTATCAGTCACCTCCACCTCCTTATGTCTCTATAGCAATGACCTGTCTTCTTGACCCGCACCTAGTAACGAGACCAGAACCCCCCCCCCATACACACACACACACACACACATACACACGGAACTAAACACACACAGCCGCTCATGTGTACTGTCTGTATTATTGTATCACGCCTCTTACAACGCCTCCTTCCTATCTCTCCTCTTCTGTCCTCCCCTCCCTCCTCTGTCCTCCACCTCTCCATCTTCTTCTGTCTCTCCTCCTCTTCCTCACACTCCTGTCCCTCTGGCCGTGTCTCATGTGACTGTGTGTGACCCATATATATATATATATATATATATATATATATATATATATATATATAGACTCCATCATGCCGTTTCACCAGGGGATGTAATGACTGTGTTTGTCTTTTGTACACGCCTTCACATGCAGAGTCAGTGTGTGTGTGTGTGTGTGTGTGTGTGTGTGTGTGTGTGTGTGTGTGTGTGTGTGTGTGCATGCGTGCGTATGTGTGTTAGTGGTCACTTGTAATGATCAAAATGCAGACAGCAACAGCTACTAGATAATATCTCTTTGTATATCATCAATTCAGCTATTGGAGATGGTCCAAATCTATAAACTGTTTACAATATAGCCTAGGCTATTCAGAGAAATGGTAAGGATACGTTTTGAAGTTTCAAAGCTTCATTTGCACCATGGTGACGATGAGCACGATGTTGATGGTATGGAACTGTGTGTGTACTCCAACATCCAGCCATCAGTTGTCGCCCAAAGGACTTTACAAAGTGAAAAAAGTTCAGCGCTATCCTGCATTCCTCCAAAGTGCTTTGCAGTCATAATGTATGATTAATAGTTTGATATACTTCTCTCAAATGCCTTATGGCCCTCCAGGAGCCCCTCTCACTATCCCAGCAGTCCCTGAGTCCCTGATGGAGCAGAACGCTAGCGTGAGTCATCTGGCGTGCGCAGCCACACACACGGCTGGCCGTGTACTCTCATTGGAGGAGGGCTGTTGAGAGCCATCCACGCGACCACGCGGCATGCATGTTATTAACCCAGATTCTCTATCAAGACCTGTTCTCTCTCCCCGGGGCCTAGGAACCAGTACTGTCTAGTGTAGGTGTGTGTGTGTGTGTGTGTGTGTGTGTGTGTGTGTGTGTGTGTGTGTGTGTGTGTGTGTGTGTGTGTGTGTGTGTGTGTGTGTGTGTGTGTGTCCGTCCAGCACCCCACCTCCCCTGCTGGCGCTTCTTCCTTTTGCCACATGCAACTTAATTAACCCACTTTCTGCCAAAAAATGTTGACGGTGACGGCGTCGCCTGTGACAGCGGCGGTGACCTCTGGGTCTCTGCTTGGACGGTGACGGCGGAAGGACTTTGACGAGCCCATCCTCTGTCATCTCCCAATCCCAGGAACAGAATTGGTCACTTAGCCTGACTTCCTTTGTTGCACAACCAATCACCCGAAGTGGGTCAGTAGTGCGGCTTTCCACAATGGCGCGCGAGCGTGTGGGTGTTCATAGTCTCCGTGTTTTTGTGGTATTACATAGTGGGGAACGAGGGGACTGAAAACCCCATGAAAAAAGCCTGCGATTCCCAATATTGAGTCGCACCTGAAATAATCATACAGATTATTATTTTTCCTCAAAGAGGAGATCAGTTTATGCATGTCTTTATGTAGTATCCCTTCTATTCTAGGTATTATGGTAAGTGGACTGCACTTACACAGCGCTGTTATCCAAAGGGCTTTACAATGACCTCTCATTCATCCATTCACACACCATGACACAGTGTTCCGTTCTCCACGCAGCTTCATAGCCCACCGGGTGCGTTTCCGGAGCGAGCCGGACTCAGTGGAATTTCATCATCATGGGGCTGGTGTGTGTAGGCCTGTTTGTTTAGTCATCACATTTAGACGTTGGTGGTTCACTTCCATTGAGGAAGAATTTTCCTCCGGCAAGTCGCGGTCACCTTGACCCACAATGACCCCACCTACCTGGTCATTTACCCACTCACTCTTGATCCTCTGATCCTCTGATCTCTCTCTCTCTCTCATCCCCCATCTTGTTCAAGGAACAGGGTAGCAGGAATCATATTATCACTGATCTCTCAGCTCAAAGGAACTGACCTAATCAGATGAAGATGAAAGAGAATCACTGCCACGCACACACACACACACACACACACACACACACACACACACACACACACACACACACACACACACACACACACACACACAGAGACACACAGGTAACAGACTCCTCTCTATACACTTATAACTTGAAGGGAGTCTTCTTTGCCCTAGCTATTCTCTATTCAAGAACTATGTGGCTTATTTGGGACACACACACACACACACACACACACACACACACACACACACACACACACACACACACACACACACACAGGTACTGTAACAGGCTTGCAGCTAGCAGTCATATAGCTAGCAGCAGTCACATATCAGGTGGTCTAGCCTGCATATTCCTGTGTAGTTATCACCCACTCTAACTGTTTCCCCCAGAGCTAACAATCTTGTATTTCCTGTGCGATATCTAGGCTGTGCGTATCACAAGGCTTGGACGACAGCGTCATCATGACTCCACATTATGACAGCTGAGAGGTCAATCGTGCCCTATGGCGGGAATGAGAGCATGTCATTCCATCATCTGCCATTGTCTCCGCAGTAATATGACGAGCACGGTGGTGGATTGACACACATACCATACGACCACGGTGCTGTAGGCTGTGTTATTTCCTAAGGGGGGCATATCAGCTTTGTCCCCTCTGCCCTTTCTACTCACAGCAGGTCACACTCTGCTTTGTGCGAGAGAAAGAGAGAGAAGCTCTGTCACTTACACACTTAACGCTGGGAAACAGCACCTGAGAGCACAGCCGATGCCAGGGTCAAGAGTGTGGGTGTCTCATGTTTAGTCATGGTTTCAGTAGGGTCTGCATCACTCACATTAGCACGTGCTCATTTGCAACTCGACAGAGAGCCCGTTTACACTTGGTTTTCAAATGCATTTTGGACGATCACAAGTGAACAGCGGGACACATCGTGGTTTATACCTGTGTCTATTATGCGTCTCCAAATGTGTCCAGCTGACCACTTTTGTGTTTGTATATACAGGTGCATCTCAGAAACTTTGAATATTGGTGGAAAGTTCACCAAGTTCAATTTTCCGTAGTTTAATTCAAAAAGTGAAGTTTTCAAGTATTCTAGAATCATCTGATGTAACCTGCAGTTTAGAACCATTATTTTAGAACCCATAGTTTAAACCCATGAGTTTAGAACTTATTTTAGAACTCTTATCTTAGAACTGTCAGTTTAGAGCCTTGGAGCCTGACTCACTGACTCACTGACTCACTGACCCACATTTCCATCTTACTGGGGTGGTACAGACATGTCTGCTGGCGTCTCATAACTCAAATTTCGGAGTCCTGCTCGCATTCTCTCTCTCTCTCTCTCTCTCTCTCTCTCTCTCTCTCTCTCTCTCTCTCTCTCTCTCTCTCTCTCTCAATCCATCTTCCATCCCGTAGTCTATCCTGTCCAGGGTATCAGACATGGACCCTTGGTAGACAGACAACCCTCAAGAACCTTGCCTCTCAGTCATGCCCAGGCTGGGTGAGCGTGTGTTGTTCTGGTACTTCTCAGGGCCAGTGGACATGAGCAGAAAGAGAGACAGAGCAGAGTACAGCAGAGACAGAGCAGAGACAGAGCAGAGTACAGCCGAGACAGAGCAGAGACAGAGCAGAGCTGTCAGAGCTGGACATCT
>NC_140255.1:13927048-13944548 GCF_949987555.1 Borostomias antarcticus | reverse complement strand
AACGCGAAAACAACGGCAGTGAAAAACAATCAGAGTCTGGTAATGATGAGTTTGTAACCCCGATAGTGTATTCAGCCTGTTATTTTGACTATTTCGGTTCTTGAAGTGGTGTTTTTACAGCGAACTTTTAACATTGAAGTCAACGGGCACTTCCGCATCTGCACCACAGACGGACCAATATGGCTGCCAGGTGAATAAGGCGAATTGGACATCAGTACCAATATAACCAGTTAGTTGGCTGAGTGGACACGATCAGTTCCACTGTTCAGGTGGTCAACGGAGCACACCGGTGTGTATCCATGTGTGTGTAACAATGGATAACAGGCAGAAAGATGGACACCTGCACACAAACACACCGAGACATGGGTCCTGGCACCGGCTGGTACGGAGGAGGGCGTGACAGGGTTTTATGATGCCATTATGTGTTTGTTCTGTTGTATTTACAGACCGTTCACTGAGAAGATCTATCTCCAGAGGGCACAGTGCTGCAAGCACAAGTGATGATCCGGCCAGACCTGCTCACCGGGCCGTGTTGGTTCCAGGGATCGCACCACTGATACAGAGAGAGAGACGCCCGACTACCGGGCAAGCTCAAACACCCCCCCTCCCCCTCCCCCCTGCCATGGAGGATACCCGAGAAGGGGGAGGGCAGTGATCAAGATTGTCTTTTTCTCTGGATCAATGGCCATTGAATATATATTTGTTTTGTTTTGTAATGTTAGTTCCTGCTTGAGTTTCAAATTTCAGTATTTCAATCAAATGTTTTTACAATGCAGTAAAAAGTAGCAATCTGGATTGGATGTTTCCAGCTTTTGGAATTGCTATAGGCCATTGTTCTAATGATACCGGTTTAACAGGTTGCTGTTATTTAAGATGAAGCCATGCGCCATGGGAGTCTTACACTTTATATACATGCAAGGACAATCATTCCAGACTTTGAAGCTGGCTACTGTAGGTTTTACTATGCCAGGATTGTCACGTAGCACACTGAAACTGTGAATACACATCTGATACTCGTAACTGCTTCTGTTCCTGTCTCGTTTATCCTGCGGCTGCAATTGCTGTTGTTCCTCTCTACCCCAAAGAGAAGGGAGTGTGAAAGTTAAAGAGGTGTTGTGTTTAGAGAGGTGTTCGGTCTGAAACCATAACATTGTTTAAATCCTAATATAGATACTATAGTTTCCTCACCTCAAACTTACCTGGCAGAGTAGAAGAAAATTAAGGGGTTTTAGAGGTGGCTCAGCACATAGTGTCCAACCTTGCCTGAAGGCCTGCTAACAATGGTAGGAAATTAACTTAGAGAAACATTACAAACGTCCCCCTCTCTCTCTATGTATTTTTTTATTTAATACCCTCCCCATCTGTGTCTGTCTCTTTTCCCCTGTTATTAAATCAAGCTGTTCATTTAAAAGCCTGCCTGTACAATTATACTCTATGTGTCGAATGAAAGACCCCCCTCCTGGCTCACAAGCTTTCCATGTAATTGGCTACATTCAGACTACATGATGGGGCAGGTCTGTGGTCTGTTATTTAGCTAGGCCACTGAAGGAAGGAGCGGCAGGCAATGCAGACACACTCACTTCCAAGTTCTAATCACCCTTGTTTAATAACGTGGTTTATCAAGTTCTAATCCACAGACTTTCAGTCCCCAGCCTCTGGTCTGGCGAAGGTTGTGTCGGCTTGTTCGTCGGAGCATGGTGCTGATCTGGCTCGTCATATGCTCCAAGGTTTTTTCTTTGTCAGAACTTCTGAATTTGAGGTCTTTTGGCAGATTCAGCATCTGCTGTGTGTTGTTGTAACACATCTGCTGTGTGTTGTTGTAACACATCTGCTGTGTGTTGTTGTAACACATCTGCTGTGTGTTGTTACTTTGGCTGTTTTGTCTTGGTTTTGGAAGAAGCTGTGTATGTCTGCCCTTTTCACACAAAAATAGAGTCAACTTTTTGTCCCTGAGGGGCAACTGGTTCTGCAGCAAGTAGACAAAACAAGACAATACAGTACATTGATACACACTGTAGAAATAAAAACCTACAAAGGAAATACTATAGTGCATGTTGCCAACATCATGATCATCATCGTCATCACCTACGTCATCAATGACAATTTTTCCAGCTCTTTCGGTCAGAATCAAAAGGATTGTGGTGTTGGGTTTAGCTACCAACTTTGAAGTGAAGCACTGACGTCTCGGCAACACCATATTGTGTAAGATGGAACTCACTGTAGGAGAGACACTTTCAAGGAAGCCTGTTGGTTTCTGGATTATAAGTACTCTTATTTGTCCTTCTAAAGTGTCTGAATTCATTTCCTTAACCCGATCCTGAATCGTAGCACCTTGGCTTGACTTGAGAGGATGAAACCACGTATTTACCTTGCATGATGTTAGTCACCCATGAGCAGTAAGATCCGATCAATACACGTTTACAACAGCAGACTAGGAACTGGAAGGTTGACACCCCCTCCCCACACACACACATATTATGGCCTGCCTGTTCTAAGTCATGTTTGCACACAGTGGAAAACAATATGGTTTTTCCATATGGTTCTTCTCCTCTGTCCATCTTCTCTGTTCTTTCCCTCTCCTCCTCCGACTGTCTGCATCACTATCGTTCACCCTCTCTCTCTCCTCCACCTCTCTCTATTTCTCTTTCTTTTTTTGAATAAATGTATTTCTGATTTGAATCCCTTTTTCACCCAATTTGCTAGCCAATTACACCCAACCTATTGTCCAATGTCACTGTTGTGGAAGATCTGTCGCACAATCCGCGGCCAGTAGTCTGGAAGAGAGAGCCAGCTATCTGACTCTGAAGCCCATGACTGTGTCTTCATATCCTTAATATGCCACTTCCATGGGATCCGGTCATATTCAGATCTGGTGAGACCAGGGCGTGAACCCCGGTCCCCGGTGGGCAGCTGCACCGGAACCTGATGCTTAGACTGCTACACCACCGTGGACTTAACCTGACACACCAGATGGTTTGCTTCGCATAACAATCCCTTAAGCATAACCATCTTGAAACTCTTGGTTGGAAACTGTTTGGAAAAGGGCAGGCACTTTCAAAAATACTTGGCAAGTGATTGGATGAACAATCTATCTATCACCGTCTGTCATGCCCTAACACCAACCGCTCCTTGTTATCGTCACACCTAAACCTGCCCAACGTAGCTGTTTGCATTTCAAATTCCTCAGAACCAACGCTGATTAGGTAAGATCATTTTCCGATCTGGCACAACGGATCTCTATGGAGAGTATCCAGACTGATTTGCGAGAGAAATGTGAGCTTGCAAAATCAGTATGATCTCACTGTGTGTGTGTGTGTGTGTGTGTGTGTGTGTGTGTGTGTGTGTGTGTGTGTGTGTGTGTGTGTGTGTGAGAGAGAGAGAGAGAGAGAGAGAGAGACAAAGGCAATTCTCTCATACACACATAAAAGCTGAGATGGTGTAGACATGACTGTCCTGACATGACACCTTGCGTATAGGACTGAAAACCCGGGATGAAAAGAGGTAGAGAGAGAGATAGTGTGTGAAAGAGAGAGAGTGTGAAAGAGAGGGAGAAAGAGAGAGTGTGAAAGGGATTCCTCTTAAACAATATCTCCCTCTCTTACACTTGCTCTTTCTCTCTCAATTTCTGTCTCACTTTCTCTCGCACACTTTTTCTCTCTTTCACTCTTTTTTCTCCTCACACGCTCACACTCTTTCTCCCTCTCTCTCTCTCTCGCACTCTTTCTCCCTCTCTCTCACATATCTTTCTCCCTTTCACACTCTCTTTCTCCCTCTCTTTCACACTCTCTTTCTCCCTCTCTTTCACACTCTCTCTCGCTCAAGGTGTCATGTCAGGACAGGCATGTCTCCACCATCTCAGCTTGTATGTGTGTGTGAGAGAGAATAGCCTTTGTCTCTCTCTCTCTCTCACACACACACACACACACACACACATACAGGTGTCTGAGGTCTGTTATTTAGGCTACTGAATAGTAGCCTGGTTCCAGACCAACAAGATTAACATTATGGAGTGGCCAGCCCAATCCCTGGACCTTAAACCAGTAGAAAACTTGTGGGGTGACGTCAAAAATGCTCTTTCTGAGGCAAAACCAAGAAATGCAGAGGAATTGTGGAATGTAGTCCAAATGTCAGAAGTTGGTCGACTCCATGCAGCACAGATGTGAAACAGTTCTCAGAAACTGGTTATACAACTATATATTAGTTCAGTGATTCACAGGAAAGCTAAATCTTGAAGCATTTTTCAGGTCATACAGTAAATGTTTGAGTTTGTAAAGACAAATGCAGACACTGCTATTTTTTTGAACAGCCTAATATTCTGTTTTCTTCACTTTTTGTAAAAAAATAAATAAAATAAAATAAACATTTGATAAAAGTTTCTTCATGTTTTGATTTGGAATAGAATGTGCAGTGTTCCCAATGCATTTGCGTGTATGGAAATAAAAGCTATTATAAGGATTTGAGCTTTACTCACTTTTTTAAACACACTGCTATTATTTTGAACACAACTGTAAGTGCAGTCCATTTAGCATTTACCAGTCCAATATTCCTGATTCAAAACATTTATTCACAAATATGTTCTATTTTTGGGGCATGCCCTAAATGCATGACAATGTCTGTGGCTGATTAATGCATATTAGCCATGTTCGAATTCGTACAGAAAGAAAGAAGGTAAAAATATGGAAGCAATTTCCAAAGCGGAATCTTTTGAACTCTTAATAATAGTAAGAGAATATTTGTGCAATCTCTAGTATGTTTGCTGTGACTGAATTGTGATATACCTGCCTGTTGTGCATAAGGTGCGAGTGTGCGCGTGTGTCAGGCGAGTGTGCTTTGTGGTTTCAGGGCATATTGTTGCGTGGTTGTGTACCTAGTTGAGGTTGTGGTCGCATCTGGCTCGTCATATGCCCCTCAGTTTTCCTTTGTCAGAACCTCTGAATCTGAGATCTTTTGGCAGATTCAGCATCAGTACAGATGTTCTGGTACCACACCTGCTCTGTGTTGATACTTTGGTTGTTTGTCTTGGTTGTGGAAGGAGTTGTGATGAGCCATGCATGAGCAGTAATACCCGATCAATACACGTTTACAACAGCCGACCAGGAACTGCCCCCCCCCCCCACCAACACACACACGCGCGCACACACACACACACACACACACACACACACACACACACGACACACCACCAGGTACAGTAGCTCCTTTATGGCCTGCTTGTTCTAAGTCATGTTTGCACAGAGCAGTTTCTCCATATGGTTCTTCTCCTCTGTCCATCTCCTCTGTTCTTTCTCTCTCCTTCTATCACTCCCCCCATCACCATCACATCATCCGTTCATCAGACCTCCACCCACGGCTGTTCCCTTTGATACACGTGGGTTTCAACAGAGCTGCTCTCACTCTCTCATTCCCTTTCTCTCTCTCTCTCCTCCTCTCTCACACTCTCTCTTTCCCTCTCACACTCTCTCTCACACACACTCTATTTCTCTCTCTCAATCGCTGTCTTACTCTCCCTCTCTTTCTCCCTCTCTTTCATGCTCTTTCTCCCTCTCTTTCACACACACTCGTACTCACTACATCTTTTCATCCTAGTTTTTCAGTCCAGTTCAGGTGTCATGTCAGGACAGTCATGTCTCCACCATCTCAGCTTTTATGTGTGTGTGTGTGTGAGAGAGAGAGAGAGAGAGAGAACTGTCTTTCTATCTCTCTCTCTCTCTCTCTCTCTCTCTCTCTCACACACACACACACACACACACACACACACACACACACACACACACACACACACACACACAATTACACTATTATAACTTGAAGGGTGTATTCTTTGTCCTTGCTATTCTCTATTCAAGAACTACCTGTCTTATTTGAAGCATACACACACACACACACACACACACACACGATTACTACTACTTACTACTATAACTTGAAGGGAGCTATTCTCTATTCAAGAACTACCTGTCTTATTTGGAGCATACAGTACACACATAGGCGATTTTACCCTCTGAGAGTAGGGGGGGCAACATTTTGATGTGAGAAAAAAAACAAAACAGTTCTGCCGTCTCGTCCCATCTATTTACAAAGAATACCAGTTGTGAACAGTATGCTAATAAGAAATCCGTATGACAATTCAATATGTACAACGCATCAAACTTCATCTAGACACCACAAGCATGTCAATATGACTTTATGACCGAGCACTAGGCCATACCCAACATCACAACATCAAACTGCAACTGCCTGCTGGTGCTAGCTTCCTCGCGGATGGTGATGTTGCCAGTGCAAGTGCTAGCTTCGATAGCCTCTGGAGCACTTCTGCATTCGATTGCACCTGCTGCGGTGTCATTTCGAGTGGAAGCTTCTTCATTAGCATTGCCAGATTTTATTTTATTTTATGAAGAAGTGGTAAATTGTTTTTATAGCTCTTTTTGCCATTATGAGCAGGTTGGCTAGTTGTAGCTTGTTGAGCACTGAGCAGTACAGTCAGATCTCATTTTTTTCGACGGACGAGTTGTGCCATTAGTGGATTATGAATATATATTTTTAAAGGTAGCCTAGTTTAAGTAATAAATACACTTTTAAAATGTATGATGATCTAACACAAACTGGTACAAACAACAATTATGTATTTAATAATTGTGTTAATTAGTGAAAAAAAAAAAAATATTATTATATATATTTTTTAAGAATCTGAGCAGAGTTGGGCTGTCCAATCAGGGGGGGGCACTTGCCCCCCCTGCCCCCCCTATCAAATCGCCAATGAGTACACATATTCACACTCACTCTCACTCTGTCTCACACAAACACACACACAAACACAAGTCAAGGTGTGTATTTTGGGGTCAGTAAGACTCAGCAGGTCGCCGTGGTCAGTGTGGTAGAGAAGGTCACCGTGCCCCTCTGGGATCTCTCCCTCGCTCTGCTGTATGTGCACTCCTCCGGCTGGGATCCTCTGAGAGACACACACAGCCTGCACAAAGTCAACACACAGCTGAGTACACCACTGCCTGCCTGCCTGCCTGCCTGCCTGCCTGCCTGCCTGCCTGCCTGGATGGATGGATGGATGGATGGATGGATGGATGGATGGATGGATGGATGTGGATGGATGGATGGATGGATGGATGGATGGATGGATGGATGGATGGATGGATGGATGGATGGATGGATGGATTCATAGTGAATTGGATTGGATAGTCACAGTTGGAGGGGATAATCTCATAGTGTCTTCACTTGGCCAATGTGAGCTCCAAAGGAGATAAAACACTGATGGGCCAGAGTTCAGATCTCACTATCAGTAGGCTACCAAGGCCATGGGCAATTTTATTTAGGAATAGTCCCACACAGGAAAACGAAAAGCAAGACAACTGGAATACAAAAGGATTGACGAAAGGCACACCAAACACACACACCCTCTCTCTCTCTCTCTCTCGTTTTCTCTCTCTCTCTCTCACACACACACTTTCTCTGTCTCTCTCTTTTTCTCTCTCTCTCACATACACACATGCACGCGTGCACACACACATACACAGACAAAACCTATGTCTTCTGAGGTGAAAACAGTCGTTATCAGAAATCACAATAAAAGAGTTGGGTGCTTTTTGAGGACAGTTTGTTTTTCAACGAATGAGTTAATAACAGAATTGGGTGCTGCTTGAGGACAATTCGTTTTTCAAAGGATGAGTTTGATGGGTTGTGGCATGAGCGCCCCCATTTGGTGCGTTCGATAATGGCACTGCAGCCGGTGTTCTGTGTGCAACAGGAGATCCTATCCAATGATTCTCTGAAGCGGCGCGCTGAATGAAGTCTTGACCTGGCTGCAGAAACCAACCAATGAATCAGAATCTTTTAAATGCATGGATTTCATAAAGATTGTTTAAGAATAATACAATACGTTTAGTCTTGCATAGAATTAATGTATTCCATCCACATAGCAAATTCAATTTCGACATGATTGTATGCCAAGAGGATGGAAGTAAACGAATGTGCGTGTATTGTTTTTTGGCAAATATGATGCATTGGTGCTGATGGAGGCAATATTGGCTAGTCCATTGTTCGAGCCTCATATCCGTTTGATATTAGGTAACAGAAAGTGACCAATGTTTATTATCAGTGTCCCAATCCAAGCGGAGGGACCTATAATTATTAACAGGTGGAATATTCCAGAGAGCAAACATACGTTAAAGACTAGGCTACACATCTGACTATAGCCTACAGCTAAAATATCCAGTCCAGCTGCCAGAGTGGATAGAATGCATTGTTCGTCAGTTTTGCTCATCGTGTCCCATAGTATGCTTAGCTGTCCTCGTACCGTTCCCATACTCTCATGTTCAGCGAAACAGACTGACGCATCACCGGGCATCTGTGAAATATTCCTCTCTGCTCAATGGACCACCAGTGCCCGGTGACGTCTTGAGGAGGAGGGGCCCGCTGTTGGCTTAAATACCGTGCTTTCTCGGTGCCTAGGACAGAGACGCATCAGGGCGCAACTACTCCGAAACACTCCTAGCAAAGGAAACTTAGTGACTGCAACTAAGTTATTGAACGGCTAGTGTGCACGCACACTGGAAACACTCTGCGCATCAGTTTACAAACATGATTAAGAAAATGTCGCCAACAGAGAATGACTTTGATATACCAGCGAAGAACTGCTACAGGATGGTGATTCTGGGGTCCACGAAAGTCGGCAAAACAGCTATCGTGTCCCGGTTTCTGACCGGACGATTTGAGGAGCAGTACACTCCGACGATAGAAGACTTTCACAGGAAACTGTACAGCATCAAGGGAGATGTATACCAGCTGGATATACTGGATACCTCAGGGAACCACCCCTTCCCTGCTATGAGGAGACTATCCATACTGACAGGTAATTATCAAAGTCTATGTGTCACGACATGCACGATTAAAATATTTTCATTCTCAATAATATTCAGTAGGCCTATGTGTAGATTTGGTAAATAGAAGGTGTGCATCATTTGCGCATGTGGCCCCTGGGTTGCAGGGCGCAGCAGGTGCCCGGCGCCTGCAGGATTCGTCACTGTACTAAATAAGTTACACGAAAGCAACAAAACTAAACTCCGTGCCTCCCCCTTGTCTCTCTAGGTGACGTGTTCATCCTGGTCTTCAGTCTGGACAACCGAGATTCCTTCCAGGAGGTGCAGCGGCTCAAGCGACAGATCTTCGAGACCAAGTCGTGCTTGAAAAATAAGACCAAAGAGAACATCGACGTGCCTCTGGTCATCTGTGGGAACAAGGGTGACCGGGAATTCTACCGGGAGGTGCAGCGCGAGGAGATCGAGCAGCTGGTGGCCGGGGACGAGCAGTGCGCATACTTCGAGATCTCGGCGAAGCGCAACACCAACGTGGACCAGATGTTCCAGACGCTGTTCACCATGGCCAAGCTGCCGCACGAGATGAGCCCGGACCTCCACCGGAAGGTCTCGGTTCAGTACTGCGACATGCTGCACAGAAAATCCATGAAAAATAAGAAAACGAAGGACAGCGGAGACGCGTATGGCATCGTGGCACCGTTCGCCCGGCGCCCGAGCGTTCACAGTGACTTGATGTACATAAAGGAGAAGGCGATCGGTGGCGGGCAGGGGAAGGATAAAGAGAGATGTGTCATCAGCTAAGACCGGAGAGAGACGAAACCAGAGAAAATCTCGTTAAATGGTTAAGTGGGAAAATGGTAGGCTATGCTTCAATGATGAGGCATCCGACTGGACGGAGCCATAGGCGCGCAAAGTTGCCCAGACTCTAGGCGCTCCGTGCTGGGGGACCAGAGACAGATGCTGCGAGCCACTCTGAATGCGCTCAGGCCTAACGATGTCTCTCCAATGGCGTTCCGCAGACGTGGGCGCGCACGTTCTCTCCACGAAACTTTAGAGAATGTTGCTTTGTTCTGTCAAGTCAGAGCCTTGTGTGATGTGGCTTCAAATCTTTAGATACTGTTTAGAGTTACAACAATGTGTAAAATGTGTTGTTTTGACATTGCCTTTTTACAGAACGGCAAAAAAGAAATAGACTACTCCAGGTGAGGAGTGCAATGTTTAAAAAATCTCAGTTGTTTACATTTTGTTATTGGCTAGATTTTATAACAAATAATTTAACTTGAATGTCTTGCAATCTGAACAATTTTTTACTGTGAATGTTATATTTATTCTTGTCGACTTTTTCAGAAAAATAAACCGAAACTGAAAATAATTTGAAACTTCTTTGTTGATAATTTTCATTGTCTTGCAACTAGAAAGAAAAACAATCCCGTGCAAAGTTTACACCTAACACAAAGGTGTCAGCAATGAATATAGCTATTGTCCATCCAAAGATAGATTCACTATGATAGAATGTAGGCTACATCAAAGTCAGTACAATTCAAATACACAGGGAGCAGGCCGTCTTGAAAACATTATTGTAAGATGCCATGTAGAATAGGCTCCTGCTGTCCACGATGCCTGCCATATGCCGGCTATGTGAGATCCACGCTCTGCTATGAAGAGAATACACACACTGCAGTCTTATCGACGTAGGATGCAAGGTTGCACCCCTGGACACGACATAGAGACCTTCCCATCTATCTCAACATCAATTGACTTAAAAGACAGAAAAACTCTCCTCGCTAAATCAACAAGCAAATTCATCCCAACAGTGAACCTATGACAGAGATCCTAACAGCTATCTGAACTAGCTGACTCTGACAGAAAGACCCACTACATCACAGTTAGTAACAGTCAGTAACATTACATTACAGTCAGTTCACAGACGCTTATCCGAGGCGACTTACAGTATTTGCATTTAACGTATAGGTAGTCAGTGTAGCTACTACTACTCGCCAGAACTCACAAGTGCATCTCCCTTCTAAACAAGTGACTAAATGAAAGAGAGCAAAATTGAATACAATAAGTGCTTAGAGGGAGGATCCTGGTAGTAGGCCTACTTTCTGAAGAGGTGAGTTTTGAGCCTGCAGCGAAAGACCACTGCGGGGCCAGGACAGGAAAGAACCATGACCGTGTCGATCAACCGCAGGGGTCTCGGCGCGACAGGGCAACCACTTTCCCCCGAGATAGCAACTCCGAGCACAGAGAGCCCCTTTGTATTCACAGCGGTAAAAATTAAAAAAATAAAAAATAATTGCCTAATAATAATAATAACGGCCTGCGACGCCTGACTAATCTAGAAATCATAAGGGTTGGGCCTGCGACGCCTGACTAATCTAGAAATCATAAGGGTTGGGTAGCCTATAAGATGACAGGCAACCTGTACTATTGATCAGTCATAAATAATATAATATAATATATAATATAATTTGCATATTTTTTGACATGGCGAAACACATAGACCAGCACTGAATCAGACAGAGCTATCTAGACACCTGCGTGAACCTGTCCTCTCCTCTCTGACGCGTTAACCCACCGAACCCAGATGTGATCCTGTGCACAGTCAAACATAGATGGCAGAAATCATCCTTATTATCACAGCCAGGGACACGGTCTTCTTCTGTCTCTGGTCCAACAGCATAATCCTCCCCCTCCTCCTTGTAACACCCTGTCTCCCTCTGTCCCTGTTCCCACCTCTGTTTATGATTGGAATACATAATCAAAAATCTTCATTAACGCGCACTGCTGCCTGGCTCTACCGGCCAAGGACAGTGTGTGTTTATTTGGCAACATCCAGGCCTTTATGACTCTTTTATGACTTATCTCACGTAGCCAGTTTGTTATGAGCCAGGGGATGCACTTTCTATGTACTACACATCGCTGTATCTAATAAGACTGAGGTGTTCTAATATGTAGCACCCAAACAGATGCAAACAAATCCGGTGGATTCCTAATTTCCCAACACACGTGGAGAAGTGTAAACATATGTCTACCAACGTCAGATGGATCTGTGGAGTGTCACAAATGTAAATATGAACAGGGTGTTCACTGCGGAATGCACACAGTTCACAGGAACTAGACAAAGAGAATATAGATGGTTATGGGATTGTTCAGGAATTCTGGTATGTCTAGTGCCTCTGGCATGTCTATTGATTCTTGTTATCACAACACATTCTTTAGCTAGGACAGATTGCAGAGTTAGATAGATATCAACTTTATTGATCCCCAAGGGGACATTTCTTAAATTAACAGGATGTTTACTTTTTATACAATTCACAAAACTATACAAAATAGCGCAATATATACTCTTCACACTAGTAGTTATTAGTCTGTATGGTCTCAACTATGTGCAAACCATTAATGCCAATACCCATCTAGCCCTCCAGCCAATGGTGAACAAAGTCCATGGCCTGCGTGTTTCTCAGTCCACTTCCGTTCTGTTGAGCTTAAAATGGTAGCCTAGATCTCTACGGTCCATCTCCATCACTGGTCCAACTGTGCTTTGGATGAGTCAAACACACACAGGCCCTTGTATTTCTGCAGGAGCTGAGTCTTAGTCTCCACCTGGTTCCTCATGGTCCTCAGCTGCTCCTGCTGCTCCCTGGGACTGCTCTCAATCTCGGGCATGGCCAGGATCTTCTCCCTGGTCTCCTGGAGACGGCTCTTCAACTTGGACAGCTCCTGGTTCACATCCTGGCTATCTTTATCCATGCTGAGGGACAGGAGACATCTTATTGATTAATTTAGTGAGTGTGTGTAGAGAGAGGGATATATATATATACATATATATATATATAGAGAGAGAGAGAGCGAGAGAGAGAGAAAAATAGAGAGAGAGAGAGAGAGAGAGAGAGAGAGAAAGAGAGAGAGAGAGAGAGAGAGAAAGAAAGAAAGAAAGAAAGAAGGCTATGCATGTTATATGGGGTTCTGCCTATGGTTACTGCCTGGTCTCGAACAGTAGCTAAGCTACTTAACAACACTTCTCGGCTCTGGACTTGGTAGCCTTTCCATTAGTCCAAGTTAGCTAGCTGTTGTAGTAGCTAGCTTGCTTAGCTTGCTAGCATTACCAATACCTCAAGAGCAAAACAACCCAAAACTCATCAATTTGCGTAGTTAATAATAGATTCTAACGTTAAATATTGCCGTGGCACGTTCGTAATCAACAAAAAGTATTTACCATTTTACAATTTCAAGGATAAGAGGCAGCCAAGAGCTTTCTTGACTCGTTGCTTCTACCTCCTCCATGGTTCTCAGCTAAACAAAGACGTCATCAGAGTGCGTTGCTAGGACTCTGACCGGCTCCGTTCCATACCAGCCGCTACTTTCTTCACTAGTTCCTTTATATCGACTCGTTCATAAAGGCGAACGAAAACTAGAAAAGGTCATCTATAGACAAACGATAGATAGCTTTTTGTCATCAATATAATCCATACTGATCCAAGCAAAACCTCAGTATGAATGTTGAAGGCGCTAGGAAAACCTACAGAATTAGAACTGGTTCGAATTCATTTCCAGTCTAACCTGGTGGATCTCAACTGCAAATTCAAATGATCATAATTAGCCTACTGTGTCCATGTAATGCATTTAAAACGGCCTATAGCGCACTCTAGGTGAATAGATAGGCCAATAGATACATTTATTTGCAGCTGCAATTAACCTAGTTAAAATCAGATGTGCAACTTGCGTCATACAGTAGAAAGAGAGTGTGTGTGTGAGATAGAGCCTGTCTTTCCGTCTGTCTGTCTGTCTGTCTGTCTGTCTGTCTGTCTGTCTGTCTGTCTGTCTGTCTCTTTGTGTGTGTGTGTGTGTGTGTGTGTGTGTGTGTGTGTGTGTGTGTGCATATTAGGCTACTAGATTACATATTACTAGATCCTATCTAGTTATGTATTTAGCTTTCTAAGTTACCTGTATTAGCCTACTAGTGTTGCAGTAGATCAGAAGCCAGGATACAGCAATATGGCTAGATTAGGAGGTTAGCCTGCCTGAAAGACTTCAAGTGTCGGATAACATTGTGCCGGTTGTTTGGAGAGCAAACTTTCTCAACAGCAAAACAACTGAGAGAATGATGACTCAGGGCCTCAGGCAGATCTACCCATGTGTCTCACGGCTTCCAAAGGTCAGGCCTAAACAGATAGAAAGCCCTACATTAAAATAATATCCTCTTGTTTCATTCTCTCGAGGGAAAAAAGATTCATCCACAGGACTATCTTTGCTGCTGGAGCAAATGTTTAGTAGGCTAAATAAGGCAATCAATTATAGATATCTACTTAATTTATCCTCATAGGGAAATGGTCAAAACAAAGACACAGATAGATAGATCTGGTCCATTTTGTCCTCTTTGTGTTTGTCTCAGATGACTGTCACACTAACTGGATTTCATAATAGTTTGAGAACCCTCTGACATACTGTTATGTGCATTGGCATTTCATAACCAGCTATAATTCCATCTTCTCCTTTATCAAATTAAAATCATGATGTTTTGCAAGTTGAAGTTGTCTTGAATGTCTAAAATGAAATATGATGACTGTCAATAAACAATGTGGATTTTGATGTCATGTCTGAAATTACGAGGTATATTGTATCACAACTGCAACATTTACTGTAGGACTTAGGTTCTTTTTTGTGAGAGGCGTCGCACCAAGAAAAGCGAATGTCGGGTTGTCCCTCTCTTCCGTTGTTGACCTGCAATTCTATGTTGCTACCACAAGAGGCAGTGGTCCCAGAACATTAAAACAAAATACTATGACACCATTGATTTTCAAGATCTCTGGTGGCCTAGTGGTTAAGGAGCTTGTCTACCATGCTGAACATTAAGAGTTCAAAGCCCATAAAACTTGTGGTGTGGGTAGTTTTTTGTCACTGGATCTTATAGAAGCTATGTAAAAATTAGGTTACCTGTTGGTTGTATGTCAGTTATTGAATTTATGTGCAGTAATTGAAATACCCCTGTTTTGAAATTATACCTACAATATTTCTCAGTAATTACCCATTATATATAGACCCTTTTACTGTTGGTAAACAATTAAGTGTGCGCATTTTGGCAACAGAAGAATGAACTACGGATGCCACCAGGTCCATCAATCAAATGTGTCGCCAACTAACACCTCGGTGAGTTTCTTGTCTTTGAAATCGAGAGTTTAACATGTTTTTGAAAGATTTTTCAAGGTGCCCACCCACATCCATTGTATGACCAAAACGGTGGTAAAGCAATTATCAGACTTTCTCAAAAGTGCTAGTTTTGTCAACGTTTTGATCTGAACCATTGTATATGATCATAAGTAACCTTAAAACAGGGCTAAACATGCATTTTCCCTTTACTACTCCTTTAACTATTTACAAACAACTTTGCTACCTGCTGACTCAATCAAGTAGATAACCCACTATGTCTTGGTCTACTTATTGAAATGGAGCTACATCCATTCTTCCTATAGTGCACTTGTTTTTGATCCAGCACCTGCCTAAATAGGTTTGAGTTGATGCGCGTGCCATATTTTTTATTCTCTTGGTCTACTTATTCACCACAAATGGCCAGGAACCCGCCAGCGGATTCAGTCAGAGGTCCGCCAGCTCATCCATCGGGGACCCGCTGTAGGTCCGCTAGCCTTGTGTTATCTGGGTTTATCCCTTACCTTTGTCCAGAAACAGAAGTCTAACCAATTAAAGCAAAATAGCTAACGTTACAGGAATCATCAGTGTAACTGCTTTGGCCACTGACCGCTACCATTAATGTTATGGAAGCTGCTACTAGTTGTTGTGAGCTCATGAGCTAACTGGCTATCCCGCTCTCATTGTGCTGGATTAGCAATGGAAGCATTGGAACTGATGTGTCCAGGTGACAAGACCCATCTTTATTTATCAGACATTATTTGTGAATTGTGAATTGAAATAACATCTAATTTCAATTCACAGCTATTTCAGTGGCATGACTAGCTTCCGTCCTACCAGTCAACAAGTCAGCCTCGCACCTAATCCAGGCTGGACCTGGCCTGGTTTCTTTCAGACTGGGTTTGAATGCTCCAATCCTGGCTTTGGTTGAATGGTAAACAGGATTTGTTGCTCATGTGGGTCAGTCAGTTCCACTTTGTTCAGCGTAGATCGCATGACAGTAGCGTAATCTTAAGGCTGTTCCAAGCATCCAGGAAACCTCCAAGCAGACAGGAAATGCCAAATTTCGTCCTAGGGGGATCAATAAAGTACAGTATCTATCTATCCCTTCACACACACACACACATGCACACACACACACACACACACACACTGGCATGCACTCACACACACACACACACACACACACACACACACACACACAGACACACACACACACACACACACACACACACACACACAGCGGCACGCACACAGTCACACACACGCACACACACTCTATTTCCCATTAACATATTCCCATTACACTGGTACGGCTGCGTGACTTCTCTCGTAATGTCATATGCGCTGCCCACCCATCCTCCCACCTGTCGTTCACCACATCCTGCCGTCTCATCGCTACAGGCAAGACAACACGCAGCCCGGCTCTGAGTGGCAAGCTACACGTCGGCACCGCTTTGGCCCTCATCAGCGATGTTTAGTGTCCACCACGCCGTGTTGAACTTTCTGTTTCATCCGGGTGAGCAGGCCCACCACACTGCCGCACGGTTTTCCGGATGAGGGCGGACGCGCCACGTCCTCTGCTGACTCGACAGGCTCTCTGATCTATTTGGAGCTCTCTATTGAGATTCTCCACTGAGCTAGTCTACAATCCACGACGAGGATTCCTTAATAGGTTTTGCACTCCTCGGTCAACGCCGGCGTCAATCCGTTCTCATCACTGAGAGGTGAATTCAGGATTACTTCGGGCCTGTTCATAGGCTATGTGCTCTCAGAAATCCTCCAAAAGTATTTGAGCTTTCATCTGTAGTTTGTACAGTATCTTATCCCTGAGATAACACTCAGTTTAAACATCAGACTATGATATAAAATAAGGATATTATGGAAGGAGGGGACTGAATACGATCATAAAAACAAAGTGGAATTCAATTATGGACGATATCACAGGCATCTGGTGGGGTTTGAACGGGGGCCTGTGACGCACCAGCTTCCTCAAACACAAACACCGCTTGAGGCCTCCTCTCTGAGCCATGTAAATGGCCTTAGGCTTGTGATGGATGGCCTGCCAGATGACTGCCCCATGACTCACGATTTATCTCCCCATCTTCTCTGACGATCATCATGGGTACCAGATTGAGGTGGTTACACAACAAAAAGGAACAGTATTCACAAAGAGCTGCAGAAACAGTAATTGCTCCCTTCATGTGGCACCATGTACCTGTATGAATGCATTATGTTTCAGGCAAGTAAACTACTATAAGCCACCATAGAATTATGTGGGCCGCTGGTGTGGAACATCGGGGGGGGGGGGGTGGGGAGAGATGCTAGAAGGTGCCACACCTGCACTAATATGAACAGATTGACAGCTGAATGTACAGCAGAACTATACTGGATTAGTATTAACCCACTTCTCTTTCTCTTGGTCTCTTTTTTTCTGTGTGTGTGCGTGTGTGTAGGTCTCATATATGGGTCAGAATACAGGTGTCCAGCAGTTTAACATGTCACACATCTCATCAACTGGGTCAGAG
>NC_140255.1:13879548-13917048 GCF_949987555.1 Borostomias antarcticus | reverse complement strand
TCTCACTCACCCTGCCTCCCCTCCTCATCTCTCCAGTTCCTGCCTGACCCACGCCTGTACGATTACCCCGCTCCTGCCTGACCATCGCCTGTACGACAACCCCGCTCCTGCCTGACCATCGCCTGTACGACAACCCCGCTCCTGCCTGACCATCGCCTGTACGACAACCCCGCTCCTGCCTGACCATCGCCTGTACGACAACCCCGCTCCTGCCTGACCATCGCCTGTACGACTACCACGCCCCTGCCTGACCATCGGCTGTACGACTACCACATCCCCCTTTGTGATCTTATTAAATCGCCCCTCCGGGCTTTACCGTTCCTTGCCTCCTCCGTTCCTGTTGCGCCTGGGTCCCAAACCGAACCCTAACAGTAAGATCTGGCCAGTTTTGACCCAGCCAACATGGAGGAGAGACCTGCACCTCCCGGACCACTCCAAGCCCTCCAACAGACCCAAGCCGAGCAACTGCCGCAGGTATCCGGCCAACAGCAAGCCCAGGACGAGCGACTGAGGGGACTCGCTACTCTGGTCAGCACCCTGTCCGACCAGGTCACCGCGCTCAGTGCCCGCCTGGCTCCGTTCCTGAACCCCACCGCTCCACCAAACCGGGAGCCCCATCTCGCCTCCCCGGCCCCCTACGACGGGACATTCACCCTCTGCCGGGAGTTCCTCATGCAGTGTGAGTACGTGTTTGATCTCCAGCCAAGCATGTACTCCACTGCGTCAGCTCGCATAGCCTACATCGCTAACCTAACCACGGGACGGGCTCGCCGCTGGGTCATGGCGGGTCGCGAAGGCGCAGCTGCCTACATGCAGGACTACACAGCCTTCGTGGCAGAATTCAGGACTGTGTTCCACCACGACGTCCACGGACAGGACGCGGACGCTGCTCTCTCCGCCCTCACCCAGGGTTCCAGCTCAGTAGCGGACTACGCCACGGAGTTCCGCATCCTCGCTGCCCGTTGCTCCTGGAACGAGTCTGCCCTGTACAGCGCCTTCCGACGGGGCCTGGGGGACGCCATGAAGGACAGCCTGACTGGAGGAGACAGACCAGCGACCCTGAACCAACTCGTCTCCCTCTCCATAGCCATAGACGAGCGCCACCGGGAACGCAGGCGCGAGCGGGCGCACCAACACCACAGCGCACCCAGACCCTCTGCCGGTCTCTCTCGGCCTGCCCCGGCCTCCCTCGCCCCCCCAAACACCGCTGGAGAGGAACCCATGCAACTGGGTTGGACCCGACTGACCCCTGCAGAGCGTGAGCACCGGGAACAGAACGGACTGTGCATATACTGCGCTAGCCCAGCGCACGCCGTCGACTCCTGTTCCTCTGCACCTCCCAGGACGGCAAAAAGAGTAGGCTCACTCGCCAGGGGGTACCGAGTAAGCCGGCTCATCCATCCCCAATCCCGGACCCGTGCCGCCAGGTTCACTGTCACCCTCGCCTGGCAGGGGCACACGCTCTCCGTCCCTGCTCTCATCGACTCCGGTGCTGACGAGAGCTTCGTGGACATCCAGTTCGCCCACAAAGCGGCGCTCCCTATCTCCCCTCTGGAGAGGCCCCTCTCGGCCTTCGCTCTGGATGGCCATCCCATGGGTCCCATTACTCACCGGACCCTGCCCCTCACCCTCACAGCCTCGGGAAACCACGTGGAGAACATCCGCCCCTTCGTCATCCACTCTCCCGACGCTCCGTTCATCCTAGGAAGGCCCTGGCTGGAACTCCATACCCCTCATGTCTGCTGGAGCTCGGGGCACATCCTCAGCTGGAGCACCGCCTGCCACGCCCGCTGCCTCCGAGCTGCTCAGACCTCCACTCGGGTTGACCGACCCCGTCCCGCTCCTCCGGACCTCTCCACGGTCCCTTCGATGTACCACGACCTTGGGGAGGCCTTCAGTAAGGAGCGCGCCCGCACACTCCCCCCTCATCGACCCTACGACTGCGCCATCGAGCTCCACCCTGGCGTCCCTCTTCCAGCCAGTCGTCTCTACAACCTCTCCCTCCCGGAGAAAGCAGCCATGGACACCTACATCTCCGAGTGCTTGGCCGAGGGTCTCATCCGACCATCTCGATCCCAGGTGGCAGCGGGGTTCTTCTTCGTGAAGAAGAAGGGAGGAGATCTGAGGCCGTGCATCGACTACAGGCTGCTCAATAACATCACGGTCAAGAATAAGTATCCACTCCCCCTCATGAGCTCCAACTTCGAACCCCTCATCGGTGCCACCATCTTCACCAAGTTGGATCTCAGGAACGCTTATCACCTGGTGCGTATCCGTGAGGGGGACGAATGGAAGACCGCCTTCAAGACCTCCCGTGGCCACTACGAGTACCTCGTCATGCCCTTCGGCCTCACCAACGCCCCCGCCGTCTTCCAGGCGCTGATGAACGACGTGCTCAGGGACATGCTGGACGTCTTTGTGGTCCTTTACCTGGACGACATCCTGGTATTCTCCAGGAGCGCTGAGGAGCACGTCCAGCATGTCCGCATGGTCATCCAGCGTCTCCGGGAGAACCGCCTGTATATCAAGGCGGAGAAGTGCACTTTTCACTCCTCGTCAGTGGAGTTCCTGGGGCTCATTGTGGAGGGAGGCCTGACGCGACCCGACCCCCGCAAGATCAAGACCGTGGTCGAATGGCCTCAACCCACGACCCGGAGGCAACTTCAGAGCTTCCTTGGCTTCGCTAACTTTTACCGCCGTTTCATACGGGACTACAGCCGGGTAGCAGCTCCCCTCACCCACCTCACCTCATCCCTGCGTCCATTCGTCTGGACACCGGCTGCCAGCGCTGCCTTCTCCGCGCTCAAGGAGTGCTTCACCACCGCCCCGGTCCTTCTCCATCCTGACCCCTCCAGGCAGTTCGTGGTCGAGGTGGACGCATCAGACACAGGCATCGGTGCTGTTCTGTCCCAGCGGTCAGTGGAGGACCAGAAGTTGCACCCCTGTGCCTTCCTCTCCCGCCGGTTCACCCCAGCTGAGGTGAATTACGACATCGGGAACAGGGAGTTGTTGGCGGTGGTGGGGGCCTTGGAGGAGTGGCGCCACTGGCTTGAGGGCGCCGAACACACCACCCTCGTCTGGTCAGACCATAAGAACCTGACCTTCATCCGGGCGGCCAAGCGCCTCAACTCCCGCCAGGCGCGGTGGTCCCAGTTCCTCGGGAGGTTTGATTTTACCCTCACCTTCCGGCCCGGCTCCCGCAACGCCAAGGCCGACGCGCTGTCCCGCCTCCACGCGCCCGAGGCGCCCCCCGCGGAGCCTGAGTCCATCCTGCCGGTCTCGCGTGTCATAGGGGTGGTCACCATGAACATCGAGGCAGTGGTGAGGCAGGCCCAACGCGCCCAACCCAGTCCGGCCAACGTTCCTCCTCGCCGGCTCTTCGTGCCTGACTCGGTCCGGTCCCGGGTGCTCCAGTGGGGCCATGCCAGCCGGTTTGCGTGCCATCCCGGGGTTCACCGCACCCTCTCCTTCCTGAGCCGACGGTTCTGGTGGCCCTCCATGAGGTCCGACGTCCGGGAGTTTGTGGTCGCCTGTCCCGTCTGCTCCCGCAGCAAGGCGTCCCACCAGCCCCCGGCTGGCCTCCTGCGTCCTCTCCCGGTCCCCAGCCGCCCCTGGTCCCACATCGCCCTGGACTTCATCACCGGTCTTCCCCCCTCCAGGGGCAACACGGTCATCCTCACCGTGGTGGACCGGTTCTCCAAGGCGGTTCATCTGGTGGCGCTCCCCAAGCTCCCGTCCTCTGCGGAGACCGCTGAGCTCCTCGTCCAGCATGTCTACCGGCTCCACGGTCTCCCCGGAGACATTGTCTCGGACCGTGTGCCTCAATTCACCTCCCAGGTCTGGAGGGCCTTCTGCAAGGAGATCGGCGCCACCATCAGCCTCTCCTCTGGCTACCACCCGCAGACCAACGGCCAGGCCGAACGGGCCAACCAGAGCCTGGAGTCCGCTCTCCACTGTGTGTCGGCTCTCCACCCCACCTCCTGGAGCAGGGACCTACCCTGGGTCGAATACTCCCTCAATGCCCTGACCAGCGCTGCCACTGGCAGGTCTCCGTTCGAGTCATCCCTCGGGTACCAGCCCCCGCTGTTCTCTCTCCAGGAGTCGGAGGCCTCCGTCCCCTCCGTCCAGGCCCACCTCAGCCGCTGTCGCCGTGTCTGGAGGGAGGTCCGCAGGTCCCTGCTCCACTCCAACGAGCGCTCCTGCCGCGGGGCCAACCGCCGCCGCACTCCTGCTCCGGCGTATCGGCCCGGTCAACGGGTCTACCTCTCCACCGCTGATCTTCCGCTCCAGGTCCCCTCCAGGAAGCTGGCTCCGCGCTTCGTTGGGCCCTTCGAGATCGACCGTGTCCTGAACCCAGCTGCGGTACGCCTTAAGCTCCCTGCTTCCATGCGGGTACACCCTGTGTTCCACGTGTCCAAGGTCAAGCCTGTCTCCTCGAGTCCCCTCATGCCTTCTGCCCCGGCTCCTCCGCCTCCCCAGATGGTCGACGGGCATCCCCAGTGGACGGTTCGGCGGCTGCTGAAGGTGCGCCGCCGGGGTCGGGGTTTCCAATACCTGGCGGATTGGGAGGGGTACGGCCCCGAGGAGTGCAGCTGGATCTCCAGGCAGCTCATTATGGACCCGTCTCTCCTCCGGGACTTCTACTGGGCCCATCCTGACGCCCCCGGTCGGTCGCCAGGTGGCTCCCCTCGGGGGGGGGGGTCCTGTTACGGCTCGCATGCCCTCGCCTCCACAACCGCCTCCCTCTCTCCCCTCTGGGCCCGCTGCGCGCTCGGGGCGTCCTACGCGCTCTACCGCACGTCGCATCGGCCCGGGCATACAACGCTCTGACTCTCCGGAGTTTCCCCCCACTGCCGGGCGTTCCCCGTCTCCGGCCAGCTCCGCGGACTCGGCAGTCTCCTCCCTCTCCGGTGACGAAGAGTCGGATCCCGACATGCCCAGCACATCGGCCCGTGCGCAAAGACAAGAACGGCGCGCTCGTCTCCGACGATGACGCGGGCGCGGCTCTACTCACCGGTTTCCAATTATCATCACCACACCTGTCCCTCGTTCTGCAATCACCTTCAACCTCTACAAGAACCTGGTCTACACTCCACTCATCGCCAGATCTTACCATAAACTCATGTGGTAAAGTATAGCCTAGCCTACAATCTCCTTACCCGTATTTTGTAGTGTTTTTTCCCGTTCCCCGTTTGTGATTACTCTCACTCACCCTGCCTCCCCTCCTCATCTCTCCAGTTCCTGCCTGACCCACGCCTGTACGATTACCCCGCTCCTGCCTGACCATCGCCTGTACGACAACCCCGCTCCTGCCTGACCATCGCCTGTACGACAACCCCGCTCCTGCCTGACCATCGCCTGTACGACAACCCCGCTCCTGCCTGACCATCGCCTGTACGACAACCCCGCTCCTGCCTGACCATCGCCTGTACGACTACCACGCCCCTGCCTGACCATCGGCTGTACGACTACCACATCCCCCTTTGTGATCTTATTAAATCGCCCCTCCGGGCTTTACCGTTCCTTGCCTCCTCCGTTCCTGTTGCGCCTGGGTCCCAAACCGAACCCTAACAGGGGGGGTCATAAGATCACAAAACATTTGACTTTTGGCCAAGTTTGAACTTCAACCTTTACAGTTTTTCTCGATTGCATCAACACTAAATTCAAATGTATCACACAATTATCAAAACCTTACACTCACGGAGCAAAACATCAGCTCAAATTTGCACCACCATAAGCACAATGTTAGCCTTACACTTTTTGCAAAACAATACACACAGTGATTTGCAAAGCACTAAACACACTTGTATACCTTAGACACAGAAGTATATACTGATGCAATTCCAAAGCACAGACTGTCAAATGAACACATCTATGAGCCAATTGGTTAAACACAGCCACCAGGTGCGCAAACACATAATTGCTTAATTGTACACACACTAATCAGGTTTAGGCACTATAAAAATGCAGCAGGTGAGTTCCTCTGTCTCAAAGAAAATGGAAAGAGTTCAAAGTAAAGGAGTTAGGGTGAGAGGGGGAATCCATGGAGGGGGAGAAGGAGGTAGAGGAAGAGAAAGACCGCAAGCTGGAGGAGAACCAGCTCACAGGAGACGAGGAGCAAACCTAACAAATGAAATACGTGCAACACTAGTTGACCATGTCCTGAACCATGGGTTGACACTGAGGGAGGCGGGACTTCGTGTTCAGCCAAATCTGAGCAGATTCACAGTGGCATCTGTCATTAGGACATTCAGACAAGAAAACAGGTAAGAAAGCATCTGTCTACAGTTACAGTAATCAGCTGCTTACAGTATTGTATGCACCATATCAGCACTCTTGATATCCCTTCCTGTGACATTTCACAGTATGTTACATGTATCTTTCTCTACATAGGATTGAGGGTTGATGATGATGTCGACAAGATTCTCTGGCCAGATCCAGCTAGGCGAAGAGATATTCGCTAGTATTTTCTGTAGGCCTAATGTAGGCCTACTGTATTTTCAGTCTTTACTTTTCAGGTTTTACCAGACATTTCTTCTTTTCACTGTGGTCCTGGTCCACATACAGTAGGCTATTTTATGTTTGTCTGGTATGTCCTGAACAGTAGTGTTACAGTATGCACACTACTGTGGCAGCGTGAAAACTGCATGTTTTGTGATCCTTGAAATATTGACTGACATAATGATATGGAGAGAATAAATTATATTTTCATCAGTCTGCAGCATTGGTCTTGTGTAGTGTTTGGCAAAAATATTGTATATTTGCACTTTCTCTGTGTACTTCACTTACAGTTCTCTACTCACTGAGAAGTAGAATTGCTAAAAGTTAGTGTGTAACTGGTTCAAACAGAGTTAAGGCATATGAAACCTGTGTGTTTCATATTGTAACAAAATAGGGTTTTTAAAAATTAGTGTATAGTTTTGACAAGTGTGTTTCATTTTGCAAAGGATCTGAGGTGTTCTGCTAATTGGGTGTGTGGTTGTGCTAATTGTGTGTAGTCTTTTGAAAAACCGAGCCCTGTTTTCAAAATCGAGAAAAACTGTAACTGCTGTGGTTTGGGAAGATACGATGGAATGTCTTCAGTGACAGTCCTAACTGAACCCAAGCTTTCTAGGGTGAGCTGGCTACCTTACCTTACCTTACCTACCAAGCTTTCGGCACAAAATCCTGATCTGAACCTGTCTCTCAGTTGGCTCCATAAACAAGAATTGCCTGTAGATAGCAGAGCCCATCTCACCACTTTAGAAAATTGCCCCAACTGTAAGGGGAGACGAGGCCTCAAACGACAGGTTTACCTCCCCTGACATTTTAAACTCTTTCTAGTCTCTCTCCACTCTTCCCGTCCTCCTCCTCCTCCTCCTCCTCCCTTCTCCATCCATCTCCTTGTCCCGGTTCAGGGTCAAATCAGTGACACAGGCGGAGCCGCGAGACTGTTATTCCCGCGGCTGTCTAATTGCGAGCCATGCTTTTGACATGTGCAGGATTTTACAAAATGCTTGTTTGCTGTCTGCATGCAGGTTATATAACCATGCAGGTTGAATGGGGCAATGCTGTAGCTGCTCAAGGGTGGGTCTAGACAGGGTGGGATTTTATCCCCTTTTCTGTTCAATGTGTACATGGATGACCTAAGCAGCTGAACGGCTGTAGACCTGGCTGTGTTGTCGGAAATATCGTTGTTAACCATCTTACAGTATGTATGCAGTATTTCCTGAATTTTATCTAAGCAACAATGCTCTTTAAGTGTGTAATGAGATTAAATACCATGGTCATTATATTACAGATGATCTTAAAGATTACAGAGATATCAGAAGACAGTGGTGTAAATTGTATGCCCAGGCTAATATGTTGATACATAAATTTAATATGTGCACGGTTGAGGTCAAAGCCTGATGCTATGTGGTTATTGGTACATGTACCAAGATCTCACAGTGCTGGACAGATGTTTGTTAATATTGCTGTACCTACCCGTAGAAATATGATGTATAAATGTATGTGCCGTCTAAAACAATGTTATTGTCGTTTTAACCAACCATGTAAAGAGTAGTACCCGCTTCTCATCAACTCCGTGGAGACATTGGCTCAAGAGCCTCTGTGTACATTCCTGGATGGAATCTTAATGCTCTATGTGTATGTCCTTGTCTTGTACTTTCTATTCCTTGCTTATGTTTGATATGGAACTTGTTTAAGTGAGTCTGGAATAAAATAAATCTAAATTGAATATGCTGTCCTCAGAGACGAGGCTTGTTGTTGCCTTTTTGCTCTTGACATTTAAAATGCACATAACACAAACCTAATTACATTTTCTTCTGAGAAAGAGTTAGGAAGACATTACATTAGTTAGGAAGACAATTCATGAGTTTTATTTATAGTACCAGATAACTTGGAATGGAAACAATGATATGCGTCAGGGTGCAGATTTGGAACGCATCCCAAGCCCCTTATGGTCAGATTCATGTGTTATAGTGACTCTGTCAGACCACCTGGGGGCTGCATTATGAAATCTCTCTTTCTTCCTCTATCTCTCTCTTCATGTGTGTGTGTGTGTGTGTGTGTGTGAACACAGGAACATGAGACCAGTGTCCATGATTCATTCTAGACCAGACATGTACAGCCGTGGCCTGGCTGGCCAATAGCACCTCTTCATCTCTGTCCCTCTGTTCCTGAGAGAGAGAGATACAGAGCAGTGATGTCAGGAGAAAACAAGCTAATAATAATGATCAGGGAGCCAGATATAGCCTGTGATAGTGTGACAGTTATGAGGAGCCCGGATGGAGTTCTAACACATATCACACATCACAGTAAGGAGGAACACACACACACACACACGCAAGCAAGCACGCATGAACACATGCACAAACACACACACACACACACACACAGACACACATGCACTCAAGCAACTGCGTGCACACATATACACACATACAAAAGCATGCACACTTACTTGCACACACACACCATACACTGTGTTTGTGCTTGTGTGTGTGTGTGTGTGTGTGTGTGTGTGTGTGTTTTCCTCTGCGTTAGATCTGCCATCTGCTCGGCTGATCACGTCGGTCGGTGAATCTTGAGCCATTGTCTCGGAGGGGATGGTTTTGGACAGAGATGTGGACCCATTAAAGACGTAAACACCTCTATTTCTGGGCTGTCTTCTGCTGATGTCTCATTCAATGAAGTACTCTAGCTGTGCCCTGAACCGTCTGAAACCCCCTGTCCTACCAGCACTACCCCAGCCTTCTTAACTTAAAAAGTTGCCAGTTCTGAGCGTGACTTGAAATGTCTCAGAAGAAAGGAGAGAAGTTATTGATATTTTTCCCCCTTACCTCTTTGGGTGAGTCATACAACCAGACTCCAAATTCATTTGGTTGTTATACATTCACACACTCACCTACTTTCACACTTCACACTCACTCGTGGCGTACCGTAGAGACCGTCTGTCTTACGCGTGTGTGTGTGCGTGTGTGTGTGCGTGTGTGTGTGCGTGTGTGTGAAGTCCATATGGGTTTCCGCCAAGTTGAGATTGATTGTGTTATTGCCCCTCTGCCTCCAGGCTTCCTGCATTATTTATACTCAGGAATTATTCACACAGTGGAAAACTCCACTGCCTCCATGTTCTGGCCTAGAAGCTCTGGATCCTGCCTGTTTATGGGTGGATACGACCCCAGTGACTCGGCCACCGTTGCTGCTGCCGACCGGTCCCTGACGTGGGTATGGATGAGATCTGGTGAGGTCAGAGATGTGGCCACATCTGACCGAATAACCTTTATCCACACTGGGTGGTGGGTGGAAGGCCGGGATGTTGGTGTTGGCTTGATACGAAACTAATACGCATGTTTCATGTTATGAACATGCATGTGTGTGTGTTTGTGTGTGTAGAGCCCCTTAGTTGTGATGTGTCTGTTGGATAGGGCCGGCCCTAGGTGTGTGTGTGTGTGGGGGGAGGGGGGGGAGCACGCGGGATGGGGGGGGGGGCATGAGTTTTATGGAAAGTGGTAGAAAAATTGAATTGTTTATGTGATGAAGTGGCATACATTTGTACTAACTGAAGATAATAATATTTCCAATTCTTGTTGTTTCTTACTTTATATGGTGTTACATTTCTACTGTAGAGTTGTCTTTTCACACAGTACGTGATCCGCGTGAAGGTAGTGCCGGTGCTGGCTGGAGGAAATTTCCTCTACGGTGTGTGTGTGTGTGTGTGTGTATGAATGCCCAGTGTCAGTGTCACTGTGACAATAAGGCCCATGCTGAGTGGATGGATGGTGGGGGGGGGGGGGCGCTTGCTCTGAGCAATCACACACACACACACACACACACACAGAAATGACTCAGACACTGCCCAGTCGTCTCAGATCATGTAACCTAATTACGGTGATCGGACCAAAGAATGGACACTATTTGTGTGCACAGCATGTGTGCCTGTGTGTGTGTGTGTGTGTGTGTGTGTCTGTTTGTGTCATTGAAAATTGTACACTTTACAGTCGCAGATCACTCCATGCCTGGAAACTGTGTAATACCCCTCCCTCCGCCTCCCATCCCTAATAGTGTGTTCGTGCGTGTGTCACCGCCTCCACCCTTTAAATTAAATCCAAGATGCACGTCAGACACGTCACCCACCATAAGGAAATTTTGTCTGTTTAATATCCACCCCTCTGATCACACACACAAACACACACACACAAACACACAAACACACACACACACACACAGATTCACATGCCTGCTGTTCCCGTCAAGCTGTCAGAACCCTAGAAGGCCGGCCTCCTTCACGAACAGACGAGGTTTGTCAACCCTGCCACACATGACTGTTAGTTACTGTAAGCTCTACCAGAGGGCAATCTCATCATATCTCCTCGGTCTGTAATACGTCTCCAAACCTCACTTTGTGTATCACTGTCATACAGAGTTATCACAGTTCATGATCCTATTTTATTCATCCTTTCTTTCTCTTTCTTTCTTTCTTTCTTTCTTTCTTTCTTTCTTTCTTTCTTTCTTTCTTTCTTTCTTTCTTTCTTTCTTTCTTTCTTTCTTTCTCTCTCAGAGTCTCTCTGTATCCCACACATACACAAACAAACACATTCTCTCTCATTCTATGAATCATGATAATAATTTCCTCGACTTGTAGAATGTTGTTTCCAAGGAACAGGCCAAAGAGAGACTATTATTTCCAATTAGGGTGAATTCATAGCTGAGAGAGTTGTTGCCCTTATGACAAAGACAAAGACTAATTGGCGCTATGTCCAATAATTTCTCTGCAGAAACTCGTTCCTGCCCTGCTGCTGGTGAAGTAACTGCGTCACGGATTGCATCAGCGTGAGACTTGCGCAGGACACAGAACACAGTTGCGTAGAACACAGAACACAGTTGCGTAGAACACAGAACACAGTTGCGTAGCACATAGAGTTGGAGTCAGAATTGATATCAACATATCAGCTCCACCAATATATACCCACTGGCTCACATTAATAACCTCTAACTTGGCACACGTACTGATCATACATTGGAATAATGATTCCTAGCTGATTTGGGCTGTTTCCAAGCTGATATTCACTCTAAAAGCTGTTATTTTAGGCAATGATTTAATTTTACATTTTTTACAATGTTCTAGCTCTATTAGCTCTGACACAGTAACATCTAAAGACATTCTAAATTCATTGTAGGCATTTCATTTTGAGCAGAAAAAATGAAAAACAGGCCTGGGTTGAGTTCCCCCTGCACATCACCTCAGCAGAACACTAACCTTCTAGTGCTCCTGCACTCTCAGACCGTCCCTAATGATGTTCTTTGGGAGTTGCACTCACACACTGACAAAACCAGGATGTACTGACTGTAACTTTGTTTTATTCCTCAAATCTCCTCCGTGTCCCGATTTACACTTACATAAACACACACACAGAGTTTTCCATAAGAAGCTTACAAGCTTGCAATGGCTGCGACCACACGCGTGCCCATGTGCAGACAGAATTTTTGTGGACCAACTGACCGACCAAGCAACCGAGCTTGGTCGAACAGAGCTAGCTATAGACCTGCTGGTTGCAGCTTTAAAAAAACTCCCAAATAGATGGGAAATGTTAGTAAAAATGACCTCCATTACTGCTCTGTTGAGTTCCTACCGCTATGTTGGTGCAATTTCCCAGAAGTCCAAATGCAGCCATTTCGAAGTCCCAACAGACCTATTCTCCTATTCCCCCCAACAGGCCTATTCTCTGGGTCCGACAAGTGACTTTCTGTCAACCTGTGTGGGTCACAGACTTCAGTAGCCACTCACTGCTGGTATTTTTGGCCTACTCAGAATCATCCATTTCCTTTTTATTCTGTGTTTGTGTGTGTGTGTGTGTGTGTGTATTTGTATGTGTGTGTGTGTGTGTGTGTGTGTGTGTGTGTGTGTGTGTGTGTGTGTGTGTGTGTGTGTGTGTGTGTGTGCGTGCGTGTGTGTATGTTTGTAGACGTGAGAAGGGACATGGCTTGTGAGGCTTAAACAGCCTGTTTTCATAACTCCCAGACCAACAATACAGATGGCAAATATAACTAATATGTTCTAAAACACGGCTTAGGGCCGGAGACATGACAAATGTTACTTACATAACTCACCAAATATACAATACATGTTACAGCATAGTCCATTATACCAGTCCTGAAGACGAATAACCACCTTGAATGACTTTCTGTCTGTCCTAACAAGGTTGTCAGTGATGTAAGTTGTTGGTCTGTTCAACAGTATACCCGTGTTTGCCGAGGTTCTCTGAGTAATTGGTCAGACCATAGTATGAGTATTCAATCACACAGACATACAGGTAGATAAATACAGCAATAGTAATGGCGTGGGGCAGACACTATGTCAACAAGGATCTGACGACTGTGTAATGTCAAACCACTGACTGAAACCAAGGCCATGTTAGGAAGGTGACTCAAGATGAATGAGTGTACACACACACACACACACACACACACACACACAAACACACATGTACACGTACCCATGTAAGCATGTACACACACACACATACACACACAAACACGCATGCCCACATACCCATGTACGAGTACGAACACACACACACACACACACACCTATAATCCTATGCTCCCACAGCCAGGGACGCGGTGGAGCGGAGTGCAGACTTATGTGGAGAGACAAAAAAAAGAAAGAGAGAGAGAGAGAGAGAGCAATAACACACACAGCCTTCCACCCTCATATGGTCTCAGGTCACACTTTAAATGGCACCTTAAAATCTAAATGACACTTGACCTCATATGAAACTCAGTATGTGACACGAAGAGCTACTGTGTAGAAAAAGAAATCTCCACTGTGGGTTTCATTGAAAACCAGGCGCTCTGAGGTAAGTAAGTAAAGTAAGTAAAACTTTATTTATAGAGCGCTCTTCTCAGCACAAGTGCACAGAATGCTTTACAGTGGATAATTAAAATAAACATACAGTTCACATAGGCAAAAATCATGACAACATGGGGGTGGGGGGGGGGGTGGGGGGCAATAGTTGGGCTACAGATCGCCAAAAGCCTGTCTGTACAGGAGGGTCTTCAAGAGTTTTTTAAAAGAGTTCTCAGAAGTTGAGGCTCTCAGGTCCTGGGGTAGGGCATTCCAGAGCCTAGGGTCGTCGCCCCAAAGGCTCGGTCACCCTTAGTCTTTAGCCTGGTCCGAGGCACCACCAGGAGCCCCTGGTCGGACGACCTCAGGGACCGGCTGGAGGAGTAGGGGTGGATGAGGTCGCAGATGTAGGCGGGGGCTTGTCCATGGAGGGCTCTGTAAGTGAACACCAGGACCTTGAAGTGGATCCTGAGGTGCACAGGGAGCCAGTGCAGAGAGGCCAGGATGGGGGTGATGTGGCACAATTTTTTTTTCGCCCTGGTGAGCAACCTGGCCGCAGCATTCTGGACCAGTTGCAACTGGTCCACAGATGCTTTGTTTAAGCAGGTGAACAAAGAATTGCAATAGTCCAACCTGGAGGATTTAAAAGCATGGACAGACATTTCCAGCTCACCATGAGCAACAATGGACCGAAGTTTTGCGATATTCCTCAGATGGAAAAAACAGGTGCGAGTTAAAGACTTAACATGTTTATCTAGATGCATAGACCGATCAAAAGTCACACCAAGGTTCCTCAGGTTGAGGCGTACATTTCCACTGAGGGACACCATGTGATCTTTCATTGAAGAAAGACACCCCATGGGAGATACTGTAGATAGATCCACTTTAATAACCCCCCCCCCCCGGGGAGGGGTGGTGGGGCGGGGTTATTAAAGTGCAGCAGCAAGACGAACAGAGACGTTACATAATAGATCAAGAATAACATTTACATAATATGAAAGTATTACAGTAGCTCTGTCTTCTGAAGACCCTCCACACATACACTCACCCTGTATGTTCAGCAACCCTGCCAAGGTGGGCCTCAGTGTAAGAGACCTCCACATAGATAGATAGATAGATAGATAGATAGATAGATAGATAGATAGATAGATAGATAGATAGATAGATAGATAGATAGATAGATAGATAGATAGATAGATAGATAGATAGATAGATAGATAGATAGATAGATAGATAGATAGATAGATAGATAGATAGATAGATAGATAGATAGATAGATAGATAGATAGATAGATAGATAGATAGATAGATAGATAGATAGATAGATAGATAGATAGATAGATAGATAGATAGATAGATAGATAGATAGATAGATAGATAGATAGATAGATAGACAGACTATTCACCAAGGTGCCCCTAAAGTAACTGCCCCTTAGGGATAAACGTTTTAGAATTGAATATTGGAGCATGGTTATGTACTGTATGGCAGTGGTTGTGGCCTTAGCAGACCTCTGCACTCACACCCAGCAAGACCAGGACAGTGTCCACCCAGCAGTTTGGTTTGATATGGTGCATTTAGGGTCAATCCTTTGTGTTATTGTTGCCTTTATACTTAATATGCATCATACGATAGTGCTTACACTGCTGATTGTATCACTGCACCTGGCTCACCAAAGGACAAGCCAGACTGTAAATATTAAAGACAAAGAGGGAAACTGGTTGGTTTCACTGAGGACCTGGAATGGAACAGAAGAGAGACCCCTTGCCTCCTTGACTGGAATAACAGTCAACACAACAAACTATACCTGTACTTTAGCTACTAATATATTAATAGATGTTGATCTATTGAAATGGACTGAATCGTGACTGGTGCCAATGTGATGTGCCTCTTGTAGGCAGTTTCACGCAAAATGTTTTATATTTTTAAGAAAATTGTTGAATTTGGCATATTACGAAACTTGAAGTTTTGAAGAAGGCACACAATATAACAAATACCATTTTAAGATCATTAAATACGATTTATCTGTTAGCAAAGTAGACTTGTTTTATTCCCACCCCATCCTACCTGCCTGTCTGAAGTGTGAAAAGCTCAAAATCATTGAAGGGGGATTTCTCAGCCATAGTAGCTGATTTTAGATCTGCCAACATTCAAATAAGCATATCTCCTTCAGCTATTGTGAGATACCCACCATTTGAAAGCTTACAATCTGCACTTTTGCAATCTGTTAAAAAATAGAAAATTGACCTTGCTTGACATGAGGCACAGAACACCAGAAGTCACAACATTTTCGAAGTGTAGCATTCTTTATTAAATATCCTCTTGAGAGCTTCATTTAGTATTTAATTTTCTCCCAAATAAAAACAAACAAACAATTGACACAAACATCTGATCAGCACCAAGAACATGACATTCATTGACAAGATGGCTGCCATGTGAGAAGGCGATGACACGGAGTGGTTGACTGATCTGCAACTGCATAACTTCACCAACTTCATCAACTCCAGGCACAGAGTATTAAACATGCTGGACATATCCCAAGAATCTTACACAACTCGGTTTCCTTGTTTCCTCCCCTTTCTAACTGATCAAACAGGTCTAAGGAAGCCAGGAGGCAAGGAATGGAAGGAGGCAAGGAGACAAGGAGGGCATGTGAGATGCAGCCATTGCTATTTGTATTTATGCTGTGCATAAATGACCACATGCTGCAATGCAATCTTGCTCTTTGCCTGAGAGGGAAGCATACACATTGAGTGACAGAAAGGGAGAGCATATTAGCGCCAATTTCAACCGTTTTCGTTCCCAAAGTTATACACATTCGCACTGGTATATAGCTTTGATACAGGTTACTTTCATGATATGACATAATGACTTATAAGCTGTTTTCAGCCAACCACTAACTAGTCTCAATTGGCACATGTAGGCAACTAATGGTAACTTTAGTTGGGAAGTCGAATGTTACCATTATAATTATAATATGTTACCATTATATAATTATAAGATGTGGAGTTAGCATTTCTACAGAAGGCATTTTCTTATTTGACAAACTAAATATTATTTAGGCTACATCCCCATCTATCCATGCTATATACAACACTGTCTGTACTATATTATTAGTGGTTTATGTAGCACTTGACTGCTTGGGATAAACTCCATGTGTTGATTTGGTAAGACGGTTTAGGAAATACAGTACGTATGATTTATGACATTCCTGGGTGTCTGACCACTCTTTAACTGACCACTCTTTAACACACTCCCATCTCATCATCTGTAAAAACATATACCCAAGCTGAGAGGAACACAAAAAAGCAAGGTGTTAGTCGGTGACCAAAGTTAAAGGATCATCTTCATATCATATCATATATCATATCATAGGAGTCAGTCTCATTTAAGTGCACTGAAGCTGTGTCCTGGTAAAACAGAGTAACTGTACATCTATTTTGTGTGACTAGATATAGGTGACTATGCAAAGTATGTGATGTGTGTAATAGTGAATGATAAATATTCCATAAACTCTGCTTTCGAAGAACAGCCCCTAAATTATGAGTGAATTAGAAATGTGAGGAACAAAACATGGCAACACGTAGGAACACTCACCAACACATTAGCAAGTCACTGTAATCAGTCAACTCTGAAATAAGATTTAGCCCCAGTTCAAGCTTGCTCATTTCCACCAGTCTTCCTCACTTTCATCATACTTTTCATCAGTCTGAGGGCGCCACCTAGAGGTATAACAGATGACTGTTCTCTCCCATTACCAGAAAGGTCTGTTTTTTAAGTTGAATGGAAAATTGAGCTTGTGGTTGAGTTCTTCAGGAC
Organism: Borostomias antarcticus; assembly: GCF_949987555.1. Lineage (NCBI taxonomy): Eukaryota > Metazoa > Chordata > Actinopteri > Stomiiformes > Stomiidae > Borostomias > Borostomias antarcticus. Next base: position 13,899,904 of record NC_140255.1, on the reverse strand, counting down.
TCATTATCCCAGTGTGGGTCTTTGGGGGTGGCCCAGCAGTGAGGAACTGATGCAGAGGATGCTGGGAGATGGAGTTTACTGCCTCTTGCTCTCCAGGATGGCTCTCCAGTCATGGGCCCAGGACAACAGGCAGCGCTGGGTGGGGCTGGGGGGCAGGTGTTTGTTGTGGCAGGCTGTAAACAGGATGTGCTCCCAGGTGGGGTTGGGTTCCACTCCTGGACGAGATGGAGATTAGATCACAGCCCAAAAATGGCAAATTTCTGAGACCGATATAGAAGGGGATGGAATGAATTCAGGTGTATGGATTTTTGCACAGGAGTACACTTGCGAGTGCATGCACACGCACAAAAGCATACAAACAAACTCACCAAGGATGTCCGGCTTGTCATCTATGAGGATGTCTCCTGTCACCACAGTTTTGTCTCTGGTCAGAATGATCTGCTCCAGGAACTCATGGCCCAGGTGCTTATCTATCCAGGCGTACTGGACACACACACATACACACACACAAACACGCACGTTTAGATACAGCAATCACAACAACCATAGTCCAAAAAACCCACGCTACCAACAAAACATTATGTGCTGTATAAACTTTTTTTAAACTGTATAAAGATTTTGTTATATGGGACTACGCCTACCTTTTCATATGTACAGTATTTGTAATGCTTAATAGGACTGGTGCAAATGAAGACGTCGGTGCTGAGGAAAGAAGTCAAACAGCCCTTAGTTATCAATGGAAAACTATGGACAGAATAAATTAGACTCGAACAACTTGTACATTGTATTGAATCATGATGCATCAGTCAAATGCAACCTTGCAACCTACGTCAGTTAGCAAACAGTCTTCCTCAAAGGAGAACAATGAGCTAGAACAGAGGTGGCGGAAATGGCTAGCTCTGATAACGCTGTATATATCTGTTGACAAAGCGCGGGCCCCAATGAAACACACAGAGAGTAAAGCGCAGGCGGGCCTCCGGCAGCTCTGACCACCTCCGACACACATCCAGTCTGTTTGCAGGAAGAGTATGATGTGTAGTATGATGACATGTGCCCTCTACAAGCTACACCCACGTGGCAAAGACATACAGTACAGTACAGTACACAGGGTGTTCTGAATGTGTCCTTCCTGACAGGGTTAGTGTAGGCCTAGCTGTACTGTCCAAGGCTCTAGAGCCCCTCCCCCAACCATCTGGCCTTTCTATGCAGTTTGTTGACATGACACGACCTTTAGACGAGTGGTATTCTACACTATGTTTTTTTCACCAACATGTCCATCTTCCAATAGCCAAATTCCGATTTTAATTCTGGTTAGTCTCGGCTTACAGTGTGGAGCAGCCAGAACTAGATTCTGGTTCAAATGTCTGACCTTGTAGGCTAGTTATATAACACTACAGGATGTATGTAGCATTGGCTGTCTTTGAGCTAGTATCCAACAGCCTCATTTCACCAGGAGAAGCTTCTAGCAAGTAAATGTACTAACCCTGTGTGTGAGTGTGACTCTGATTGCAGTTGTCAACTTGTCATCACTTACTTCTCCATATTGGCCATCTCTCTGACAGCCTCCACTCCTCCAGGGAGGGGCTCCAGCTCCATGAAGAAGTCTTTCGACTCCCAGATACTCATGGCCTTCTCCTATAGTCAATTCACACACACACGCACACACACACACACACACACACACACACACACACACACACACACACACACACACACACACACACACACACACACACACACACAAACAATGGTTCATTATCAACAGGCTTTAGAAAGAGAGGGGAGGGGGTGGCTGACAGAGAATTTATGGCCGGTTTCACCCACACTACTTGCATAAGTCTGCACCTGTCCAAAGTCCTCATTAACTAGGTGACATTATGAACCCATTCTAAGGATGTCATGGGAGATCCAGAGCATGTTTTAAAATGGATTACCTTGGAACTGCAGTGAATGAAAAGGCTTTGGTCAATAGTCATGTAACAAACTATAGATGCATTAGCATTTCAAAACAAGGATCTGTCAAAAAGGTACTGTACATGATTGACTGCACAACTAACATTCAATTCACAATCCACTATATAGTGTCCTTTGATGCAAACAAATTGGAAAACTATAATAACTTCATAATAACATTAACCATGCAAGGTTATCTTGTTCCTCATTTGGCAATGCCTTGAATTGGCAGCCGTGTCCACTTACACACAGGTCACTCTGCAGCAGTCCGTACTGTGTTGACACCCAGAACCCCCGCCTGTCCTCCAGGGCGATGAAAGGTTCGTCGGGGTACCTCGCGCGGTACTTCTTTAGGAATCCCCCTTCGAAGTCCGCGAGGACCCCGTCCATGTCCACGAGCACCCGGAGTCTCTTATCGGAGGAGGAAGACGACATGTTCGCGGAAATCCACTTACATTGGCCACGGAGCAAGGTTCTCTCTCTTCCGAGCAGACCTACAACCCTTGACAATAATGACATTATGTCTGTCTCCCTGTATCGCTAATTTCGTTACGTTTTACGTTAGATGCAAGAAATACCCCTTTCACAAGTCGATATGAGCATTTGGAAGTCCAAATTAAATACGAAAATTATTTGAATAAAACTAGTTTTTGATATTGCCATCTGTTAATTTCTTGTCGGACTGTTTTCTTTGCAGACATGTCACTTCAGCGAAGCAACTAACGTTAGCAGCCTAGCTATGCCAGTGCAGTGGTATGTTGACCAGCAAGCAGGTCAAATGTGACATGCCTAAAAGGTCACTGTAGGCTACTTGTTTACAGTGGTCCAATGAGTGTCCGACAGACTATCTCTCATCTCATGCTCTTGTCTATTGCAAAGCAGATTTGGAGTAGCCTTACATATCACCCTGAGCTAATTAGAGAGTGGTGCAGTCTAGCCTACTGTACATTCAGTTCAAGAATGTGCAGCTTTGTGTACTACTACTGCCTGCTGCAGTCGAGATCAGGATAGTGGAGTCCTGCGAGACGTCTTTCTTTGCCATAGTTTAGCATAAAGTGCAGAACACCATTATCGTGAACAATCCAGCGACACACATCGATAGGGTTTCGTCCATACAAGCATTTATGAAATTCCAATGCGCTCTACATACATTCTACCGTTTTTTTTAATAAGTAGGTAAGTAATCTCATTTTTTATAATATCTTTGCGCAGTAAGCATATCCGGTTGTTTTTTTGTATACCAAAAACCCGGATATGCTTACTGTGGTTCCTGTGTCAGTTTTTTTTTTTTACGGGACAGCAGCAAATATTATGCACAGCTTTCTTGTATAGGGCATGTGCATGACATATGCCAACACATTTGTATGTTTATTGCTTTTGATAATGTTTAATTTATTATAAATATAAATGAGTGGGATATGACCGTGGTGGATGTCTATTATTAATATTCTAACTAGCAAGCAGGGAATTGGTCCACCAGGTTTACCAGAACTTAACCACAATTTTTAGTGCTTCAACTCTACTTAATGGTCCAACACCAATGCTGCATTCAACTCAAGGGCAGGTTGTTGTTGTTGTTGGCTGTGGGCTATTTGAAGCAACCACAGACAGGTGTTTCGTACACTCGACATAAACAGGCCACTTGCAGTATTGATATTGATATTATTCATATGATAATCAACGAAGTCTGAAAACAGTTTCATATAAGGGTTTTTTCAACACCTTAACTGAAGGATACACGGACACAACCTGGCAACCCTCGCAAGTCTCACGATACTTTCCTCTCAGAGGCGGCTGTGTGGCCCCCTGTTTCAGTCCGGACGGAGTTATTTCTGACATTTGAATGAAAAACTGTGCGTTTTGCCTCCACTTCGGACAGATGAAATAATGGCTTCAGCCTTGGAGCAGTTCGTGAACAATGTGCGGCAGCTCTCCGCTCAAGGTTGGTGCACTAAACTGTTTTTATTATCAGATGAGCTGGTACTATTCGCTAATGCTAACCAATGCTTTACGGTTGATAGCATGCTAACTGGCTAACGTTAGCTAACGTTAGCCCAGCAGCCAAACTGGATAGATCCTCCTTTTTGCTTTATCATTTAAACACGCCGCTAGAATGTGCGTTTTAGGCAGCGAGACTCAACTAAAGTAGCACCAAAGGAAACGTTAGGACCTCTGGTCTACAGTGATTTACTCCGACTACCCTACAGTTTAATATATCTTGTGAAATCGCACTTTTTATTTTTGTTAGTGAAAATAATTTCTGGGGAATGCCTACCGGTAGTCCCACCCACCGCGCGTACTATTGGCCGAGAGGCAGTATATGTCTTATACTATTGGTTAGAAGCGCTGTCTGTTATCACTACCTTTATCGCTAATGTGCAGGCCTTGACAGGAGGGCACTTGACCGACCGATAGATTTTACAGTTGCTTGCTAACGTTAGCTATTTGCATGAGCTCATACAGACTGTTAGCATCAGCTAGACACATTTCATTGGGGGAAAAAAAGGCCAAATTGAATCTACATAAAATATGTTTAGCAAGTTTTCATATTAGCTACTTACTTTAATAATCATTTTCACATGCAAACTATCTTATCTAAGTGGATTTGTACGGCTGTTTTTCCAGTAGTGTTTTTATTCACTAGTTGTTTTTTCAAATAGCATTTTCGTTTGATAGAGGCCTTTTTGTCATCGAGTAAAAATCAAAATGCAAATCTCTTTACCTTATCTTGTCTTTGGTGTCTCTCCAGGTCAGATGACTCAACTGTGTGAACTGATCAACAAGAGTGGGGAGCTGCTAGCCAAGAACCTGTCCCACCTGGACACAGTGCTGGGGGCCTTGGACATCCAGGAGCACTCCCTGGGTGTGCTGGCTGTTCTGTGAGTAACGTTATCCCCAGAACCATTCGGATACTACAGTCTCTTCCTCCTCTCTGTCTTGTTGCTTCTATGCTGCACTGAGATGGCTGTCTACCCTGGCAGTAGATTTGACTCTGTCTCACACTTATCACTATCCCCCCTCTCTCGGTCTCACTCACACTCCTTGAATTGGTCCCTCTTTCTTATTCTCCCCCCACCTCTCTCTCTTTCCCCTCCCTCTCTCTTTCCCTCTTTCCCCTGGCACTCCCTCTCTACAGGTTTGTGAAGTTCTCCATGCCAAACATCCCTGATTTTGAGACACTCTTTTCCCAAGTCCAACTCTTCATCAGCACCTGCAACGGGGAGCACGTCCGATATGCAACAGACACTTGTGAGTTTCTCAGCTTGACTAACGTCAAAACACATCAGATCTGTAATTTCAACTGATGTTCAGAAACATCTGTCTCTGGAAGTGCCAGTCCAAGGATTATAGTAATGTTTCTCAAGGTCACTCAGAAGTGGTGGCACTCTGTTGGTCAATTTTGATGGGCACTGAGGGAGTGTAACCCTCTCCTTTCCTCTCTCCCTCTCCTCTCTCTCCTTTCCTCTCTCCTACTCTCTTCCTTCTCTCAATCTTCTTTTACTCTCTCTCTCCTCTTCTTCTCTCTTCCCTCTCTCCAACTCTTTTCCCTATCTCCTTTCTCACTCCCTCCTCTCATACTCTCCTCTCCTCTCCTAGTTGCTGGCCTGTGCCATCAGTTGACAAATGCGCTAGTAGAAAGAAAACAGGTAAGACTTGCTGAACAGGAGCATGCCTAGTGAACCACAAGCACTACTACATGTTGTGTGTCAATTCAGAATGATCATTCTGTGTTGCCCATTGGATATGCATGGAGTTTTTACCTAAAACACTTTAGGTAAACTAAACTAAATTTAGTGGCGCAGTCTACAGTAAGTCTGCTTTGTTGCCAGTGTATCTCTATGCATGGAAGAGGACTGCATGCTTATAAAAGGAAAGGTTAAAAAAAAGTTGGTATTTTGAGTGAACTAATGCGCTCAACATCTCTTCTCTCTTTCCAGCCATTGAGGGGTGTCGGCATCCTAAAACAGGCAATAGATAAAATGCAGATGAACACAAACCAACTTACCTCAGTTCATGCAGACCTGTGTCAGGTGGGTACACTTCCTTACAAACACTAGCGACTGGTTTCCTAGGCACAGATTAAGACCTGGATTACTCTAGCGTGGAGGTCCATGGCTACGTTTTTGAACAAGGAAAACGATCCATGATTTCATGCGAAATTGCAACCGCATATCACACCACCATTAAAGAGCACATCAAACAGGTGATTTATGAGTTTTAGCTACAGCAATCAAGGGTATATTGTTCTTGGCTAGTAGCATAGTCTATAATATTGTGAGTTTAAAATGCAGCTGTCGAGCCATCCAACCAGGGCTGAAAATTAACACCGCCACCCGCTGGTAAAATTACCATTTGGTGACTAAATTTCGGAGGCTATCCGCCACGCTGGCAGGTAAATGTTTGTACCAGAGTCATGTAATAAATTATGCGTGCGATGTCGCCACATCCATGCCATAGACCGGCGTTCTGTTTGTTGTGTGTTGCACTTAAATAGCTCCCCAGCTGCACCAAATAAAGTTTTCAGTCACATGACTGTTGCGAAGCCTCGCGCACTAGGAGAGACTGGTGACGCGAGGCTACTCGCGCACAGAAAATCGTTCCCATTTACCTCAGAGGACGCGCGCTACTACAGTCGACACCTGTGGAGAAGGCGAAGACAAATTAAACTAATTTATTAGAAATTTTACTTTGGCCTCTTCCTTAAGCATGTATTCAACATAATACTATTATCTGGATGAAAAGTACTAAAACAGATGTATAATGTGACAAAAAAGGCAATTTATTAGTTTGGCCGGTAAAAAATATACTTGGCCGGTGGATTTTTTCATCTAACAGGCCCATTGGCAGGTGAGCCAAAAAGTTAATTTTCAGCCCTGCATCCAACCAACGCCAACAGTCACCAACAAATACATTTCCATCCCCAACAAATACATTACCCCGTTTGTGTTCCATGTCTGGTGCGTGTTGCATACGTGAACACCAAAAAGGGATTTCCAGGCATGCATATGGTTAAATTAATAATCTTCTTTATATGAATTTGACGACACAGAAAACGGCACACACACACACATCACTTGTGCAGCAGTCACATAGCTAGTACGACGACAAAGATAGTACGCTAATTACTAGGTGCAAACGTGGGTCTTTTTTCGGGAAAAACGATGTCGTGTAATCGGGGTCTACGTATTCCAAGACTAGGAAGCGCTTTCAATGGTGACTCTCCATTGACATCTTAAACTGGCCATAGATCAGTCACAGTGTACAAACCCACCTGCTATATACTGTTTGCAAAAGCGACATTCTATCCAGGTTCTTCTAGCTTGTAGTCCCACGACGGAGACCCAATGTGGGCCAAAAGGTCTCCTAAAAATCCATGTTAGCTCCTCTCCACTGTTGTGGTAGCTGTGTCTATAATATGCCTCCATCCGTCCTCCCACAGCTGTGCTTGTTAGCCAAGTGCTTCAAGCCCGTCCTTCCCTTCCTGGAGCAGGACATGATGGACATCTGTAAGGAGAACGGAGCTTACGACGCCAAGCACTTTCTATGTTACTACTATTACGGAGGCATGATCTACACGGGTCTCAAGAATTTTGAAAGAGCACTGTATTTTTATGAACAGGTAGGCCTACGTTTTGATTTTTATTTGATTGTTATCTGGAACTTAAAAGCACAATGTCTCAAGGGAATATGATACAAAGAAAATCCCAGAGGATAGCATTTAACAGAATTCCTGAAAACACAAAGTGGTCCTCGATGGAAACAAACAGCACCCAATACATGTTAACAAATACGCACAGGTATGTGAATGGCTTATTAGTCTCAATGGAACCGTGACCCGACTCTTCTTGGTTGGGCTTCCCTTATGAAATGTGTATATTATGTAGAGGAGATTAACATACAGAATAAATGTTTTTTATGCTTGTATACAGTACAAATCAATGTTTCCCCCTAGGATGGAGCGGTAGCAGCGGAGCTGCTCGTGACTGAATGTTAATGCAAAATCATGTACAGTCGTGGAATGAAATTTGTCTTCTGGTCGATCTAGCGATCAGTAAAATCGGCCAAATTAGAGGTGGACAACACTGGATTCCTCTTGGCCTACGGAATCTTGCTAGCCTGGTTTTGACTAGTTTGGAGTCGATTAGTGTTGTTATAAGCATGGAACTTAACTGCCTATTGACCACCATTCAGATGTGAGCACTATACTGCTACAGGTGTGTGAATTGACCTCCATATGAAGCGTCCGTAGTGCAAAATAATATCACTACTGTTAGTTTCTGAAGAGATAAGACGGAGTCCACTCCTCTCGCAGCAGTGGATTTCATCAATGCATATAGGGGAAAAGCTGCACATGTATACAAGGCTACTTGCTACTTATACAGTATAGCAAGAATAAGGCCCTGGAAAAACGTGTCCAGGAGTATGATACTCTGCTTTCCTCTCCTCCCCATCCCCTATCCTCTCCTCTCTCATGTCCTCTCCACTCCTCTCCTTCGCAGGCAATAACCACTCCAGCCATGGCAGTGAGCCACATCATGTTGGAGGCCTACAAGAAGTACATTCTGGTGTCCCTGATCCTGCACGGCAAAGTGCAGCAGTTGCCCAAATACACTTCACAGATCGTAGGCAGGTTCATCAAGGTGAGGATGATAATGCTTTTCACAGTTCGAAGGCACATTAAATTGCTTATTTATTTATTTTAGACAGAGGGATCAGTATACCAGTGTGCAAGTCAAACGGCTTCATAACAAAACCACTGTAGATATTGCATTTCCTTCCACATACCTTCTTCATGTATTAACGGTTTATGTACAGTATTAACTGTTCCTCTGCCCCCCCCCCCCCCCCAAGCCTCTGAGCAACGCCTACCATGAGCTGGCCCAGGTGTATGCCACCAACAACCCGGCCGAGCTGCGCAGCCTGGTCAACAGACACGGCGAGACGTTCACACGTGACAACAATACTGGCCTGGTCAAACAGTGCCTGTCCTCCCTCTACAAGAAGAACATCCAGAGGCTAACCAAGGTCTGACTGACTGACTGACTGACTGACTAAATGAATGAATGCATTCTGCCTCTATTATGTAAATATATCCCACTCCCATAACATTAGCCATATTAGCCTGGAGCAGAGGTCAACCGGCAAAATCGATTAATCGGCGCCAATAGAACTATCGTTATTGGCTGAACTTGAGCAAATACATTACCCCTGACATAAGTCCACACTAACCAAAACATAATCGCAGAAAATGACGTTTTCGCTGTCTGGCCAATGATCGCTGTCACCCGGCTACACCGTTAACACTCCAGTCGCTCCGCTTGTCTGAAGCAGGCATCTGATCATCCTTTTTCCCATTTTGTCCCCTATGTAGCTAATGAGGCCATTAATAATAGACTGGGCTATTTACCAAATTATTAAAAAACTGGTTTATTATAAGATTATCTGTAGCGAGTAGACAGCCTACTCGTCCTCTTTGCATCATAATGAACCACAATAACGATGTCATCCACTCAGAAAATAAAGTAGGCTAGCCTACTGATCATTCGCTGTGTAGGCTACAACCTGCCATGTGTAAAAACATGATCACATACGAGTTGGACATGCATGGAATGAAATCTTTCTGTTCACGAATGTGTTTTCATGGCGGTTTGGTGCTTTGACTTTAAAATGTGTGCTATCTGCACACCACCAGGTCAGGGAAACCAGCAACTTTGTACATCTTCTGCCTGATGGTTCGCTGTCTGGTTGCTGAAGGCATACTGACGTGCTCTTCCAAGCGCATAACTCCAGTGCAACTCTTCTCACCGCACGGCACACGGTGGTTTTGTGGACCTGCATGGTGTCCCCCACCACATTTTGCATCGAGCTGGTTGAAAAATATCGCAACGTGATGCAGACTTGAAGAGTCGGAGGTAGAGCCCCGTTCAGGTCCAACTGGTGCTGGATGTCTAGCATGCAGCTAGCATGTCGGTTATAGACATAATTTGCTCTCGTCTAAACTGATAAAGGGCGTGGATGTCTAGATCATCGTATACATCTAGGGGACGAATTCGGTCTCTTAGTACCCTCTCTCTGCGTATATTATTCTCCTTCAAATCGCTCTAATGCTAATCTTTCAACTGGTAAAAATGCCATTCTGTTCAACTCTGTTCAACTTAGTTATTTAAAGTTATAATTTAAATTGTACACCTACTAAGGGTTAGGTGTAAGATTTGAATTATAATTTATGCCTAAGTTCAGGTGGTGCAACACATAAATGTTAGTAGCTCGTAAACTCCGACCTAAGTTACGTTCAAACTAAGCTACGTTCCAACTTACGATCAGCTGGTGCAACCCAGTGCTGCTGATCCCTTTCTCCTCTTCTTGCCCCTCTCTCTTTGCAGACGTTCCTGACGTTGTCCTTACAGGACATGGCCAGTCGAGTGCAGCTGTCTGGTCCCCAGGAGGCTGAGAAGTATGTCCTACACATGGTGAGTATCCAGGCGTGGACTGGCATTGGACACTCGGCAGGTGGGCCGGGTCGACCACAAGGTCCTCCTGCCCCCTACCCTCTCTACCTGTGGACGTCTGAGAGGGGGGACGTGGGGGAAGTGATACAGTGGCAATTCACAGACATGTCATCTTATCTGTTCTAGAGGAATCATATTATTCTCTCTTGATTCCAACCAACTGTTCAGGGGGCAAGCAAGTTGCAGCAGTCACCTGCCCAATGTGTTTGGACTCACTCACACCTCTTCTCCCTTCTAGATCGAAGATGGCGAGATCTATGCTAGTATCAACCAGAAGGATGGCATGGTCTGTTTCCACGACAACCCTGAAAAATACAACAACCCCGCAATGCTCCACAAAATTGACCAAGAGGTACGCTTTCACGCCGATGGCATCTTTAGCTGATAAGTCTCTTTATTGTCCTTATTGTTTCATTCTTATGTTTTGTACATAGTTTTGGACTCATGTTTTGTTTTTAGTCTTAGCACTTTCACGTTTTTAATCCGTCGCACTTTGAGATTTTCTTAAATGTTAAATGTTAAATGTAAAGAGAAATAAAAATAAAATCTATTATTATTATTATTATGATCATTATTATTATGATGAATTCTGCATTGCTGCTATGAGTGCTACTGTTACATAAGTGAAGATCTTTTCTTCTCTCCCTCCCAGATGTTGAAGTGTATAGAGCTGGATGAGAAACTAAAGTCCATGGATCAGGAAATCACAGTAAACCCGCAGTTTGTGCAGAAGGTAGGAAGTGCCAATTCCCTGCTATCAACTCCCATATCACTAGCCTCACATCACCAGGCTCTCCTTGGGGAGATTTCTTGCCTGATTTCTATTCGCTTGGTTTCTGGTCTAGAGCCAACTGGTATCGTGTCACTCAAATGCCAAATCAAACTGCCTTGTCACCAGGGGTGAAAATTAACATTTTGGCTCACGGTGAGTCACCTGGCAAGGGGACTGTAGATGAAAAATCTACCGGCCAAGTATATATTTTTTTCAGATAGCCTTCCGAAATCTAGTCGCCAATTGGAAATTTGATCTGCATTTGGCCGGTGGCAGGTGTTAATTTTCAGCCCTGCTTGTCACGCCAGTCGCTAACAATTACAATAAAACATGAACATATCAAACGAAGTAGCCTATTCCAGAAGAAGTTCTTTCCGCATTGCATCGTAGGTTTATGGATAGGCCTGTTTTTGGACAGGGGGATCACTGTCCGCTTAGACCGGAAACCAAAACTACAAAGCAAATAGGACCCAGGCTACATATCATACACCACATTGGATGTGATGGGTGTGTGTGCGCGCGTGCATGTGTGGGTGGGTGTAACCATGATTGGTTCTTCATTGGCTCAGTATTAAGTAGATCCAGTGTGTTAAAGCCTAATGGTCATATAAATTGTTGTGTTTCAGAGTATGGGAACGCAGGAGGATGATGTTGGAAGCAAAACGTCAAGTTACTCCTGAGGGCCTTGGATTGGGGGGAGCCCTGCCTGACGACGGGTTCTCATTGGATGCTACTTTTTTTTTTAAAGGAAAAGATACAAACATTCTATTGAGTATGGACATTGGTCAAGGAAAATCTAAATGTGTGGAATGATAAATTTGGTTATTTCTTTCTTCACGGTGTCTTGAGGAAACCTTTAACGAGAAAAAAAACAACAATTTTGTCAGTGTTTTATTTATCAATGTTCGAGTGGGAGAACCACTGCTGCATCAACAACCACAATAATAAAAACTGGACTTATTTGTTCAAAAAGTGGACTTATTTGTTCATAAAGTATGTGTCATAATCACTGTTCGTTTCTGTTGCATGGTCTGAGTCACCTATAGTATTTGGAGGGCATCACAACAGGTAGACACATGGCTACAATTTAACAAAACTAAATGTTCTCTTCTTGTCAAGATCGGTAATTTTAGTCTGAATCTTGAATTATAACAATGTAGATTTGATATTATCAAAGCATATGTGATTCTGTACACGCCCTTGACCAAATGCAGAGAGGGTAGTGCTTTTCACAAAATTGGGGCACTGTTTATAGGTCCGCTAGAGGTCGCTCTCGCACTGTATTGTGGATTGAATTGACTGAGGCAAGTGTGGTAAACTAGTGGTAAACAGCTCTGTTGTCACGATGTAATCTTTGAGGGATCGAGACTGTACGATTGTGGATCTGTCGTAATAAATTGTTTCAGAGTATTGCACTGGATTCTTTTACATTTTGAGGACGGCTACCTTTCTAATAGATTTCCCTTGTTTATGTAAAATTAAGTACAATTTATGCGACCAACCTTTGACAGGCGGATATGGCCAGTAATACAGATTTGAGCCAATCACATGGTAGCCTCCCCCGCACAGGGGCGGGGTATAATGAGGTAATCGCAGGGTGCCTCGTGCCTGTCAATCATGTTCTCTTCACTCTCTCATTGGTGCATCGAGACATTAATGAGGCGGGACTTGGAAAGCTCGCCCTGTACAGTTAAAATTCCATTGCCAACCATTTAGCTAGCTAGGCTAGCTACTGTAACTGTCACAATCAGCAAGCTTGCTAACTATTTAGCCACACTACCAACGATTTACCAAGGAGGGAAGAACGTAACATACTACCCCAGACATGGATCTATTTGCTGAAGGAATGTCTATCTTCTAAATCGGGAGTATTTCAGAATTGTCTGGATGTGTGCTGCACCTTCGTGATACTGTGTGGCTAGCTATCTCTCAGGCTAGCCAACTCCGAACAATCGCTGGATAACCTGGCTGATTCTAAGTGACTTGGGGTTGTGGTAGACTCCCAGCGTCGGAAGGCAGAGCGTTTCATCGCTGAAAATAGTCCCACCGAATGTCGTGTCCATCATGAGTCCCGCCGGGTGCCCTCATGTGAACGGTTTCAAAGTGGATAACTGGAAACAGAATCTGCGGGTCATATACCAGTGCTTTGTGTGGAGTGGATCAGCCGAGACCAGGAAACGCAAGGTAAATAAACTGGAAACGAAGACAACATGCAGCCAGCCAGGCGCAGACCGCACTGCAACAAGCCTGATGCGTTGACAGCCCGTGAATTGCCAGATAGCCGCCACCAAGCCGCGCACACTCGGAAGCAACTGTCGGCTTAGCCGCATATATGAAAGGCTGTCCATTCGTTTGGAGGACCACATTTTGGTGGCTTGCCACTATTGTCCCGCCGTGTGTGTGTGTGTGTGTGTGTGTGTGTGCGGGCGCGGGCGCGCGTGCATGCGTGTGTGTGTGTGTGTGTGTGTGTGCGTGTGTGTGTGTGTGTGTGTGTGTGTGTGTGTGTGTGTGTGTGTGTGTGTGTGTGTGTGACTGAAAGAAAGATGTTATCCTGCCTGTGCTCGCCCGCCTGTGCTTTGCGGCTGCCCTTTAAAGAGAGACATGAGTGTTGGAGAACCAGGGGCAAATATTTGGGGAGCCTTATCCGCCTAATTGCCTGGGTGCCCCTTGATAGACGGCAGAGTAGCCCATAGGCTTCTGGTCCTGATGTCACTGCAGCTTCTTTCACTGCAGCAGTGCTATCATCACTTGTGGAAGAAGAGAGCCTATGCTGCCCCTTTCTGCGTGTGTGTGTGTGTGTATGTGTGTGTGTGTGTACCTGTCTGGCTAATTAGATATCTTGCCATGCTATGTATGATGACATCCATTCCTTTATTGATCTCTCTCTCTTTTCTCTCTCTCTCTCTCTCTCTCTCTCTCTCTCTCTCTCTCTCTCTCCCTCTCTCTCTGTCCTCGGTCCCTCTCTACTAGCCCACTCCTCTGCCACAGTCACCCCTCCCTAGTAGGCCCCGATACACCGACACCGTTTATTCCCCATCAGTAATGCTACATAAAAACCGGTCACGGCCCATGAAGCCAAGGGGCTAGGGGCCATAAATGCAGCTGCACTGCATCACAACAGAAGAGCCGTAACCAATATCCCATAAACACACACACCTGGCATCTCCAGCTGGACTGAGTTCATATTCATCCGACTCCATGTTCACCAGATATCTTCACACCCTGTGTTAGGTTATATGTATAAGGCCCAAGAATATTACGGTTGTGTGTTTTTGAGAGAAATTGTGTGATGGGGTGTGTTAATGTGGTTGTGTTGTAACGTGTGTTAATGTGGTTGTGTCGTAACGTGTTAATGTGGTTGTGTCGTAACGTGTTAATGTGGTTGTGTTGTAACGTGTGTTAATGTGATCGTGTTGTAACGTGACGTGTGTTAATGTGGTTGTGTTGTCCAATAGACAGCGAGTGGAGTGGACAGGGACGCTGCACTGCGAGCAGTCCCGGACTGGGCTTGTTGTGTCTAATCAGATCAGACATGCCGGTCTGAGGGGCTGTATATACAGTAGCAGAGATGACACCTGGCTAGAACACCTTCCCACCCAAGCTCTCACTCAGCCCCTCTCTCTCTCTCTCTCTCTCTCTCTCTCTCGATCTCTCTTCCTCTCTCTCTCCCCCCAAGGCTCTCCCATCCAGTCCCTCCTGTTAGGTCCCACTTTTTTTTTTTCTGTAGCCTGCTTTCTCTGTCTCATTTGATTGCTTTTCTCTCTTTCTCCACTTTGTTCTCTCTCCCTCTTTCTCTCCTTCTCCTCCCGCAGTCGCCTAACTCCATGGAAACCTCAATTAAGGGTCAACGGGAGTGAGTGATGCAGGGGTGATGATGGAGGGATGGAAGAGGAGGAGGAGCAAACAAACGCGCCGGCGCATCTGCAGAGGTTCTCGTGATGAGAAGCCGATTGGCTTATTTGTCAGATTTAGAAGCAGCCAGTGTCAGGTCAGACAGGAAGGAGAGAGGAGGCAGACAGGAAGGAGAGATGAGGCAGACAGGAAGGAGAGAGGAGGCAGACAGGAAGGAGAGAGGAGGAGGATACTGATGCTTTCAACATTCAGTTGGCCCCAAGGGACGGATCCTTTCGTTCATAATATTAAGTAATTCATGCATGGATTTGCCTTACTGTGTGTTTGTGTCGGTGGGTGTCTGTCTCTCTCTCTGTCAAGCAGCTCCACACACAGCGATGCCCCTCCCCATTGCCTACACTGTCCGGCCTCTCCGTGCCCCCAACCCCCCCCCACCACAACTACAGTAACATGAGGACAGGCAGAGAGAGAGTTGCACATTTATAGCACTCATGCATGGCAAATAATATCGTTCCGCTCATCTCAGCATTACCATTTGTCCCAACCCGCTCTCCGTCCTTGCCCTAATAAAAGGGGTTGACTCGGGGGTGTTGGGTTCTGTACCTGGGAACCACTATGCTCTTGGAGCAGGAGCGCTGATCTAGGAACAGGTCATTTTGTTGTTCTATAGCCTAACCATATCATAATTATAATTACCTAAAAGGATACAACCGACCGTAGATCTGAGATGGTTTGTGAATGCAGACCCAGGCCCGTTTCCTCTATAGTAGCCATCATTTGATTAGTGGGTGAGGCAGAGCGATACAGTCCTGTAATATATCCTCCTCCCTCCCTCCTAACCCATCTATAATTCATACTACATATAACCAGCGGCTATTCTTCATACTTTATTCAGTCAGGAGGAACGTGGCCAGAATACATATGATATCCAGTGAGGGCAGTGGGCTGTGGTCAGAACGGGGTCCAGGTCTGGGGCCCGTCATGGCTGGGAGGGTAAGAATTTTTTTGGGGGGGGGGGGGCACATTAAATACTCTTGAATCAGAGTAAGGAGAAGGGTGAAGAGGGGTAGGTAGGCTTTCGCCAATGTCGCATATTTATGCCTCTTTGTAATTCATGGCCTCTCTAAATGCTGAAACACGCAGGGGTGGGATGACTGGAATATTCGATTTTTTGTACATCTTTTTTTAAATTTATTTTATTTTTTTTGTCTGGGAACACATGTTGATAACAGCGTGAGATCAGGCGGAGCATCAGTGACCGTTGCGGCCTGCCGGCGTTAACGGCGTTCTGTTGTGGTGCAGACGGTCACAAAGCCGTTTTGGATATTAGCCGGGGTGAAGGACGGTCAGAGGAGTCAGTGCAGTAGTGGGATGCAGTTGAGCAATGATGACACACACACGCACACAAAGGACACCCTCACTCACTCAGTACAGTAGCCTAGTTTTTTTCCTCTCCTCAATGCTCTTTCATATTTGCTCGTTCTACGCTCACTAGCTCACAGGCACGCTAGGCCCTCTCCTCTGCACACTTTGAACTGTCACTATCTGTTCTCCACCGCCCCTCTCTCTCCCTCTCCACCTCTCTCTCTCACACTCTCTCCCTTGTTCTCTCTCTCTCCTCTTCTTACTTCAAGCCACCTTCAACACTTTCTCCTCCTTCCAACGCAACCCGAACAGAGTGCTGCATCTGTGTGTGTGTATGTGTTGTAGACACATAGAGAGCCTTACGAGGAGTACAAGGAAGCGTGTGTTTGTGTATGTCTGTGTGGGTGTCCTGCTGATGTCTATCAATTGTCCAGGTCACCAGGAGCCTGTTGTGGATCAATACTGCCGGGGGGGGGTAGAGAGAGGGAGGGCGGGAAAGAGAAGAAGTGTATGATGGGAACATGGGACAGAGCAGAGAGTGAAAGGAATGAGGAAGCCAGTGTTGTGCTCGTGTGCGGACAGAGTGGGAGTGTGTTTGTGTGCGCTGGGTACTCTGGCACCGCAGGATACCCTGACCCCCAGGCCTGCTCTCTCCTGAGGGGAGCTTATTACATTCTGCAACCTGAGCAAGAGGCATGAGGGGGCCGGGAGAGAGAAAATCATATTCTCCCTTCTCGTCCTTCACATATTCCTCCTTTCCTTCTCTCTTTCTGCTCTCTCTCTCACTCGCAGCTCCCCTCCTGTCCATTCTTTCTCTCCCCCATCCCTCTCTCCCTCCCTCCATCTCTGCTCTGTCAGAGACCAGGTGCTGTGCCACATGAAACATTCGCTCAAGACTCCACCAGGCTTTGATCACACAGCATTGGCTTTGGCATCCCCCCTCTTTCCTTCCCTCTCTCTCTCCTTCCCTCTCTCTCTCACGCTCTCCCTCTCTCATTATCCTTTCTCTCTCTGCAAGCCCATATCACCCCTCTCTACTTCTCCCCCTCTTTCTGTCTTATTCACTTTGTCATTTGCACACACACACACACATACTCACTCGCTCACTCGGTGTGTGATTTTTCCCTCTGTGCTGGCAGCAGGCCAGGCCATGGTCAGACCATGCAAAAGTCAGGATGCTCACTCAGTCATGGACGTTTGGTCACGCGCCGGTGCAGTAGGCCGCGCAAGCACACCACTAGGAACCTTTGAGGAAGGTGAGGAACGCTCCACGAATTTGCGAGGAAGTAGGCTATGCCATTCACTTTGATCCTGCAAGTAATTCTATAAATCTGTCATTCGACTTTCTCCATAATCCGCAAAGTCTGATTGTTAATTCCTTGTGTCAATTATGTTTTTATCACCAGTGTCAGTCAATCCAAGGTTAGGAGTGAACATGCACCTATTCAACAGTATTCATAGGCCACATTTACACTACTGTGTTAAGAGTGGGCGAGCTCGTCGTAGCCTACAAGAGCGCAAATTCCAAATAATGATATGGCATGTTAGAGTTGCTTTGGAGGAGGTAGCGGTGGCTATCAGTAACCTATTTAATTAAATACATTTTGTAAGCCTACGTAAAGATGGTGGTGATGTATGTCAATAAAATAGACATATACAAAATTCAGATGATGGCAGTTGGTATGAGTTGGCATAGCACCAACATTTTTCTGAGGTATTAGTGCTCCTATATGGCCTCATAACCCACATCATTAATGAACAGCCATTGTCCCTTATACTGATAAGTACAAAGAACAGCCTATGTTTCCACTCCATGATATTCAGGTGGCTGAGACGCAGGAGCTATGCGAATCACCCTGGCTCTGCGTGTGATTGGCTGCACCATGGGCATCTATCCGCGATCCGCACTTGTTTGAGGGGCTGCACAGGTGGTGAACATTTGGTGTTGAGTTGACTCTGTCCCTCTCCCCTCCTGCAGGCCAAGTCGTGTATCTGTCACATGTGCGGCGCCCACCTGAACCGCCTCCACTCCTGCCTCTACTGCGTCTTCTTCGGCTGCTTCACCAAGAAACACATCCACGAGCACGCCAAGAACAAACGACACAACCTGGGTAAGACGCACGCGCACACAAAGACACACACACACACAAAGACACACGCAAAGACACGCACACAATCAGTGCCCCTGAAACAGCCTGATTAGGAGAGGCCCACCCTCCCTCCCTCCCTCCCTCCTCCACCTCTCCACCCTCATAAACACCGCTGCGCCCCGACCAGAGGCTGCTAACCAGCTAATTACCCTGTAGAGAGCTCTAATAAGCACCCAGCCTGGAGACAGGGTAAATAATCATTGGTAGTGTGTGCTTGTTTGTGTGTAGGCCTATGTCTCAAACACCATCTTAGCGGAATGTCACACCTTGTTTTTGTGTTGTCGTTTATGATGGAAGAACACAGCTCACGGTGAGAAATGAGGACCAACATGTATCTCTCATTCATTATGCAACCTCACGCAACATGATTGCAACACAGCGTCACATGGAATACACTGGGCCTGATGGGAGTCCTCTGTGTGATTGACTACAGTAGATGGCTGCCTGGCACACAGGTTGGAGTCTTGGAGGATTTCTCCATGTATCAACACTGAGGAATTTGACTACATTTGTGTGTGTCTGTGTGTGTGTGTCAGTGTGTGTGTCTTTGTATGTGTCTGTGTGATGTGTTGTGTGTGTTGGACTGTGTCGTGTGTGTGTGTGTGTGTGTGTTGGACTGTGTTGTGTATGTGTGTGTGTGTGTGTGTGTGTGTGTGTGTTGGACTGTGTGTGTGTGTTGGACTGTGTTGTGTGTGTATGTGTGTTGTGTGTGTGTGTGTGTGTGTGTTGAACTGTGTCGCGTGTGTGTGTGTGTCCTGAGATGACCAGGCACGGTAATAATGTGTCTAACTTGTGAATGAAACTGCCGCTGTGCTGTGAGCAGAGAAAAGGACAGATCTCACCAGAGTGCAGAGTAATTAAGTCATCCTAACAGTCCCCATAGAATTACTCCTCCCCCTCCTCTTCCTCCACCATCTCCCCCTCCTCCTCCTCCTCTCCTCCTCTACACCTCCTCCTCTCCCCCTCCTTCTCTTCTCTTTCTCTCTCTCTTGCTGTCATCCTCCTCCACCTTCTCCTCTTCCTCATCCTTCCCCTCTTCCTCCACCATCTCGTCCTGCGCTCCTCCTCTCCACGTCCTCTTCCTCCACCACCATCCCGTCCTCCTCCACCAGCTCCCCCTCCTCCTCTCCCTCTCCTCCTCCTCTCCACCTCCTCTTCCTCCACCACCATCCCCTCCTCCTCCCCTCCTCCTCCACTATCTCCCCCTCCTCCTCTCCTCCTCTGCACCTCCTCCTCTCCCCCTCCTCCTCTTCTCTCTCTCTCTCTTGCTGTCCTCTACAGTTGTTCTCAGCCGTCTTCCTTCAGCCTGGTTGGTCTGTTGTTCTGCTGGTGTCCTCATGTCTGTCTGCTCACTTTACGTCCGTCCTTCTCCATCTCGCTCTTTTCCTGTCCTCTCGCTATGTTCCCATGGTTACCCGAAGGCCCTTCCACCCAGCAGGATTGTTTATGGTCTCATTGAAAGAGAGAAAGAGAGACTCTCTCCTCGTCTCTTCTCACATATTTAGCAGGTGAAACAGCAGATCAATGCTGCTTAATATCTTTAATACCTGGTGTGTGTGCGTGTGTGTGTGTGTGTGCACGTGCGTGCGTGGTAACAGAGCGGGCTTGCCCCTGCACTGTAAAAGCCAGCCTGTCTTTTTAAGGCTGTCAATTAGAGTACATATCTGGACTCCGAATTTTGAGGTTATTTATACCAACTGTATTTATCTTGTCATAAACAGACATAAATATAAACATTTTGCTTTGTCATAAGC
>NC_140255.1:13722048-13874548 GCF_949987555.1 Borostomias antarcticus | reverse complement strand
TCCCTCTCTCTCTCTCCCTCTCCCTCTCTCTCTCTCTCTCCAGAGGTTTGAACACTCTGCCAAGCTGAGAAGGAAGATCACTACCTACGTCTCCTTCCCCCTAGAGCTGGACATGACCCCCTTCATGGCCTCCAGGTGTGTGTGTGTGTGTGTGCGTGTGTGTGTGTGTGAGGGTTACATTGTGAAGTGTATGTAGTTATGGAAAGTGTATTATGCAAGCGTGTGTGTTTATTCTGGCATGTTCTGTGTGCGTCTCCCAGTAAGGAGAGCCGTATGAACGGCCAGTACCAGCAGACCGTGGACCCTTTCAACAACGACAACAAGTGAGGACACACAACCATCTCTAGGATTACATGAGGGGACGCGGTCCATCTGACCGTCTCCCACTCCTCCTTCTCTCCCTCCCCTTCCTCTCTCTGACTCTACCTCTTCCTCCTCCTCCTCCTCTCTTCCTCCAGGTACTGTCTGTTTGCGGTGGTGAACCACCAGGGGACGCTAGAGAGCGGCCACTACACCACCTTCATCCGCCAGCACAAGGACCAGTGGTTCAAATGTGACGATGCCATCATCACCAAGGCGACCATCAAGGACGTACTGGATAGCGAGGGGTGAGAGTACACCCCTCCCCACCCCCAAAACTCAAGGATCAAATCAAAACTTTATTTATATAGCGCATTTCAAACACAAAAGCAACACAATGTGCTTTACAGAAAGAAAGACGGGGGTGGGGGGGGGTGGGGGGGGGGTGTTCATATACTGATCTGACACGTAATTTTCCAGATGGCTGAATGGAGGATGGATGAATGAATGCTTAGTCATGTCGTTCAGCTATCGGTGTGCAGTATTGACTGGTACTAACGCCCTCTGTTCTCTCCCCTTCCAGATACCTGCTATTTTATCATAAACAGTTTCTGGAGTACGAGTAGTCCCCCTGCTCTGAGGTCATCACACACACACACACACACACACACACACACACACCTACATACAGACCAGGGTCCCCCGAGGGTTCTCCAACTTAAATTTAAGACTTTAAGACCTTTTTAATACCACTTAGAATAAAATTGAATGCCAACTTCACAGCCATACTGGTAAACGTGTGAAGGATATAATGGAAAATGGGGAAGGATTTTAAGCCCTAGAAAATATTTACCATAGTACAGTACTTGAATTTAAAACATTTTATTGTACTCATATTCATATTTAATATACAATAGCTTTGTGAGGTGTGTGTGTGTGTATATTCTAATATAACAAAATGAAAAAGATGCATATTCGTCACATTAAGAGCCACACCCCTCTCCATGCCTCTGCTCCAATGCCAATGTCAATGGTCTCGGATGAACCCTAGACTGCTTTTCGGTGACAGCAGCGAGCACCTACTGTATAGCACAGTACTGCGCCCTGCAAAGCTCTTCACCAACGGCAGAGAAATCCAGCCCAGCGGCTACTGCTGCTAGCGCTAGCAGTGCTGCCGCACCGTCTGCCAAGCCTGTGAACCAGCGGGCTCATTGTGGCTCTACGCACCCGATACAGCATGAATCAGCTCACCAACTCTTCAGGCAGAGGTGGTTAATTAATTAGCACAATATTCAAAACAAGGTTTCCCGACTCTGAGATCGCGGCTACTTTCACGCGTGGGAGCAACAAGACTAAGACCAAATTTGGCCTGGCTCCGTTCATCACAAAACAACTGACTGACCAGCCGCGCACACTCCACGGTCAACGTGTACACTGACATAAACAGTACTACTGTCATATTTCTGATGTTACATTATTTATTTAATCCTACGAAAGGAGAAGAACACAGTTTAAGACCTTTGCAAACGAAATTCAATACTTTTAAGGCCTTACTTTGACAATATTAAATTCAATGCTTTTTAAAATTATTTTAAGACCCCGAGGGTACCCTGTACTTGGAGATACACACACACACACACGCACACACACACAGGGCTGGAGAGAGAAAAGGGGGATTTGGGGTGATGCACAAGCCTACCTGGAACCTACAGCTCTACATGAGAAGAGAGAAGAGATCTCAGTCTGCACTGAACTCCAGTACTACCGGATCTACTAGACAGGAGAACAGGAGGGAGGGATGGAAGGAAGGAAGAGGTACAGGGAGTGGAAGAGGAGGCACATCCTACGCTCTCTCTCTCTCCTTTTCACTTGTTCATGAGAGACGGATGGGCAATTGAGTCTTCACACATTCATACCTTACTTTATAAATCCTTAATTCCATTTAATCACACACACACACACCTGCGGCCGCAATCATCTCCAAACGACCACGCATTTCGAGGATGGAGGACAAACGTGTCTTTCTTCTGTATATGCATTATGGCTGCGAATGCATACGATCAAACGGTGGTGAGAGGTACCGTGAAGACAGACTTGGTTAGGGACATCATGGTTGGTGAGTGTTCAGTAGTGAGATACTGTATGAACCCAGCACACGTCTATTTTTTGAATCGAGCAAATGCAATGCCGGTGGGCGGAGGGAGGGAGAGGTTTACCCCTCCTCTTTTTTTGCTCCTCTTTTCTTTAGGGCAGGGTAAAAAAAAAAAAAAAAAAGTATTTATATTTTTATACATCATTTAAAACATTTTTGTTTACGGTCGGTTTGCCATCCTCCCTTTCCCCCTCTCCAGAGTTTGTCGTTTGTCGTGTTGTGCCGTCAGGTCTTTTCTGAACGAGAAAACTGAAAAGTCGTGCTTCTCTTGTGAGACTGCTGTTGTGGAGCCTGTTTCATTTTGGTTTGATTTCTTTATGTTTATGGTGATGATGATGATGATGACGACGATGGCATAATGTTTGTGTTGAGAATGTCTGGTGGTAAAGCATTGTTGTGAAACTTTGAGACGAGCACGGTTCTCACAGTGTATCCTGCCAACCTAGGCTCGATCCTACAGTGTTACCTCAGCCACATAATCGCTCTATTCCGTGTGTGTGAGTGTGTGTGAGAGAGAGAGGTGTGTGTTTGCGTATGCATGTGTGCATGCTTGTGTACAGAAAGTGTGTGCGTGCGTGCCCACGTGGTGTGCGCGTTCCCATGTTTGTGTAGTGAATGTGTGCGTGTGTGATTGTGTGTACAGTATGCCCATGTGGTGTGCGCGTGCCCATGTTTGTGTACTGAATGTGTGTGTCTGTGCGTGCGTGCGTGCGTTTGTATGCACGTGTGGTGTGCGCGTGCCCATGTTTGTGTACTGAATCAGTACTTACTTGCATTCAGCATGCTATCTAAGATGGATCTAAAAGTTTGGTGTCGGAAGACTTGTACCCCCCCCCCCGCCCCCCCCCCATAATTATGTATGTAAAATTATGTATGTATAATTATGTATGTAAAAGGTTGTATGTATGTATATGTACATGTACAGTTTGTATGTATGTTAATAAGTCATGAACGTGGTTCAAACGTAAACACCTTCATCTGTGTTGCCGGGCGAGTTAGGGCCAGGGTCCTGACCGCCCCTCCACTCTGCTGCAATGCCTGGACTCAACGACGGTCAAACCCACAATAAAGCTCTATATCTCTACCTGGTCGTATTATTGATATTCCTTTATTCATTCAACACATATATATATAGGAAGTTATAAGAAGCTATAACTATTCCCTTACCATCTACATGCATCAATAGGCTATTTATATCCAGCTTGCATTATGACTTAAAAAAAATAAACGAACAACATTTTTCACTGTTTCTCCAGGTGGCTGAATACCCCAGCATGCTCAGTATAACCCATTTGATGTCTTGCTATAACAAACTCAACTCTGACGTGTTGAGAAAGTGTCAGCTGCGGTCTCGGGGGAAGTCCTTGGCTGTACAGGTAGCTGGCCAGCGTCCAGTTTAGGTCTCCGGACCAGGTTCTGGTCTGAGAGCGAGGTGGTCTGGATGTTTCATTCTCACGCTGCCGAACCAATCAGAGCTGCGGTGTAGCCGCGTTGCCCTGGTTACCCCTGGCGTGCTGTGGAAAACGGGCGTCGTCCGGCTCTGTTTTTTTTTTTCAGTGGTCGCTTCCCGCGCTAGGCTGAGAGGGAGAGCAGATGATCGGGAGTGCTCCTGTCATCTCTCCCCCCAGCCCGCCAGGTAAGACCCCCGCCCCGGGTGCCTTTTCCTGGGTCCAGTGCGGGGCCCCTGTGGGTTGGCCAGGGCTCTGGAGGACAGCCTGCTGGTAGAAGGAGAGAGGGGAGGGTCGCTGCTCGCCGTCCCACACTAAGCCCGGGGTGCGGAGGTCGGGGAAGCAGTGGACACAGTCGCAGGTCTCGGTGGGGCCGGAGGTCGGGGAAGACAGGAGTCGGTTCATCTGGTACTGGGACACACCGGGGTCCATCAGGCAGTCTATAGACACACACACACAAATTTAGCATGAAGCATAGGCTGGCAGATACACACACACTTAAAAAGACACAATTATTATACACACTCACACATTCAAAAACACATATTTGCACACCGACCTTTGGGGGAGAGGCCATGCTGGTTGGGCTCCAGCCCCACCTTTCCCTCATGTCCCTGGGCATTACCATTCACTGTGGGCCCTGGCCTGGAGGGCCTAGGCCTGGTCCTGGCCCTCCTCAGCAGAACCACCAGGGCCACAGACAGAGCACAGAGCAGCAGGCCCACACACAGGCCCAGCAGGGAGTACACCAGGAGGGCAGAGTGAGGCGGGCCTCTGGGCGGAGGGAGCCTCCTGTTAGTGGGCACGTGTAAGGCAGTCTTAACCACATGGCTCGGAGTGGGAATGAGGACTGGAGGCTGGGCTGAAGGGAGAGAGAGAGAACCGGTCAGGATCAGGTAGCCTGTCAGAAATGTGAGAAAGCATCACTTCTGCTTTTCAACCCGTGAAGGGCCGTTATGTGACACTCACGCTGACAATGGCTGGAGCACTCGGAGGGGTGAGTGCCCGGACTGCCACACACCTCAGCACACCTCAGGCATTTCTTCAGAAGACTGTCGTAGTACTGACCAGATACCGCCCTACACTCCAGCAAAACTGGACCAAAACACACACACACACACAATGATAGTTTGGGATAGCATTACTATAATGTTTATTTCCTTTTTCCTTTTTATAGTAATAAGCAAGTTATCTAAAAACACATTTTTATTTATAATAACGGCCTGGTAAGAGGCAAAGGGCGTTTTTTAGGGACTGGAGTTGGGATTAACATTTAAAAATGTATAAAGTGGTTGTAGTCCTTTGTATAATGTCACATTCCTTTTTTTATTATCACAAAGCAGGCACATATTGCTAACACTAATCTTAACTTGCACTGAAGGGCGTCAGGACACTGCATGTACATTATGTGTGGCTGCATTCATGTGTGTGTGTGCGTGTGTTTGTAAACTCACCACAGAAGTTGGTACATCTGGCATGTTGGTGTGGCTGCTGGCACACCATCTGACAGGACATACAACTCCTAACTAGATCATCCCAGTACTGGTCCTCAAGACAGCCAACCATACCACACACACACACACACACACTGGGGAGGAAACCGCAGGTTATGGAATGAGTCATATCATTCTTGATTAGCAGTTCAAATCCTTTCAGCATCTCAAACTCTTTATGCTGTCAACAATGACCATAAGGTACACCAGGTACAGTAGTCTATAGGCTACATTTGTTTTCATGAGGGACTTCCTCAATGGCCGTTCCATTTATATTTACAAAGCTCTTGGGTATTTTACGATTAGATTTTTTGTCTCAGATTGTTGCAAGAAGACCGCCAGAAGATCTTCATTATCGTTATCAAACCCACACTAACCTCTGTAGTTAAGATAAATGAATTACTGTACAGTATGAAGACCTCACTTTAATGATCCGAGATCACATCTTCTGTATCTTTGCGCTCTGCTCTGCTGAACTCAAGGTCAGTGAGCTGTGAAATGTACACATGCTCGACAGCCAGCTACACCTGTGCTCCTCTGCTCTCTTCGACCGTTTCCATAGTTCACCCCCGTCATAGCCATTACACAGATAAACAAATCCGATCAAATCTGCCTTTATTGATAGCTTATTGCTTCCACATAATGCACATGATGCACTGTGATTACATCATTATAAACAACAGAAAACATTGGCATGATGAAACTCACTGTCAACTCTGGATATCAACCACTGAGCAACTCCTACTGTACTCAAACAGTAAAACACACCACAAAAAGTCGCTTACCTAGTTAGGCGTGGTGGTAGATAGCTGGTAGGTGTGTGGTGGGGACTCAGTTTGAATGGGTCCTCATGTTGAGAGTCTGGGTGGTATTTTATAAGTGGGGTGATTTGGGTATGACCACATTTAAACCTTTCTGGGACTTCCCCCTCCAGCCCTATATGAGTCCCCAGTCTTCTGATGAGTCACAATTGATGACTGATGAGATGTTTTAAGTAACCTTTGGAGGTCCTAAATCTCTGTATCTGTGCTGCATGAAATAAAATAAAATTGTATTTGAAGTACTTTGCACACTTCAATGAGTTATGTACCCTTTTGTAATACTTCATGAGCAGGGGTTTACTGTATCAATATTTCATGCTAAAGTTAGGGCTATAGTTATTTTTCTACTATGCACAGTACATGCAGCAGTGCATTTTACATTTCCTTATATTCACAGACATGCATATAGACATGCCTCCGGCACATTTGCAAAAGTGTGACCATCAACGGTTAGACGACTTGTTGTTGAGTCACCATGAAACTAAAGCTGCGCCCCTCCCAAAGCTCTCTGCTGGTCTAGTTGTTGTGTAGAAACCTGCAACCTACAGAAACCTACCCAGGCCCAGAATAAACCTACAGAAACACAGATGTTTAGTCAAATCAGAGGAGGAAAGGAAGTTGTAAAATCACTCTAACCTATAGCAGGCAACAGGAAATGTATGTAGAAGTTATCGTAGGTGAATTTCAAATACGAATGAGACAACACATTTTTAAACGTGATGTCTCAATTGTAAGGGTTAGGGTTAGAGCAGGATGAACAAAATGTAAACATGTAAAGTTAATCTACTGTATACTCACTGCACCTTGCATCATAAACTGCTGTTTCATTTGATATGAGAAATGATAAGGTACATACTAATAGTCCACACCAAACATGTAGGCTACTGTAGCCTATATGGATGGCAGTTAGGTTTCAGACAGTAAATATCACCTAATAACCTCTCTCCCTCTCTCTATCTCTCTATCTCTGTCATATACCCCACTGCTCACGAAATACGTTCCTTTACCTTGACTGACTCATGTCAGGGCTCTGAACTTGACAGCACAACAGCAGATGGCACTGTTGACTGCTGTTTCTACTACTGTTGACTGCTGTCTATTTCTACTACTGTTGGCAGTGAGAGGAGTTCTATGCTATTTTATTGCTCATCTAGCTCTTGTCACCAAGTGGAGTCCTTGTGAGTCCAGATAGCGAGTTGTTGCTACTGCCCTACAATATAAATAGGCCTACTGTCCACCTGCGGTAACAAAGACATAGCTTTTCATAAGTGTAGCTGGTTAAAACGCAGAAACGCGTGGGTTGCATTCTTAACAGGCAAGCAATTGCCCTTGGCTCAAGGCACTTAACCTAACAGTGCTGCACAAGCCTACTAAGGTTACTGTAGAATGTAGATAGACATTGGATTAGACAGATGATGGATGGATGGGGAAAGGGTTTATATTTCCCGAGGGGAACTTCCTGTTGTACTGTAGCCTACACACAACAATCCACACAACAAAAGGGCACAATATAGGCAAACACGATGCACAAAGGGCAGCAGTAAGAAAAAGAAAAGTAGTCGGATACTATTACTGTGGCTTCAGCAGCAGAGTCTGTCTCAGCTCAGCTGTACCGTCAAGTCAGTCAGGCTGTCAAATCACAGCTGGCACACGACCGACCTTCAACATTGAAATATAGTTGGATTAATATCAGTCGTCCTTTCAACCTTGAAACAACATTGAATGCTCAATGGTTGAAAAAATACTTATAAATCAACGTTGAAATTCTGTTGAAGATCTGTACGTTGAATCGACATGATGTCTTCAATCTGCCTAGCCCCTTTAATGCACAATATGGGTAAAAAGTGGTCCGACGAAGGTTTTGCTTTATATATCTTTGCAATAAATTAATTTAATAGGTCACAAATCAGAGTTGTTGCAACCCCATTTCACTACTGTTGTAGGCCTACATGTGCATCTTGATTCTTATGTAAAAAGTAAACACTTCATGCCTTTGTTCTCTGAAGCTACATGCATTGAAGCAGTTGAAACAAAGTTGGATTTCAAAGTTGATTCACCTTTCAAATTCAACACAAATTCAAGAGTGATGTAATGTTGATTCCAATACCTTAAAGTCGCACTGAAAGGAAAAAAGCATTCTGTCCCATTTTGGTTCACATAATTGGTCATAATGTTCACCTATTCAACGATGTATGCCCAAAAAATGACAAAATTCTACTTTTGTTGTAATCTTATATCAAAGTATATAATTTCTTACTTCCTGGAAAACGGTAGGTCACGTGCAATGACGACAACAGGTACAGGCCTTACCTAACTTTTTTATTTTTTTACTAGAATTCCAGTTGCACCTTAGATCTCTAAAGCTTGTAAAAAATAAGAAAAATGCCAAATTGTTAAAATGTTATAACTCTGTCTTCCCTGAAACCTCTACCTACTGTAATGTCATAGATTTATACTGTTTTTCGTTTTTAGTGTTATTTTTGTCTGTTGGGTTGTTATATTGTCCTTGTCAGTTACTGTCTGTATCTTATTTTTTCTTGGTGTTTGTACTGTAACCCGTGTTTCATTACCTGATCTCTTTGTATATTGTATTTGTTAATAAAGTTATATATAAAAAAAATATAAAAAAATAAAAAAAGTGAATAAGGCGAATGGTTACCCTGCTGGCTGACCCTGATTATGTAATATAGTACAAGATATTACACATTTCAAAGTTGATTCACCTTTCAAATTCAACACATATTCAACAGTCATGCAACGTTGATTCTTAATTCACCCATGTTACCAAGAGTAAGATGTTGGAACAATGTGGCGATATCAACATTGATTCACCTTTCAAAATCATAACCTAATCCAACGTTGATTCACATCGTTACATCGTTGAATCACCTGTGAACCAACGTTGAAATGCCAGCTGGGATCAGTCATATCCAGCATTGGGTCAATTCAATTAAGTCAGAAGTGACAAATACCAGTATAGGATACTATAATATAAAGTATATAGTAGGATATAATTGTAGTAGACTGATGTACTGTAGATTACGATAGATGGATAGATAGATATCAAATCAAACTTTATTTGTATAGCGCATTTCAGACACAGAGGCAACACAACGCGCTTTACAGAGAGCAATGGGGGGTAGGCATAGGTCCCATAGTGAGCTGTAAAAAGTCTTCCCTGACCTCTCTCAACGAGACGATTGAGCAAGCTCCTGGAAAATGTTTGGCTTTTGGCTAAGAAACATTTACAGAGCAATAAACATGGGCTAAATACTTCATAAGAGAGACATGACTGCTACTCCTACATAGTAGGCCATTATGTGTTAGCTTTCCCTGTAGTCTCTAATATGGCTGTCCTAGCTCTCTCCTAGCTGGCTCAGGTCCATGGTGTCTAGCCAGTCAATGGATGTTTTGCCAGAATTCTTCTCTCTGCAACTACTGAGTCCAGGCTGACCCCCAGTACAGAACCCACCCTGCTGATCAGCTTGTCCATCCTGTTAGTGTCCGCTGCTTTGATACCGCTTCCCCAGCTCAATTCCTCCTCAGGAAGTAGAGTTCAATAGAGTCTGTCCCTTCTTGTAAAACCACTGTGTTTCCTACCCATCCTGTTGTCCAGTTACACACCCAGGTACTTGTATGACTTGGCAACCTCAACATCAATCTATTCTGTGTTTGACTGGAAGCCAATGCAGCGATTTGAAGATGGGAGTGATATGTGTGCTTCTTTTGGTTCTAGTAAGAACTCTGGCAGCGGCATTCTGGATGAGTTGAAGACGTTTTGTGGATTTTTTGGAGAGATCAGTGAAAAGAGCATTAAAGTAGTCTACTCTACTATAAACAAAGGCATGTATGAGGGTTTCTAAGTCTTGGAACGACATACAGCTTCTAACTCTGGCTATATTCTTGAGGTGATAAAAGGCAGACTTAGTGATTGTTTTAATATGGTTGTCAAAGTTCAGGTCAGAGTCAATAATTACACCAAGGTTTCTAACATGTGTGGTGGTTTGAAGCCCAAGGGCATCCAGATGGGTGGCTAGTTTTAGTCTTGGTTCTTTGCTTCTAAACACTATAATTTCTGTTTTTTCCTTATTTAGCAGGTAAGATTTAAACCAGTCTAATGCTGCTCCAGAGAGCTCAATCCAGTGGGGAAGTCTATCAATAAGTATTTGGTGATCTATAGTGTCAAATGCTGCAGAGCTCCAGTAGAACAAGAACAGAGATCTTACCTGAGTCAGTGTTCATGCGGATATCATTTAAAACTTTGATAAGTGCTGTCTCAGTACTATGATGGGATCTAAAACCAGACTGAAAAGAGTCTAAGAGGCAGGTATTGTTTAAAAAGTAGTTAAGTTGATTACTGCATGCATTTATTCATTCATTTATTTATTTTTGTGCATATTTATTCATTCATTTATTTATTGGTCATTTGTTGAGTAATTTATTTATTTATGTATTTATTTTGACATGGTTTGGTCCTCCATACATGAGGGTCTCCAGTGTTGTTTACCTCTGAAGCCTCACATACTGTAACCTGCTGGCCAGTTCACAAAGGGGGGGAACGTCCTCCTGCATTGACCGAAGCTTGTCTCCCAAGATTGGGGTCTGTATGGTGTTCAAGGCATTCGAGTAATCAAAGAACATGATCCTCACAGCGCTACTAGCCGTGTCCAGATGCGAGTGGGCCCTGTGTGGCAGACAGATGATGGCGTCGTCCACTTCCTAACCGCTTGGCTCCATTGCGTCCGTCGGCGTCAACTGTAAGAGTTTCAAATCAAGAAATTAAATTTGTGTTAGGTTTTCTTCAAAAATGTATTCCCGGACCCCTTTACTGTTGTATTACCCCAGGGCAGTGCCCCCCAAAACAACATTTTCTTAGGGGCCCACAAAGCCTAAGGCAGACACTATGCAGCAAAATGACAACTTTCCAGTGCAAAATGGACTGATAAAGGTGTATTTGTATGTATTGTATACTTCCTTGGTATTTTCCTTGTGAATGTGGAGTGGAATGGAAGCATGGTGGAGGGGGAGAGGTCTGTTAACCATGGTGGAGGGGGAGAGGTCTGTTAACCATGGTGGAGGGGGAGAGGTCTGTTAACCATGGTGGAGGGGGAGAGTGAGAGAGGTGGTCTGTGAGTGACAACATAGTTCTCACTCACACAAGCAGGATGAAATATCATTGATAAACACACATCCTTTGTGTCATGAGAGACACATGAGAAGCAGGTGAAAAGGTGAGAAATTTAACTTGTCCCGGCTTGTTGACAACATTCCAGCATTCATTCCTTCCATTTCCTAAAACTGCAAGGTGTGTGCATGAGTCTGTGGATGCATCCCAAAGGGCTAAAATGCTGCCTACTTAGGGTGAGGCAGGGAGGCATGAAGTCATGTCCCAATCGAATATTTACAAATATGCTGCCTGCTGAGTAACCCTTTTCAGGAACTGTGAGTGCGCTGATGACGTAGCATCTGCTACCACAGTCCTTTCTACCAACATAGGAAATTTTGACTTTTAAATAGTCGCCAAGTTGGCGGCGCTTGGCGCTCATATTTTAAAGTGTCAAAAAAACATTTCAAAGCCACTCACCAAAGCAGAAACTCCTATTCTAACAAACAATGGGTTTTGAAAGCTCGGCGCTACCATTAAAGGAGTAGTAAAGGGAAAATGCATGTTTAGCCCTGTTTTAAGGTTACTTATGATCATATACAATGGTTCAGATCAAAACGTTGACAAAACTAGCATTTTTGAGAAAGTTGATAATTGCTCTACCACCGTTTTGTTCATACAATAGATGTGGATGGGCATCTTGAAAAATCATTCAAAAACATGTTAAACTCTTGATTTCAAAGACAAGAAGCTCACCGAGGGTGTAATTGGTGTCCGTTGGTGTTCTGACATCAAATTCGCCGCAAAGTATGAATCATGTAGGGTTTTATTTATATTTATATTTATCATTTTATGAAATCCATTGACTTGTATTGACGCAACCGTTGTAGATGTGTAGATCACAGAGGGGACCAATGTATTGTTTACAATGACACCCTGTCCAAGACAAAATGTAGAAACAAAGCACACAGCTCAGGAGGTAGAGCGGCTGGTTGGGGATTGCAAGGTCCCCGGTTCGCTCCCGGCAGTGTGCCAAAGTCTCCTTGAAGAAAACACTGTACCCCAAAATTGCTCACATGTGACATGGTGGCGCAGTATCTACTACTGTTACCTCACACATAAAGGTCTCCCAGGCCTTTCTGTGGGGAGTTTGCATGCTCTCCCCTTGTGCACAGGAATGTGGGTCAGAATAGTCAGAAAAGTCTGCTGGCTTGCATACTGCAAAATACAACCGGATGTAGTAGGACATCCTGGTATTTTTTGCCATACTGCATGAGGTATACTTTGTATTGGGACATACTACCGTACATCCTTTTTGACATACTATATAGTATGGAAGCATGCGATTCGGAACACAGCCCAGGACTTGGAGTGAGCATTTGGACGTGGTCCCTGGACGATGCTGCCCCTGGAGCAGGACAGGAAATGGAAATTTGGATGGGAAAATGCCGAGGACACAATCCATTCCAGATTGCATGTGGGTGTTGTGTGATGTGTCGCCAATCACAAGTGTAATTGTGTGTCACTAGCCGTGTGGTGACTAACGACCCCTCAAGCTCTTATTCACTTAAAGTCAAATGAACATAATGTAACAGCAGGATGTGGTTGAGGGACCAACCTTCGCCAGACAACGTCACCTTAGGATTTACACCAAAGGAAATTATGTAAGAGGGGGCTAATTCAAACACCTTTAGCTACAATATGCGGCATCCCCTATAGCTTCTTTCAATGTAAGGAAGACAGAGACGTGATTCAGGAATCCTTCGTGGATGTGTGTGCTGCAAAACTTTCTGTAGTTTGATCCAAATCCCTGTTATGCCTCTAATAGTGTTTTGATCTTGTTTGTATGCTACACGTGCTGCACGCCACGCCAACTCTCGTGCGGCCACTGAACAAAAGAAGTGTTTGTGACTTGTTACAAAAGTCTAGTCTACTCTCCTGTTTAATGTATTTCTGACGGACCAACTGATACCCATTTATGCCTAACCTATTGCTACCTTCATAGGTATGTGGGTAAGTTTTAGTTATTATTATTATTATTATTATGAATTGGATTTATATAGCGCCATGGGTCACTGGGTCATGATACCCAGAGCGCTTTACAGAGTCCAGTATTCATTAAGACACAGTCATACCGGTGGTGGTAAGCTACATCTGTAGCCACAGCTGCCCTGGGGCAGACTGACAGAAGCGTGGCTGCCAATCAGCGCCTACGGCCCCTCCGACCACCACCAACATTCATTCATTCATTCACATTTATACGTTGCATAACTTTAGTTATCAGTGTAGGTGCCATTATGGTGATAAAATACAGCATTGTAGTGGCAACTAGCCTCACAATAATATGTAATCAGAATACTACATCATACCTCTGGATCAGGAAGGGACTGAGAGCTTGGACAAGCAGGGAGTCAGGTGAGCAAAGATGTAGGACAGTGTGCACAGGTTAAGTAGAGAATTACTATTTTCACCAGGTGGTGGATGCCACGTCCCTCTGGATCCCAGTGGCTGTCATGCCTGCCTGTCACAATAAAAGTCAGCGGCTGTCCTGCCTGTCACAATAAAAGTCTGTGACTGTCCTGCCTGTCACAATAAAAGTCAGTGGCTCTCCTACCTGTCACACATAGAGCATATTAAAAGCACTACTATGCAGTCATATGCATATTATCACTTTTTAAAATGGGACATTTGAAGGTTTTCAACTAGCCTTACATCAAGAGTGTGTACTTGATGAAAGCAAGACAACTTATTACTATCTAAACTACCAAATTTGACTTAGGAAATATACATTTAGTTGTCTTTATTAGTTACTAACTACACATCTTCACATGAATGGAAGACTCCTACACCAGTCACCAAGGGGTCACCAGAATTCCACATCACACACACATGGTGAGTCAGTAGAGACTCACCACTTGAGAAAGAGGAGAAAAGGAGAGCAACATTACTTGTCCTGGCTTGTTTTCCAGAAGAAACATGTTGAGTACAAGTGTAGCAACGATATACTGAGAGAGTACTGATCCTGTTTATGATGTTCTATGGTATCATGGTAGTCCTAAAACAAACATAGGGGCAGTCAGACTCAAAAACAAAACTTCCCTAAGCTCGTCACCCACCCACACACCTTCCCACATTATGCAACATCATATAAATCTATCCGTCAAACTATCTTGGCTCTCTACAGCTCTCACGGTATAATAATCAGATTTCATTTCCCAGGATGAAAAGACTCACCGTCTCGAAGCAGTAACAGAAGAAGTATTACTGTCATATGTAATATGATACTCGAAGGGAGAAAGGGGCATGAGGATTGAGAGACAGTCAGAAAGAGGAAGCATGAATATGGTTGTGTAATGGGTTAGTGTGGGTCAGTCACACTGCATGTGTATAAGGGTAGCGTCACAGAGATGGGTTGGGGCAAGATTATTCTTTAGGGTGCCGCCTCAGAGTGATAGAAAGAGACAGAGGAAGAGAGACAGAGAGACCATGTCTTTGAAGATGAGCTGACATCTTCACATGAATGAATGAATGAATGAATGAATGAATGAATGAATGAATGAATGAATGAATGAATGAATGAATGAATGAATGAATGAATGAATGAATGAATGAATGAATGAATGAAGGTAACTGAGTGGTTTAATCCCAACACTCTCTCGCCATGGTTTCATCTTTCTCCCTCGTCCATGGATCAGGGTCAAGGCCTTCCCTAAATAGACTAGAAGCATTTGGTAAAATTTAGATCTTAGTCTCCTCTTCTGTGTCCTCGCTGGTCCTGTTCTTTTCCAGATGGTATACTGTAGCATCACACATTATGAATCTCATCACAATGAACAGTGGCGATATGCAACATACCAGACTGAGAACAGACTCACAGGGTAGAGTGTTTATCTTTTGTGGATGGAGAGCTCCAGTTGCTAGACAGCAGTAGCCTCTTGGGTGGATTTTCTTCTTCACACGATCCACTGCTTGGTTGCATAACTCTGTTATTAAAAATAAATATTAAAAAAATAAAAGTTTTCTCCATTCCTCCTTGCCTTAATCCTTTGAGCTACATTTGAGCCTTTGAGCTACATTGGCTAAACAATGGCATAATGGGGCGGTTGTATAGGTCAGGAGGTAGAGCGAGTCGTCCAATGCTCGTAGGGTCAGCGGTTCAAATCCCAGCTCCTCCTGACTACCTGTCAAAGTGTCCTTGGGCAAGACATTGAACCCCACATTTCTCCCAATGAGCAGGATAGCGCCTTGCATGGCCTGCCGTGAATGAGAGGCCTTCATTGTCCATTTAGTGTGCAGTCCATTTACTCATAGCAGGGTTTTCCAAAACTGCAGTCTCCATCTCTCTTCTAGAGGATTATTTTTATTATTTTTTATATATAACTGGCAACAGAAGGATTTGGAGGATTGTTGCAGGATTGCAACTAAGAGTCACTTGACTGACTCAAATATTTATTCATTCTCGGCAGCTTGGTAATAAGCCAAGGTAAGCAGCAGCAGGAATGGTTGATTCCACCCATCACGATTCATGACAGATTGCTGTGATGTCACTATCACATCAGAGTTTCTATTGGCCCAAAGCTAAGGTGGGAGTAACTCTGTGATAGGTTATCAAGACTCCATCTCCTATTTCACACAGTGGTGTATGAACAACTACCTACAGCTAAATGTATCTGAGACAAAATAACTGAAAGCACAGGCCACCCACAGTCCCACCTGCATAAATAACAAAGCTGTTGAGTTGAAGTGCTACAAATACCTTGGACTCATCCTGGACCAAAAGCTAAGCTTTGAACAACACACCACTGACATTCACAAGCGCTGCCAACAAAGGCTCTCTGCCGTCCGTAAACACCTTTTTCTACTGCTCTACAAGAGCATTCTCTAGACCATTCTCCTCTACTGCTCCCGATGTGTCTTTAACATGTTAACTGCCTCCAACAAGGACAAACACACGCATCACACACAATGCCTCCAAAGTTTAGCAGCCTTCGCACCCCCAACCTCTCAAACCTCAACAGCATAGCCACTGAACGCAGAGCATGTAATTATTCACACTGCTTCCATCAAGCCACATATACAGATCCCTGGCCTAGAAACAGGCACGCTTCAGCAGGAGCTTTGTCCCCTCAACAATAGCATTGTTAAACAAAATACCCCGGTAAACTTGTCACCATCATTATGTTGTGTGTATAGGCACGTGTGCTGGAAAAGTGGCTGATGGTGGCCTGATATGGATGAGGTTCGGGAGACCCTGTGCAATCTAAAAGATTCTTGTCCAGGTTTTGATGACATTGATGGCAAGCTATTGATATCTGTTCAGGTGCACATTGTGAGGCCACTGTCTCATATTTTTAATATCTCATTAGAGAAGGGAATTGTTCCTCCTGAATTGAAAATTGTTAAAATTATTCCTGTATACAAAGATGGTGACCCAGCTGTCTTCAACCACTATACCCAGTTCTATTTTGCCTGTTTTATCAAAAAATACTTGAAAAACGTATTTATAAAAGACTAATGGAACATCTCAGTAAGCATAATATTATATATACAGATCAATATGGGTTTAGGAAGAAGCACTCAACATATATGACGCTTACTCATCTAATCAATGAAATCTACAAAGCCAAAGACAGAAAGGAAAGAACTGTAGGTATCTTCGTAGATTTATCCAAGGCATTCGATACGGTTGATCACCAGATTCTTCTCCAGAAGCTCTCGCATATTGGAGTGAGAAACAAAGAACTGCTCTGGCTCACCAGTTATCTTGAACATAGAATGTATGTATCCTACAATGTAACTAAGTCTCCTTATCTTCCCATGCACTGTGGTGTACCAAAGGATCTGTTCTAGGACCTCTGTTATTCCTAATATATATCAATGATCTTCCCAATGTTTCAGACAAGTTATCCAAGATTCTATTTGCAGATGACACAAGTGTGTTCTATTCACACAAATACCCTGACACCATTGCTAATGTGTTAAATGAAGAACTTAGTAAAATGTCTGGCTGGTTTAGATCTAACGAATTATCACTTAACATAAAAAACATGCTCCATCTTTTTTGGTCTTAAACCTGAGTTTATTACGTCTTCGTCCAAACTAGCTATTGAGAATATACCTATTTCTAACATGAGCTCCTCACGTTTCCTGGGCGTTTTTCTTTAAGAATCGTTATCCTGGAAACCTCATATCATGGCCATAACCACAAAAGTGGCCAAGAGTGTTGGTATACTAGGAAAAAATTGTCATCTGATCAGCACTGAGACTGCGCCGATCATTTCAAGTTTACAAAATGATTGCTGATTGGTGAAACTGAAAGTGTTCCATCTCACCGCATCGGCGCGTCACAAGATCACTGAGCTGAGAGCAAAAATTCACTGCGGGGGAGGGAGGTCAGATCCGCCTTAAGAAGTGGCCTTACTGGGGCTAGATTTCCCGGCCTGAATTATTTCCCCAGTCTGGCCCTGCCTGAACAGAAACAAGCCAGCCACCTGGCCTGGTTACACCATGTCTCTCTCAGTCATTAAATTCCTTAGACTATAAGCAATCCATGGGCCGGACTCATTTTGGTCTGTGAACTTATTGTAATGGTTCTGACCTACTAAGTGGGATTTACCGTAATGCTGCCATAACAAAGGGCTTTCCGAGAAAACATAATATTTACAAAAGGAAGGTGAAGCGCTGCACAATGAATAGAGCTTATTGTGCACCATCCGCTCCTAACAATAGGCGGCAACTTAATTGGGCTGTGTGTGTGTGTTCATGTGTGTGCGTGTATGTGTGTGTATGCGTACAGAATGTACTGTATCTGTGTGTCCCAAAGGATGATCCATTTTGCTTGGAGGGAAATTCTCTGATTACTTCTGGGAAACACTCCATTGTCAAAGGCACTGCCAGAGAATTGACTTCAAAATACTGAATCAATAATGATTTAGGGTCAAAATACGTAGATTAAATGCTTTTACAATATGATCCCTCAGACCCCTTAGGTCATCTGTTACATCATCTGGGACATATAACTGTCTCCAGACACATAACAAAACAAAACATGGAGAAGCAGCATTCCCAGAAGATTTGAAACTAGCTCCAGCACTGTCTACTTTTCAATCAAGACTACAAACGTTTATGCTTTCTGCTAAGCAAACCTTATACTTTTACTTTTGCTGAACTGTAAATCTTGTACTTTGATAAAATACATGTTGATTTTATTATTTCATTTTTTAAATGTCTTTCCCAAAACTCTCTTCCTGGTCAAGGCCAGGGATCAGGAAACCAC
This sequence comes from Borostomias antarcticus, assembly GCF_949987555.1. Taxonomy (NCBI): domain Eukaryota; kingdom Metazoa; phylum Chordata; class Actinopteri; order Stomiiformes; family Stomiidae; genus Borostomias; species Borostomias antarcticus. The sequence continues at coordinate 13,855,954 of NC_140255.1, read as the reverse complement.
TTCCTGCTTCTCGATGGGTCACCTGATCCCAAAACTCTTTCCTTGATTGGAGGAGCACTGATTAGAAAATGTTTTGATTGGAAAGGCTGGAATTAACAATTGTCTATAGTTAGGATATAGACTGTAAACTAAAAACCCTTTGTTGTTGCAGATCTTTATATTTTTTTGCATGCATTCATCTGTCATAGGAGAGGCAAGTGACTGGAAGGCTTGTGAGTTGGGATTGAAACCATTGCAGCAGATGAGGGTGTGGTGCTGAGGCTTTCACCTCTACTCTAAACCGGGTATCATAGTTTACAGTAGCTGTGAGTAACGGGAAAGTACATGTCAATGACCACAGAGCCTAGACTCATCACATGACTACTAGAGACTCCAGGGAGAGATGGGGGTTTCCTAACCCAGAGCAGAAAGGCCAGATGGACACATAAAGAGCACAATCCTTTCATTCATTTTACATAATTATTAATCGAAAGAATCTCAGGGATGTATCGGTAATGGACAATAGGCATTGTCAAAATAAAAATGTAAACATGTCAGATAAAACTCATTAACATATATGTCCACTCGCATCAAGTGAACATTATTGTAGATTGATGCACATGAGCCACACAAACATCTCTGATATAAGTTGTATTTATTTCCAGGTCAATACTTTTCAGTAATGCAGCAGTCTAGAATAGCTGTTGTTGCTTCTGTACATGTCCTGTTGCACTTAGGGGTCAACTGAATCACTTTTACTATTCTATATAGTGTAAAAACATTCACTAACCACACCACATTCAAAGTCTTCATCATTTCAAATGTCAGTAATATTTAGCTTAAATGTACAGTCAAATATCAAAAAAATAAATAAAAGCCGTTAATTCGACCTGTTTATCGACATTGTGCTGGTTTTGTTCATACATTCAACAGCTTTTCCTTCATTCCCAATACATCAAAATAAAAACTTAATATATAAAATATATATAAAAAATAATACATAACAATTCTGATTTAAAACATGGATAAACATCATGTATCATGACGATAGTGTTACAGTACATACACATAGTCTTTTAATGTAAAAGATATTCATATAATATTCATACTTTTCAGCTGTGCATGAGTTCAGTCACACTTATTCTGCAGGCTACCAGACAGACCCTGTACATGTAGGTCCCAGTTAGAATGCTTGGTCATCTTCAGGCAGCTGTACCTGAGTTCCATCATGATATACTTCAGTCAGGATGGTTCAGTCAGAATACTCAGTCAGGATTCTTCTGCAGTAGAGTTCCTTCAGGCAAGCTTGTCCATTATGGTTTCTCCTCCGAGTATCAGTTCATCCAGAAAGCTTGTTCCTTAGTCCCCCCCCCTCTCTTTCCCCTCAGAGTGCTTATGCAGCGTCCCAAACAGGAGGTCCCAGTGCGTGAAGTAGGGAGCGTAGTTGGACCTGAACTTGAGGTGGTGCAGGTCGTGGTGCGGAGCTCCGCCGTAGAGTCCGTAAGGCACCAGCCTGTGCGTGGCCCAGGGCAGGTCGTAGCCACAGTGGTCCTCCACCGACAGCCAGATGTTGAGGACGTAGAAGAGCATCTCCGTCAGCGGGTGGCAGCCCAGCAGCAGGGGGTTGATGGAGGCGAAGAAGCCCAGAGAGAGGGTCTCCCAGGCCCCGGAGTACTGGGTGGTGAGGACCGACGTGGAGGTGTGTGTGTGGTGCACCTTGTGGAAGGTGCGGTAGAGCCAGGGCACGCGATGGTGCAGCAGGTGCCAGAGGAAGTACTGCAGGTCGAAGAGCAGCAGGCAGGCAAAGAGGTCCCAGATCAGACGCAGGGTCCCTGGAGCCTGGGCCGGCAGGCTGGGGGTGCTCCCGTACCAGTGGAGCACCGTCAGGGGGAAGATGTAGACCAAGTGGTTGTAGAGGGAGAGGCCCAGGCATTGACACATGGTAGTCCAGGAGACGTGGCTGCTAGCCTGGATCTTGTAGCGCCGTACCCAGGCCAGGTGAGGGGATAGCAGGTCCAGCAGGATGAAGGGCAGGCTGAAGCAAAGGTAGACACAGAGAGAGAAGAGGACGGGAAAGAAGGCTGAGCTGAGCAGAGCTGAGTGCTCCCGAACGAGGTCCCATAGGCTCTGTAGAAGCATGGTATTCTGTCTTGTGTTTGTGGGTGCGTCCAAGTGTGAGAGCGAGAGAGCGTGTGTGAGCGCAACATTGGTATGAGCCATCTCATGCGCATTACACTTTCTCTCCACTTTTTATAGCCTTTTTTGTGCAGGAAAAAAACTCTGGTACCTGCCCCATGCCCTTATTAAGGCTTCCTGTTTCCTGCCACTGGGAGCAGCCGATCCCTGTTAACACTGATAAGATGATGAAAGATAAGATGATGAAATTCAGTAAAGAAATTATATATATATATATATATATATATATATATATATATATATATATATATATTATAGTGAAGAGGGAAACTATTGGATTAGGCTACTGATTGAAGTTGCTGGTTGAAGTTGTTGATTCATAACCATAATGTGATGATACATAAACTGGGGCCAGTGAAAATATAAGCAATATCATGTTACTGTCAGGCTTTCACAAGAATGTAATTGCTTTGGGGATCTACGCCAATGCCTTTTATCTTTACGCCGTTCCTTCTCATGTCGTTTACGGGTGCACATCGCCACCTAGTGTTCAATGTAATGAATTGCTAATAATAACTTCACTTTCGATTCGGTTGTCGACAGCACAGAATCGATGCTTTATTTAGCCTATGTTGACATAACACTTCATGACCTAATCGTGAGAGGGCGCCGTTTAATAGCCTATTTCGTAGGCTACGCCTACCAAACGATGTAATCTGGCACGAATTGAAATTTGCAATTGTCACAGTCCCCCAATAGAATCTGGCTGCGCAGAAGGGTCCGTGTAGGCTATCATCCGTTCATTCAATTATTCCTTTCACTCTAGCAAACGGAAGGTGAGAAAACGACTCAATATTTCGTTATTCTGTTTTTCTGTATGTACCAAAAACTGGAAAATGGTGATTGTTTTCCTGTTCACAGCCCTAAAAGGAAAACTGCTTAAACAAGGAAACCAAAACGAAATAATAAGTCTAATTTACGTTTTTCTTTATTTGTCATATTTCCCACCGTACCTTGCGCATGCGCATCATCGATAGAAAATGACAAGAAGCCAACAGCATCCCATTAAGCACTTTGAGTTGCATTTATTTGTATGAAAGGTGCAATACAAATAACATTTAGGCTATTATTATTATTATTATCCTTAAAGCCTAGTAGCGTCATGTCCAGGGGGTGTACATCAAGCTGCCTTGCGCTACAGAAACAGGAGATAACCATGATTCTCAAGCTTCTTAAAGCCTAGAGGCTTTCATGTCTCGTGGGTCTTGGTTGCCATGAAATGGAATGCCTGGACATTAGTCTTTAGCTTGGTTTCCATGGCAGCCATGAGCCATAGCTTGTCCTATGAAGTAGGCTGCATTATGGAACGAGAAGCAGTGCTTCGAGTTCCATAATGCTTTTAAACAACGGTTGCCACATTTATCCGTCAATATTTCAAAAAGAAAGACAATACGAACTTTAAATAAATGTATATTTAATGGAGCTATTTGTTAATCATTTGCGGATACTTCCGCTGAAAAGGGAACGTTGCCAGGCAACGACAATGCTACAGCAGATCTTTGTAAACATTGATCGGACACTGCCACGGCTACTAATAAGAGGTAGATTGATATTAAAAGTTGTGCGAACATTCCATTTTAGCGGATATCGCCACCATATATATGAACACGAGATGACTCGTAATGGATTGAGCGGAGCAAAATACGGCCGCCATATTGGTCCGGTACCGCTGTCACGTGACAACCGCTCTCCTCAGCAGTTTCAGTCAGTAGAAGTAACCCTGCATCAAGAGATAACTCTAGAAGATAAGTAGAAACAAATATTTCTGTCTTTGAACTATCCATAACAGTCAAATAACATAAATAATAAATAAATAAATAAAATAAAAAATTACAAAGTGCAAAACAGCAGCATCCAACAGTTTTAGTTGTATCTATCAGCTAACAACTATGTATTTATCATCGTTCACTTAAAAGAGCCGGCACATAGAGCCGTATCGTTCGCGACCGACCCATAACTAGTTTACTCGCGGAGCTCCGTACCGGACCAAGATGGCGGCCGCATTTTTCGTCCGGCAGCAATCAAATCAACGTCACTGCGGCGTCTAGTGTAGCCTATATGTCCGTGTCCGAAATGCATACTACCTGCTATATAGTAGGCGAGATGCAGCATGCTACATCAAAACTGTGCATACTGTATTTCGCCTACTATATGGTAGGTACTATATAGTATGTAGTATGCCTAGGCTACTATATAGTGCCTACTATATAGCAAGTAGCAGGTAGGCTAGTATCAAGCCCCCAGGAATCGAAATCTAAAGTGAAGGCCTATTGAACCGCGCCATCTTGGCTAGATTTGTAGTCACTTGGCTATTTCCGGTTACTTTTGACTTGCGCAGTTGAGCTTCTCTGGCCGACGCGCGTCCACGAAAAAGTTCACATTTCTCTGAAATGTAGACGCACGTTCCCGGCTCTCCCCGCTTTGATTTAGCAATGAAAACCGGCTTGCATATTAACCTGTTTTTGTCAAATATATCAATTGGAGAAATTATTTTTTGATCCTGGCATCTTAGTTTTAACAAGTTAAATATAATTGAACATGTTTTGTTTGCTAGTAGATGGTATTCATTCCGTTCGCGATAACGTTATTGCAGCCAGGCTAAATTCCTCCAGGGAGTCAGTGACCGGCGAGTTGAAGAGCTTCACTCCCCGCCAGCAGGAGCTCTGGCCGCGGCTACCGCATCTCGGAAAACCCGCTGAGTTCGTGGCTGCTATTTCACATTCGCCCTTGATCAATCCCAATACCGATCCATGGTAATAATGAATCAATCGTTCAGATCAGATCGGCAGTGCTGCATGCATGTTACAACATCATTGTTAGCTTTATTAACATAACCATAGCCTACATTTATCTCTCTAACGTTAGGCTATCCATCACACCAGTCGGCCATTCGATAGCTGGAAGCGGTGAACGCCAACGTTGACTGAAAACACCCAAACTCAGTGTATCGTTTCATCTTCATGCTACACATCAACTCCTTTACATTGTATGTGAATAAATTCCTGTTATTCTAAAAATATCCCATTTCTGTCCATTCCTGGAAAAGGCTAATAATTGCTGTCAAATGATCACTCCAGTTTATCACCGTATCCCACTACCATTTCAACTATGCACAGGAGGTTGTCTTGTGGTCATTTTCATTAAAAAATGATTAGCCTGATCAGTTTGTTGTATGTATTAAGCCCTTTTTGAGCGGTATGCTTGTATTAATAGCTTATAGCTTGCCATACTCACCAACCTTGGGACCTCAGAAATAGGGAGCATTTCCAAACCAAATTGCGGGGGGGGGGGGGGGGGGGGCATTAAAAGCATTACAAATTAGACATTAAAAGCATTAAAACGAAATGTGAAACATTATATATATATATATATGTGTGTATGGAGCAATTGTTTTTAATGTCCGACTTTTGTCTGTGCCTTTCAGTAAATGTGCATCTGTCCTAATTTATTGTAGCCTATCTACTACACAACCTAGTTAAAATTTATGAATCTCCCGCGGAAGTCAGGAGGGTTGGCAAGTAGGCTATGGTCACTGCTCCCCAGTAAAATTGAATAATTGAGGGGTTACTTACAGTACAAAAAAGTACAGCATTTGTAGAACTCGGATGATACTACATAAATTGCCATGCAAAGCCAGAGACTGTTGCTTGTAGACGACAAGACTGCTGTAACCATTCAAATGTGGAGGCTACACTGCATTGAAGGTGGGTTGGCTTACTTGACACAGAACACAGAAAACGGACACCACAAAAAAGGGCTTAAAGCAGGTCCTAAACAGCAGCAGGTCTGGTTGAGGTGTGAACTGGTCTCCTAAAAATGGCTTGAGCTGTGAGGATAAGAGGAGGCACACTGTTTCTGTTATTACATTTCAATAATAGAATATGACACACAAAACACAAACCACATACATACACACATACACATACAAAGGCCCGTCTTGGTTTAAAGCCCACTCACCAACGTCAAGGTGCAAGCCTATCGAGTGGGAACACGAGACCAATCACGAACAGGACAAACTCAGACGGGACAACACAGCATACAAATAATCGAGGAATATACACAACATCTAAATATAAGACCAAATTTTCTTAAACTATTGGAGACTTGGAAATAACAACTAGGCCTACATGAAGACTTTCACAGTTTCAGACTGCTGTAACCATTAAAGTTTGGAGTAGGCTGCATAAGCTTACACTTAACAATGCACACACACAAAACGCTCAAAAAGGGCTTAATACATACAACAAACTGATCAGGCTAATCATTTTTTAATGAAAATGACCACAAGACAACCTCCTGTGCATAGTTGAAATGGTAGTGGGATACGGTGATAAACTGGAGTGATCTTTTGACAGCAATTATTAGCCTTTTCCAGGAATGGACAGAAATGGGATATTTTTAGAATAACAGGAATTTATTCACATACAATGTAAAGGAGTTGATGTGTAGCATGAAGATGAAACGATACACTGAGTTTGGGTGTTTTCAGTCAACGTTGGCGTTCACCGCTTCCAGCTATCGAATGGCCGACTGGTGTGATGGATAGCCTAACGTTAGAGAGATAAATGTAGGCTATGGTTATGTTAATAAAGCTAACAATGATGTTGTAACATGCATGCAGCACTGCCGATCTGATCTGAACGATTGATTCATTATTACCATGGATCGGTATTGGGATTGATCAAGGGCGAATGTGAAATAGCAGCCACGAACTCAGCGGGTTTTCCGAGATGCGGTAGCCGCGGCCAGAGCTCCTGCTGGCGGGGAGTGAAGCTCTTCAACTCGCCGGTCACTGACTCCCTGGAGGAATTTAGCCTGGCTGCAATAACGTTATCGCGAACGGAATGAATACCATCTACTAGCAAACAAAACATGTTCAATTATATTTAACCTGTTAAAACTAAGATGCCAGGATCAAAAAATAATTTCTCCAATTGATATATTTGACAAAAACAGGTTAATATGCAAGCCGGTTTTCATTGCTAAATCAAAGCGGGGAGAGCCGGGAACGCGCGTCTACATTTCAGAGAAATGTGAACTTTTTTGTGGATGCGCGTCGGCCAGAGAAGCTCAACTGCGCAAGTCAAAAGTAACCGGAAGGCCAGAAAAGCACAACTGCGCAAGTCAAAAGTAACCGGAAATAGTCAAATGACTACAAATTTTGCCAAGATGGCGCGGTTCAATAGGGCTTCATTGTTGATAGCGGCCAGTGAATGGAGTGGCTGTATCCAGTTTATATAATACATCCATGGCTAGTATGCATTTCGGACACGGCCACATTTTTCGATACCAAGATGGAGGACAAACATCACATCATCGTTGTTTGTTTCCGGCGGGTTTGCAGGATAGGATGTATCCAATACCTGCGGGCACCACGTTCACATCGCCTCAACCACAATGCATAGACGATCGCCACACGTTCGACCAGATTAGCATCCATGACAGCACTAAGTGAAAAGCCGGGTGGGTTTTCAAAATAGTGCGCACTAGCAGGTTCGGAGAATCTACTGGCTGTTGCGAGCGCAGTTTCGGACAATGTGATTGGTTGTTGTTGCGTGCGGCAGAAATGCCTTCCACCATACATTGATGGACACGCATCAAACGGAAGCGTATGAGCAGCTATTGTGTTTTCAGTTATTGTGTTTTCCCCTTTTTCTTTTCTTTCATGCACCCTTTAGTGTGTAAAATTGGGGAAAACGTATACATCTCTCCTCTGTGTAATATGGTTACATAGCCTATGTTTTAAATGTTTTACCATAGGCTATATATCCCTCTAATCAGAATGGATTCCTTTTCTAATAAGAATGACGTGGATTTATATAGGCCTAGCACCATTAACAGAACCCAAGGTCGCTTAAATTTTAATTTTGATGCTGCTCTGTAGTTTTTCTCGCTATTTGATGAAGGCCTAACTGCCTCCTCCTTTACCAGGCTTCACATATAAAGCAATTTGAGCTGCAGTCCATGTCTGAAATAAATAAAGTTTAACACATGACCATGATTATTCTGCAACCATCCCACATCTGCATGCACATACAGTGTGAGATACAGTAGTTCATCCCCATCAAATGTGTGCAACTACCCCCGGATCATCATACACCATAGTCTGAATTAACCAATAGCTGTGTGTAATTCGATGTGATTGCCACTTGGATACACCTGTTGTTTGTTGTCACACACAAGCAACACGGTCTGGCCATGTAGCCTGCTTGTGAATCCTCTGTATACATTGGTGCATATCCTGTTATGCATTGTGTGTATATTGAGATGTGAATACAGGTGCAGGTTGCCCTACAGCTGGCATTTTCTGTTTTAATATCTGTGTTGCTTTTATGGTTCTGTGCTACTAACCCTTTTCTGCCTCCCCTCTCCCTAGTGCCTCTCTCTCCCTCCTACCTTCTAACCAGGTCCAGTGGTTGCCCCACTGTCACCCGCAGACCACCCTGAGTCCGATAGATACCCCTGTGTCTGCTGTGGAGGTCCAGTACAGTCACTAACCCTGTCCTCCTCCCTAGTGTCTCTCCCTCTCATACTCTAAACAGGTCCTGTGGACTCCCCGTCTCCTGCAGGCCACCCTGTAGCAGGTCCCGGAGAATGTGCACTCTCCTGTTAGTCATGTCTCTCTTATGAAGTATTTAGCCCATCTTTACTGCTCTGTATATGTTCTTAGCCAAGAGACAAACATTTTCCAGGAGCTTGCTCGATCGTCTTGTTGAGAGGTCAGGGAAGAATCTTTACAACTTACTTTTCTGGCCCCCGGGTGAAACTTTTTTTGCGTTCCTCAGGAATATGTAGGGGTGGGACCTATGCCCACCCTCCCATTGCTCTCTGTAAAGTGCATTGTGTTGCCTCTGTGTATGAAATGTGCTATACAAATAAAGTTTGATTTGATTTGATGTATTCATACTCATCAGCTGGGCCATTTTTGTGTGTTGGCTGTAAGCCGACACACCATGAAGAGGGAATCCTATTTGTCGCTCCCTTTCTCTGCCAGTTGTTGACCTGCAGTTCTACATTGCTACCACAAGAGGCAGTGGTCCCAGAACATCAAAACAAAAAGACTCTACAGATTTCCCAGGTCAGCGGTGGCTGAGTGGATAGTGTGCTGCCTATCACTGCAAAGGTTTTGAGTTCAATCCTTGGTGTGGACATATCAAGGTACCATGACATTTTGTCACTGGATGTTATAGACATTTAGTAACGAGCATGGGTCATATTTGTTAATTATAGACCCTTGCTCAAGGACACTTCAGCACTGCCAGGAGCTGGGATCGAACCAGGGACCTTGAGATCCTGCTCTACCTCCTGAGCTATGTGGTCATAGCCGCAAGCATTTGCTCAGACTGAGAGGAACTCTATTCAACAGCATGTTTAAATAGAGAGAATGTGATAATCGAGCCATGGGCCTCTTCCGCTCAGTCCAGTCCAACTTTCATTAAGCCAAAGTAAACCCAGCACAACGCCTCCCCACTCTCTTCTCTAAAAGTCATGGTCAACTAAAGGTTTCATGTCTGACAGATAAGAGTCATAGTGACACAGCATACCCTAAAGCAATATATTCCTCAATGTGACACAACCAGAGAAACAGACACACATGACACATACTCACAAAGTAATAACCTTATCCCATGTATTATTGATGATAGGTACCTTGAGATGGAGATGGCATTGGGTCTGACAATAATACAGTACAAAAGGCACACATACACACACCGCTGAGGTCAGCAGAAACCATCTTCCTCTTGCTTCCTCCCTCTTTCTCTCTCTACTGTGCAGTATGTGAATGGGGCAGAGTGTGTGATAATAGTTAATAATTACATAACCACTGGAGGAAGAGGAGGAGAGGGCAGTCTCGGTGTATAGTTAACAATGGAGGACTGTTGTAAAACTACAACATTGCAGTGCTCCGTCCTCCATCTCTTACTCTCACATTCTCTTTCGCGCACACACACACTCACTCACAAACACACACATACACACAGTGACTGTGGTGCTTGTTGTCTCTCTTCTGAGGTAGAGGCTTCTGAGAAGGCAATGCTGCTCAGGAAGCACAGACTCACACTCACATATACCACATCCTCCTGTCTTCTGATGGCCTTCGGCTAATGCCACATTAAACATTTAGCAAAGCACTCTGGATCTCTATGACATCATCTCTAAGCGCCACCAAATCTCAGTATCATCAACAGTGTGGAAACATGATACTGTTTTTCCCGCATTTACATTCTCTCTCTCTCTCTCTCTCACACACACACACACACACACACACACACACACACACACACACACACACACACACACACACACACAGGCTAAATCTCTGGGTCAGAATGGCTGTCTGAGAGCAGGCCTATTGATCTGTATTGATCCCTGGCTAATGTCTCTCTCTCCCTGTATGTATGTGCGTGTGTGTGTGTGTTCTGCTGCAGTGCGCTGACAGAGAGGTGGAGGTCCCAAAGTGCATAACTACAGATGCTCAGACACAGAGATCTCTCACCTGCAAGAAAAGCAACATGTGGGAGGGACTTTAAAACAGATTGAGGGCATGTGTACAGGAGAGGAACAGTACAATGTTGTACATCATGATCTCCACCACGTTCAGAGGGCACAATTATGAATGTAAATGTTTTAATTTACATAATAAATCAACAAAAATATATCAAATAAGAATAAAAAACCCAAAAAACTGATGCTGTTATGAGTTATTGGGTAAAGATAAGATAAACTTTATTAATCCCTGTGGTTGTCCCTGTGTTAGGGACAGTGAAACATACTGTAGTAGCTAACATGGAAACAGTGGCTACAATTAATTGTCTTAGAAGAAACATGTGGCATTGTGAAAATGAAATATAAGGCTGGCGGGGGTCCATGTATGAAGTATAATTCATTGTCAGTTGTTCACGTTGTATAATGGATGATCTCATTTTTCGGGATATCTCCTAATTTCATTGTTCTGTGACAGCCTGTCCCATTATCCAAGATGTACAATGAAAATTCACGTTGTATAATGAACATTCTCATTTCTGCGTATTTCCTAATTTCATTGTCCTAACACATTCATAATAAATAGCTTTGCATCAGACTATGGTGTGGTGATTTGCATGGGGGACAGGTGATGACCTGGGAGCCAAACCACTCCGGTTACCAAGCAACTAACGGGAAACTTTCCCACCAAGCATAGGCCTACTAGCCCTATATTCCCGGGGGCGTGGGCTTGTTTTCACCTTCCGATTCCTTCTGCCTGTTTCTCTTTTTCTTCTGAAATACATTACATGGTACTAGTTGAAATAAATAACAATCCATTAATCTGATATTTTCTTTATGCACAGTAGTTACTGGAATCATTTTGTGGAAAAGGCATAACAGCACTGTAAATACATGGTTGCAAACATACAACATGACAAGACAAAGCTGTTGTTTATCTTTTTTTAGAAGTCTCAAAGGAAGTTGATTATTTTTGTCTGTCTTGCTCTTCTCGGGGACAAGCCTGAATTATGATGTCTACATCTGGCTGGAAAATATAAAAATGAATTATGTTGGGTCTGAAACACTGTTAAAATGATAAAACCACTACACAATTAAACGGGCTCCACTAACTGCAGTCATCCCCGGGGACAAAGAGCCATTGCAGAGGTGCCTGCTTCATCTCCAGGAGGCAGCAGCAGGTGCTGCAGCATCAGTGTGCCTCATGGTGGGATAAGGCTCTGAAAGAAAGTGTTAAAGTTGTCCACATAAGGTCATATGCAAGACAAAGTCAACGTAGAGAATAGCATACAGACTCTGTATGTACTCTACAGATCCTGAAGCTGTCTCTGTCCAAGCTGCTGAACACCATGCTGATGATAAATCACACTAACACAGCTATAGGCTACTAATGTTAGCTAAGCTAGCTATCTAATAATGAAGATAAATGTATGAAAGTCTAGAGCTGCTTACAGCAACTCCTTCGACTCGTTTGATTGTAAACAGCTGGATATATGACCAGCAATCCATTGGTACTTCATTATCCATAATAACAAGTTTAAACAAGTTTTCCAGTTCCATACCTTCTTCTTCTTCTTCTGTGGGGTTTTTCGGCGGTTGGCATCCTAAAAGTTGCATTACCACCATCTACTGGAGCTAAAAACCTCTACGGGATCCGGCCATACAGACTCTCGCCATCAGGCCGGTTTCCTTTAGAAACCCAACCAGATACTTCCTGCCTCGCCCACCACTACCACACTCCAGTATTCCCTGTACACCTGAGCCTACTAGCCCAGTCCTATCCATTCCCTCCATCATAACCTTCCTCTCAAATACATATTTCACACAGTGCACGAGTACATGATCCACAGTTTCTGGATCCAGACACACCTCACAGTTTCCAGTAGGATGTTTCCCAAGAACGTGCAGAGTCCCATTCAAATTACTGTGGCCAACAGGCAGCCTGGTCAGCACCACCTCCTCTCTACGGTTCCCCCCTCTACATCTCTCACCACCCACTCTATGTTGTACGGCATAGAGGTGCCTCCCCCTCGTCTCCTGATCCCACTGCTGCTGCCACTCTTCATTGACCTTCCTCCACACAACACTCTTCCCCTCAGACCTAGATAGCTCAATAGCTGTATCAATGTGTTCCCTCTGAACTTGGCCAGCTTGTCCACTCTTGCCCGCATGATATGGGCACCGCAAACGCGGGCATTTCTGATGTCCTCAGTCCAGTCCGTACGCTCAGGATTCGCCTTCGGTTCCTCTGAAAAGGCCGGTTTCCTCTTGGAATCGAATACAGTTTTAATCCACTAGAGTGACGATTTGTACACCCGTAGACGCAACAGCCAGACATCTTGATGGCATATAAAATCTATTTGCACTAAAATACTGCCCTGGGTTAGGGTTCCTTGTTCTGAATCCGTCTATCTCCCCCTGCTGCTGTTTCAAGAATGCTCGCGCATACTTCTGCCGAATGTCGACGGCTGTAAAAGGTCTATATAGGGAGGGAAAGTAATCTCATTGCCCCCTAGTAGTAGCGTTCCATAATGCCGAGAGAATGAATGGGATTTCTCATAGACACGTCTTTTGAAAAATGACCTTTAATAATCTTTAATGATTCTGGTAATCATAGTTGATTTTCAATCACAATCCGAATTATATTAAATAATTAGCTGTGACTATGAAAATGTAAAACTAAAGTCCAGTTGCTCATGAGGGTGTCGTTTAAAGGTGCTCTCCCTCCAGCTCTGTTTTCAGCAATGGTGCATAAACCGTTAGTAGATTAGAAAAGAAACATCAAATTGTGTGCAGGTTGATTAGGCAGTTTGACAGGTCATTCCAATCATTTCACTTGGTCAGAAGTGTGATTGGTTGTTCTGTTTTTATCTGTATTGAGCATTCATGTGTCAAATCTCTTATTTCATTGATTACATTCCGGAGGAGATGGCACCTTTAAACACTTGATTTCCACCATGGGTCGCAGTGATAGAGAATCCTGCCTACTTTTTTTTTAATTAATGGAAAAGCATTCAATTTATAACAAACAAGGAAATATACAATCAATAACATTTCTAAGATGAGTTATTAACCTCAACATACAGTACAATATGAAGGATATAAGCCAAATTTAAAAAAAGAAAAAAAAAAGACAGGAGCATTTTGGCAAAGAATCCTGCCTACTTCAACTGTGAACCAAGCAAGCAGTGACGTCACGGGATAGCCCGATTGACTGTAATACAACGTCACGTTATTTAATGACGTTGCAGGCACCCCTGTTGCCAATGTTTCTGCAACGTTGCAGTAAAGTCTAATTAGACTTAGGAGGGTAACGTTATTTTCGACCATATATGGACGTTGTCACAACATTGCCTGATGGTAACGTTGCAGCCTACCAAAGCACAACTTATGTGCAACGTTGCTGCAACCTACTGTGTTAGTAGGGAGGGTGTGTGCATGGGACCTGTAGTCAGTTTAAACACAGCGTTCCAAAATTCGTTGTGAAACGTTTTATTCCGTCTTTAACTGCACAGGCATGATCAAAATCGATAAACAATGACTCAGTATAGGTTCCTTAGAAATGATGTGAATAACAATGTAATGCAGGCCCAAATATATTTTTTTATATAAAAAATAATTAAATGCATTTTAATACAACGGTGCGAACCGTAGAGGGCGCTTCGTCACTTTACCTCCCTACAGCGGCTACGTCAATTCGGTGATCATTTCCTTGGAAAAAAAAAAGTAGAATTGCTCTTTTCCAGTTCTTTAGGTCGAAGCTTTCGAACCAGAATCGCAGAAGAACCTACTGCAACAACACAACCAGGACTGATTACATGACTATGCTCAAAAGTCCTGCTCAAATCTCGCGTTACTCTCTCATTTCTCCCCCTCAGCCAAACCCTCCCTTCTCGTTACTGCCTCTCTCCTCAGCTTACTTGTCAGAGGAACGCTAGTGTTGGAGGCTACCCTCCCCCTGGACCCCGTGCGAGAGCCCGCCGCTATCCTACCCTGAGGCTCGGAACTCCGTCTCCAAAATTAATCATGGCTACTATCGTTACCTCTACCAGATTTACCGATGAGTACCAACTTTACGAAGAGCTCGGGAAGTAAGCAACTGCCATAGTGTCAGCTATCTGTCTATCTACCTGTCTATCTAGCTATCTAGCTAGCTATCATACCGTGTTGTGCGCCTTGTCTCTAGCCTTCCCCACCCCCGCAGCCTTGCTTCAGACATCTAGTTAGTCCGTCAGTTAGCTACCGTAAGCTAGGATAACCCTTCCTATTGTCTTTGGATGCTGACAGTTGATATGACGTGTTTGGGACTCGGGATGGGGTTTATCTAGCTAGCTAGCAAATTCGCTACTGCAATAAACCCAGTCTGTGGAGCGTATTTCGCTAACGTTAAACTAGCCAGTAAATCCGTTTCTGTCTACAATGGTGTATAGCTGGCTTGCTCGTAGTTAGCTAGAGCATGTCAGTAACGTCTAACATGACTTGTCTAACCGACCGACGCCTTCCCTTACAGTCTGACGGTTTGTTAGGAGGCAAGGAACCGTTCGAAGCCCTCTGACATTTGGTGGCACGCGCTGCCATTCCGTGTGCGCTAGCTGGTCTATGCGGAGATAGGCCGGGTTCACGGCTAGCTACGTTAGCCGCTCACTCCGAGCTGCCTTCCCTGCAGTGCACCGCAGTTAGATGGCTCCGTCTAGCAAGCTAGCTAGCTAACGTTAGCTAATGAGTGAAGCTAATTTACCGTAATCTCCAGCCCTAGCCATCTTATGTAGGGAAATGTCTGTATGTCTGATGTTTGCGCCATGAAATCCCCCCCCCCCCCTCCACATAAGTTGGCTAACGCAACAACTACTGTTTTAAGAAAGCAGCATGTTAAGACGATTTGGCCTTTCAAGTGCAGAGGTAAATGACGTGGTTTCTTGGAATCTCGATGACGGAGAGAAAAACCCGGCCACATATGTGTTCACGTCGCATCTGTTGTCTCTGATAGGTAACGATATTCGCGTCCTCCATCCGTCAGTCAAGGGCTTGTCGGGAGTAGAGGTTTCCTCTGCCTTGTTGGGAGTAGAGGTTTCCTATGCCTCTGCCATGCCCAAGATTGACATCACCCTACACCCCCTTTAGTGCCAAAGAGACACCAAATTGCAGGGCAAGCACTTTTCCTTTTTTTTCATGTCCTGATGCTGACAGCCTAGGGAAAGGCATGGTGGGCTTTGTATTGGACTGTACAATATGCATACACTTACCTGTGTATGTGTGTGTACAGTATCTGAACACTTGTGCGTGTGGAAGTGAGCCTTTGCATATATTAATTGTGCAACCCTAATCAGATTTTTGCTGTCTTGTCTCTCCTCTTCGCAGGGGAGCATTCTCAGTGGTGCGTCGATGTGTGAAGAAGTCGTCAGGTCAGGAGTACGCTGCAAAAATCATCAACACTAAGAAACTGTCTGCCAGAGGTAAAACATTCATGAGCTACAGATTTAAATAGTCAAGACAGGGCTGAAAGTGAGCGTGTGTGCGTGCGTGTATCTTTCATTGAGTGTATAATCTGCACAGCCTGATGATGAAAACTGGTGTGTGTGTCTGTCTCTGCGTAAAGTGCATAATCTGCTGAGTGTGATGATGGAAACTGAAGTTTGGGTACAGTGCTTGCTTTTGGGGTTTAGTTGTGTGTGTGTGTGTGTGTGTGTGTGTGCACGCGCGCGTCTGCGTGCAATGCTGCGCTCCATTTGTATCAGAGCTCCGGATTTGGCGCCTGGGGTGACGTCATATTCCAGTTACGGGATTTTTACTCTGAACTTGGGAATCCCGATGTTTCCGATACAAAATAAATGTAGCATTAGCTTGTGAGTTGTCAGAATTTCAGGTACACCTGTGGTTTTGTGTAATGCCCTGTTGTCTTGACAACATGTGCTAGTGTGATATCCTGTGTTAAGGCTAGATCATAGGCTTTGATCAACAATCCTGGACTCTGATAAACACACACATACACACACACATCACTTCACAGTGCAAGTGACTGTCCTTAGCTCCTTAGCTAGTCTCAGTGAATCTTTCCTTTCTGTTTTTCAGTTTTCAGCTCTTCCTTTTTGCTCTCTTGCCCCCTCTCAATTTCATGTCTCATCCACCCCTTTTGTTTTCTCCTCTTTGTACCCCACCTCTATCTGTTCACTCCTTGTTCGCTGTGAGGGGAGGATTGGTGTGTATTGAGGCTAATCCACTTATGCTAAATGTATCTTATCAGAGACTAAGATCCTAGGATTCCATAGGCGCTTCCTTGTTTGCCCTGTTGTTGTCTGTGCGTGTGGTCGTATGTGCATGTGTTTGTGTGCCACTTTGGGTTGTGGTGAGTGTTTTTTAGTTGTTCTCTTGTGCACATTATATTGTATGTGACGTGGGGAGAAGAAAGTGGGCCACGATAGGAGGAGAGGGATACTTCTGGCCTTGCAGTGACACACCTGTCTGGAGAGAGAGGAAGAGGGAGGCACAGAGTAGGAATGGAGAGAGCAGGAGGAAGTTGGTGAAAGGAGATTGCTTTGATGGAGTGAGGAGGATAAGGAGAGACGGACCCTCAGGGACTGCGATGGAGAATGCAGGGTTTGAACTTAGAACATTTGTTCAGAGAATTGTATAAGCTACACAGTAAACAAAGAACACACGCACATAAGCACTGCATGCATAAACGGGCAGTGTGCCTAGTAGGATTTGGGTGTTTTTTTTTAGCATGCAGGGGCCAGTCTGACGTCACACATGGCTTGGTGGGTAAGTCTCTGAAAGCCCTAGTAAACACTGCAGTAATCTGAGGAGGGGAGGGGGAGTGCAGTGGGAGGTGCAAGGGGCTTGTCCAGGTACGGCTGGCTGACTTGACGCGATGACCAGACAATCACTGTCAAAATGTTTTAACCCTTGTTGATGCAGCCATTCCCCCAAAAAATATTTGCATGATTGACTGTTGGTGGTTTGTCATGGATTACCTTTTTTTTCTTCTCTTCAACCCAATAGGCCCTTTGCATAAGCTCCACTGCTTCTACAGGCATCCTTATTTCCTGTCCTATACACTATTGGATGGAAGTGATTAATCAGGTGTGCGGCACACCTGATCACACCTGATTAATTACTTCCATCCAATGGTATAGGACAGGAAATATATGCCTGTAGAATTTCAGGAAGTAGTGGAGCTTGTGCAAAGAGCCTATTGGGCTAGTTATGGGTATGTATGTGATGGGTTTCTGTGTCAAAGTCAAGGAGTATTCCAATTTCTTCATTTTTTGTAGGATTTCTTTTTGGGTGGGGCTGACCACGTCCCTAGAAATGTCTTTCTCCAGTTATCACTCCCTTACTCCCTTACTCTGTTCATCCTTTGTTTGCCCGCATCTCTCTGTTGCACCACATGAGGCAGTAGTCCCTCCACAGATTAGTTCTGTCAAAGAGTATGGAATGCCAAGAGGGGACATTCCATTAACTCCTATGGAACCAATGCACCCAGCTGCTGAGCCAGGCCGCAGCCATTTTGGACTGTCAAGTTGCTCGCGCAACCTGTGTTGCACCGTTAGCTGTCATGCACTCACTTTTTCATATTGACCCTTCCGTTTACTAAATAATAAATTATCAGGAATTCCCACTATTACGATCTCACTCTTTTTATTTAATCTGCATGAAAATATACTGTACAATTAAATCTGCACCAATATCACGTTTTTTCCTGCATAGAGGATTTTCTGGCGCCCCCCAAAGAGATTTTAGCCAGAGCCAAGGGAAAATCACCAGTTCCAAAAATGCTAAAATCTCTCTAAATCATTCCAAATGTGTTTGCTAGCTTGTTTCAATTGCAGCCCATCCCTCTTTCGTGCACTGTCCATGGTCTGGACCACTAGTTTTGAAATAATTCATAGACAGGTTATCAGTATCTTAAACATGTTGTCTTCATCCATTTTGTGTCACGTCTGGAGATTTCCCGCAATTGTGAAAAGTGAGCTCAGTCAGAACGACCGCAAATAATATAGGCCTATATACGCTGGTAGGCTACTCTGCATAAAACTGAGGTTTCCCCCCAAAATTGTGTTCACCCCCCCACCCCCCACTCCCTCCCCCCAAAGACCCATTCTGAGCCAGGAAAAACCCTGAATACTATACAAGTTACTAATTCAATTAATACAGCAACTTCCACACAGGCTTACAAAAGGTAAAACTTGACACAAGGCTTTCCCTTTTTTCACAGAATTTAATTTCCACAGAATTTCTAGTTTCATATTGAAATTTATGTTCATATACATATTTACATGAAAATTACCTGACAGTGCTCCATGATGTGGGCTACCGCCACCAACCGTAGGCTATGATATCCTAGTTATGCCAGGTAAACCTTGAATGGGGTTTGTGAATGTACAGGTGAAAGAGGCACTTGCAGTAAATGCTAATGATTCTGGGCCATTCAGCCCAGGAGTGAGAGAGACTCCTACAACAACAACAACAACAACTGTTGCATGATGGCTCAATCAAAACCTATCCTGACTGTCCCCCCACAAAGTGAAGCAACCATTCTAAATAGCTTAAGAGGTCTATACTATACTGTACAGAAGATAAAAGAAACATGAAACACAGGATGGATGACTCTAAAACACACATTGACCTAAACACATCACATTTTCCAGGTGTTATTTTCGCATGCCATGATTAATATGTGGTTGAATTTTTAAAATAAAGCTACAAAACATCAAAGCAATGTTTAGATCATTAAGCGAGCTTATGAAACATGTAACCAATGTAGGCTAACCTAAATGTATATGTGGGTGGAACTACCGGTACAATGATATGATACCATAAAGACTGCGGAGGTCAGAAAACACTTCGAAGCCAAATTTATTCAACCAAAGATCGACAAAGAACACAAAGAATAATGCAAAAACACTGCAAATAAAAAAACAATGAAATAATAGGCCTAGCCTACTGCTAAAAATAAAATAATAATAATAAGGAATTGTACATTTGTGTTCGTTAGGCCTGTAAGCTTTATGGTAAAAAAAAAAAAAATGCTGACTACTATAGCCTACACAATTTCATAATCCCATTCTTTGTATATATATATTTTTTTTAAACTTCTCTATAGCATTTAGTAGGCAAGGAAGGAAGACATAACATTTCAGTTCAAGTTATACAGTAGTTATAAAGTGGGCATGCCCAATTCATCTGAAATATCCATAGTTGGCTCCCCAGGGAGGCCTATTAACACCTAGCTATTTACAAACAAGAATGCTACCTGCTGACTCAATCTAGAGTCCAGATAAGCCACTGTGTCTTGGTCTACTTACTTCACCATCTAAACAGAAGTGCACAGGGCAGGTAATGATGTTTGTCCAGAAACAGAAGTTGAACCAACAGCAGCAAAATAGCTAACATTACAGGAATCATCAGTGTAACTGCTTTAACCATGACAGCTACTGTTAATTTTATAGAAGCTGCTGCTAGTTGTTAACCACCGACAGCTACTGTTAATTTTATAGAAGCTGCTGCTAGTTGTGAGCTCATGGGCTAACTGGCTACCACGGTCTTATTGGGTGGATTAGCATTGGAAGCACTGGAACTGATGTGTCCAGATGACAAGACCTATCTTAATTTATCAGACATTATTTCATGTCGTTTCAGTTCACAGCTATATTGGTGGCATGGCTAGCTGATTCCCTCCTACTAACCAGTCCTTTAGTAGTAGGGGGATTATGTGAAAAATTGTTGAGTGGCGGATAAAAGCACCAAATTTGGTACAGATGTAGATCTAGATCCCCTAGATGGGGTGCCCCAAAAAATCTCAAACAGGAAGTGAATTATTGACTAAATTCAAAATGGCTGCCCAAACTATTGACAGTTTACTCAAAAGACGGCTAAATAATCTCATATAAGTATACAATTTGATACATATGTCCCTTGGCTGATCCTAAGACATCATAGAAGGGGTGCCCAAAGATATCTTTAACAGGAAGTGAGTTATTGACAATATTCAAAATGGTGACCTAAACTGTTGGCAATAGACTCAATAGACACCTTAAGACACCTAATGAATCCCATAAAAGCATACAAATGGACACATGTCCCTTAGGTTATCCTTAAACATCCTAGACGGGGTGCCCAAACAAACCTCAAACAGGAAGTGAGTTATTGACAATATTCAAAATGGATGCCTTAACTGTTGACAGGCAACCAAAACACACCTAAAGAATCAAATAAAAGCATAGAATTTGACCTGCATGTCCTGTAGGTGATGCTAAGACACTCTAAAAGGGTTGCAGAAACAAAACTTAAACAGGAAAGAGTTATTGACAATATTCCAAATGGCCGCCGAACTGTTTATATTTGACCTAAAATATGGCTGTGGGCTGTTGAAGAAATCCCAAATGACTGTCGAAACAGTTGCCAATTGTAGCCTACTATGCTTTTTGGGCCTGCCAAACCCCCCCTCCCGCCTGGAGCAACGCTTGCGCGCTGTGCGCATGCGTGCTGGAGCAAGTGGGGAAGGTATTTTGTTTCTAAAGACGTTTCTAAAAATCATATTACAGAGGCATGTGAAAAACCACAACAGGCCTACGCTCTATGTAAGCACAACTAGCGATTCATAAAGACAGATTGATGAAAACAACCGTTTCGCGGCAGAAAATAGATTTTTTAGAAGCTGCATTCTCAGTGCCCCGTCCGCCGCCATTACATGGATATACTTGGCTCGAGACGAATCCAATGATAATCCAATGATATCCACCTCTTGACTTTTGGTCATTTGATCTGGTTTTGACTTTCACAAAAGTGAAAGCTAGATAAAGTGTCACTGCCATCAACCAAAACCCAGTGGCCCTCCGCTAACCTTTACTGGTTGTTGGTGATACTACACTTGTGTGTATACATGGCTGATTCAGTAGTTGTTTTAGGCATTTTAAATATTTAATATTATATATAATATTATTATATAATAATTCATAATATGCATAGTATCTTTTTACTTACCTATAGAGCTACAATGTAATGCATTAAATGCATGTTATTCATGCACCACTCGTATAAAGTGATTACACTGTACTGTAATGTACTGTAAATACATTGCACCTTCATAAAAATAACAATTTTAAAATTACAAATATTGTGACAACACTACAGTGTATGCCCTCGTTCCCTACGTTGTAGCCTACGCCATAACTTGATGCGCACCTCCCGAGTAACTACGCGGCACAGCATCGCAGACCGCAACAACTTATTGGTCTGCTTGGTAGCACCACATTTCCGACTTCTTTTCGCTGCTAGTCTGCCATTATTTGAACCACGATGGATCAAGTCGATGAGAGGTTATGTTAGGATGTCTGTAGATATGTATATTTATATGACTCCTCTTCACCACATTACAAAGACAGCCATATGGCAGCAAATTCATGGAAAGAGATTTCCACAAACATCAGTGCAGAAATAAATGCTCACAATGGCGTAGGGCTTCGGCTTAGGCTCCACGTAAGTGCAATGCATAACTATAAATCAGCCTTTAGACTTGGTAGAGAGTGGGAAGGAGAGGATATTTATCTGTTTTTCGAACATGTTTCACAATAAAATAGCCCATTGAAATGTTTTTTGTACTGTGCTGCAATATCAAATTAGACTACTACTTATTTAACTTATTGTTGCTGATGCAGACATAGAATGCATTACGCATAGACTGATGAGCGAAGACACACCCACTGAGCTATCTCCAGGGGGCTATCCCAGGTGACCTCTAACCTCTTGAGTGGATGATCTGCTAACAATGATGAGCAGAGGCAGCTTAAAGGGTCATTTGGTCTCTGTCTGCCTGTCTCTGTCTCTCATCATCCCTGTCTCTTTATTTCTCTCTCCTCTCTCAATCTGTCTCTGTAGCTCTCTCAGGTTCACTGATCTAGAGTCTGAGCCTCTCAAGTCTGCGCAATCTGAAACTATTAACAATACAGTAGTACAGGGCTCGACATTAAGGCTTGTACACTTGTCCTGGACAAATACATTTTATGTTCGGAGATCAGACTTCCTCCGGCAGTTGTCCGATGGATGATAAAAAAATTTATGTATTAATATCAGCAAAAATGAATTCCCCCTTCAGTTGCCCGATCAGATTTAAAAAAAAAAAAAAAAAAAAAATCACAAGCAGGTCTGTGGTTCTCCAAGTAGTGGTTGCTTTACGCTACTACTGATTAGTTCCAGACAGGGTTTGAAATTAACACCCGGCAAGCGCCAAATGCGGGTATATTTTTCATTTGGCCTGTATGTTTTTGAAGCCACCCGACACTTTGGCAGGTGATGTTTTTTGCAACAAAATATCAGCATTGATGGTTCAGTGCTTAACAACATATCAGCCTTTGTGGACCATAGCACAGACAATTTTTGCAATAAAATATCAGCAGTGACGCAGCGCGAGTAAGATCAGCCTTGGTGGCTTACAGCGCACAACTGAATGAACGGTGCTTGGAAAGAGCACTCAGTGGATCTGCTTGTTGTTGTATATCAAATGAAACAAGCTGTGAAATTATTTGGGGGCCTGACTGGGACTGTCTTGTGATTAGCTAATTAGCTAACTGTATTGTGCCAGACAGACAAACAAGCGTCACATTTATTTGAGATTGCTGGCTGGAATAACCAGTGTTGGGAAATATGTTTTAACAACTGGTCAGTTGATATGCTGCACTACAAACGAGCAGTACGATATCATTAGGGCTAGGTTAGGTAGCTAGCAAAGTCAACTTGCCCAGCTGGAATGGTTATAGGGCGCATTCCTAATAAAAAAAGTATTTTACTTTGAGGGAAAACAGCTTTATTGAACATTAGTGTGCGTGCCTGTGCATCTTGATCTGATCTCCGTTATAACTTCTTTGAATGAAGATGAGAGGGGAGTGGGTGGGGGCTGACCTAGAACGTCAATGACGCAACCTAAAACAGCCAACGACGATGCCACTTTTTCTGCAACTGGTAGGCATAATCTTATGCCAAAAAATGGCAAAACAACTAAATCGAGTGATGTTGCAGCAGTCTGAATTTGAACTTCCCCATTGTGTTGTGAGTCGCTGTTGCAAGACGTCTAAAATATATTTTTTGCATTGCTTTTGCACAAGAATGTTGCAAGTGATTGGAAATTGCAAGCAGTCTTGCGATTTTTTTTAGGATTGAACTGGACTTTAGAATCAGCCTTTTCATGACACTTTCTTTCATTAATCTTGTGGATTTATTCAGAATGTCAAAGTTGGCAAAATCACTGCGGTCATGGATGCTGCGATGGGAGTTAAAACTAGTAGGCTATAGGCTACAACATTGGTTATTTAGGCTGTATCACACAATATTGTAAATGTTACTAAACGGCTTGTTTAGGTGAAGATTACATTTGCTATATTTTATTTTGTAAAGCTCATTGGGAATGGGAACGCACCTGCTGTATGAAGTGCCGTGATCAAAGACAGAGAGCCTAGGCCTACATTCGCGCCGTTCGATGCAAAATAGCCTGTTTATTATTATATATGATAAGTCTTTAGTCTCTTTATAAGGATTAATATATTTTATATAGAACGGCGACTGTGCGGCATCTCATCTTTCTTTGATTATGGCGTTTTAGCAACTGGAAATCGGGAATGGATATAGAAGGGTCCAGTCTACTTCCTGGATCGAATTTCTTTTCTTTTTTTATCGACTAGACACGCGTTTGAATAGGCTGAGTTCTAGAGCCCTACAGTGCAACACATGATGGAAAATACACACTATTGTATTTAAGCTCAGTTTAATAATAGCAAGCTTATATTAAATTACAAAATTAACTGTTGCAAGCAACTTGAAATGTGAAGTTTCAGCAGCGCATTATTGTGTAATACCGTAAACGTAATACTGTAAACACGGTGGTTCTAATACCGTGGACATTTTATACCGTGGTTTTTCGGTATACCGTCTCATCCCTACTGATCATTATTGATTGGTTCTTCCTATACCTTTGGCAAAGAGTAAATGGTGTTCATACAGTATGTAGTCTGATAGCCCTCCGCAAACCCAAACCTGTATAGCATATGCCTGATAACCTCGTCT
Source organism: Borostomias antarcticus (assembly GCF_949987555.1). Classification (NCBI taxonomy): domain Eukaryota; kingdom Metazoa; phylum Chordata; class Actinopteri; order Stomiiformes; family Stomiidae; genus Borostomias; species Borostomias antarcticus. The sequence goes on along the minus strand of NC_140255.1, from coordinate 13,831,240 downwards.
TCATCCTGTCTCTCTTTAGATCATCAGAAGCTGGAGCGAGAGGCTCGCATCTGCCGTCTCCTTAAACACCCCAACATTGGTGAGTGTCAGGGTGGAGGTGGGGGTTTCTGTGCGTGATAATCTAAGTCTACATGCTACTAATGTGAGCTTTCTAAGATTAAACATCCTTTCATCAGCCAGACCATGAGGAGGAAAAGGGGAAGAGGAATGAGGCAATATCACCTGTGCACTGTCCGACCCCTTCTCCTCCTTTCTCTGTCTCTCTCTCTCAACATGTTTTGGATGAACCGTGCATAAACTTTGGATTAAGAGTGTATGAGAGAGGGACAGATGGAGAGAGGGTGAAGGATATCAGGACAAGGAGACAGATGGAGGTAGAGAGAGAGAAAGAGAGTGTTTGCCCAGTTCTTGCTGCAGGGCCATTCTGCTTATCTTATTTCACAACTAATTTTTATTTTAAGTAACTGTAACCCCCTAACTCTAGTCCCAGACTTCTCACCACCCTCTACCAGCGTCTTAGCCTTGGCCTAAATCTCCAGCCTAGATCCATGTCTGATGACCTGCTTTTGTGAATGCCTGGTGCTTTTGGTACAGTATGATTTTATGGCTCTAATATTGTATCCCTTTTTACCCCCTCTCTCCGTCTGTCTTTCAGTGAGACTTCATGACAGTATCTCAGAGGAAGGCTTTCATTATCTTGTCTTTGACTTGTGAGTATATATCGTGTGTGTGTATATGTTATTTAATCATTTATTAATGTTAAATCATTTTCTTATTCAGGCAAGTCCCATTGAGGCAAGTGTTTCTTTAAGGGAGCCTTAATTACAATTTAAAGTAACAGTATCATAGTACCGTAACAGTAACAATATGATACAATATAATGTAACTACAAGACTACATTTTCAGCTGTATGCAAAGATGTGTGTACGTACTGTACGTACTGAAACAACTTAAACATTCACATTCCTCCACAAACTGGTCAGTGATCAGTGATTTGACATGGCTGTGTTTAGTGGAACACACTAAATTAGTGTGTTCCAAAAGTTCAGTAGACTCCGAAGTCATACGGATCTCGCAAGCTTTCTGTTTGATACACATAGTGTCCACGAGCAGATTCTTTTGCAAACTGTTTGGACTCCTCCCTCAATTTTTGAATTCCTTGCCATATACAGGCCTTTCTCATGGTTGTCATCAACCAAACTAACCCCAGAGATTATCAGCACACCGATTGGTCCCTGCCATACAGTGGATGGAGAGGGAGGGGTTCAAAAGGTTTGAATCTGCTCGTGGCTAGACTGCATCTGTGCAGGGAAACAGAATGCAAGCATGTGAGATCAGGATGGTTTACAAGACTAACAGTTCAGGGCATTAACATGGGTAATCTCCAGAACAAGGCATTGGGAGGGGTACCTTCAGAACAAGGCTTTATGGGCGGTGCCTCCAGAACAAGGCATTGTGGGCAAGGGATGCCTTCAGAACAAGGTACAAACCCATTGCAATTTCTGAGGATGGAGGTGTTGGGCAATAAACAACAAACATGTGGCAATGACGAAAAGGAGGACAAAACATCTAGACAAAAATATAATTTTTGTTCCTGTAGCATCACCACAAATATGGATCCTTTGTTTATGATAACAACCTTGCCCTCCTTTCTCCGCACACCTCTCCTTCCTTCCCCATTTCTCTTTGCGCCCCCCCCGTCTCTCAGGGTGACCGGAGGAGAGTTGTTTGAAGACATCGTAGCCAGGGAGTATTACAGTGAGGCAGATGCCAGGTAGGAAACTCATGTTACCTTGGTTACCCAACCACTCAGTACAGGTCAAATCTCTGAGATGGTGTGTTTGAAGACACACACACACAGTGTTTCCTGTGGAACTGATCTCTTGGTGTGGTGGTGTGTGAAAAAAGAGTCTGATTTCGAAACCAAAGCAGGGGATCGGAGGGTCCTCCCCCAGAAAGGGAGAGACTTTGTTTCCTGCATTCTGGTCACTTTTAAGGAATGAAAATAAGAAGACTGTGACGGCCTCTTTTTGTTAAATGTAATATAATAATAATAATTTAAATGGAATAACAAGAATATAATCTGTGTCCACATTCAAAGCCCTCTCTCTCTCTCACTCTCTCTCTCTATCTCTCTCTCTGTTTCCAAAAACAATAACCTCTAACTCTGTCTCTCACACTCAGTGACAGAGTGGACATGTTTTGTCCAAGATCAGATGTATTGTAGGTTACCATTATAACAGAAGCTGTAGATAAAAAAAAAAAAAGAAAAAAAAAAAAAGGTAAGCTAGTCTTAAACATGCCTAAATAATTTGTTGCTTTTTCTGTTATTTTGATTGGCACTTTTTTGGTGGCTGGAGGAACATTAACACAAGCTAGTGTTAGTTCAGCCAGCCAAAAAGACGGTCACACAATCCATCAGGCAGCGCTGCGCCTGACTCGCACGAAAGTTGCAGAACCTACTCGCGCTGGTGGTGTTTGTCTCCTTGACAACGCTCGCTTAAAGGGCTGACTGACGGACAGCTCAAATGGAGCAGGCTCCGCTTCGGCTCAAACGTTGTTGGCTGTATTTTCAGATAACGTTACGTAACGTTAACAACACAAGGCCAATTTATCATATTAATTTTTTACTTGTCCGATCAGACAACTGCATGAGGCATTCCTCTTGCCCGAACAGAGTTTACTGGTCTCTGGGAAGCGGACAAAACTGTTAGCCTACAGGTAGCTTGCCTTGTTCCTTAATCCCCCGGTGTGAATCATGGCTAGTCTGCAATAACCTAGCCTAACTGACTGGTCTCATCATTCTCCTCTCTCTTCCTCTTCAAAAATTGTATAATTCTCCTCTCTCTTCCTCTTCAAAAATCGTTGTATGTCCATCTGGAAAATTGTATTGATATATTAATAATTTATAGGCTCCGCTAGTTGTCATCAGGGAATTATAAAACCAAAGGCTTTACCAATGTGCTTGAGATTGGCAGGAGCTGTCGGCACATCTAACTGTAGCTATAACGGCGCTTAGATTACTAACATAAAAGTATTTTAGACAGTATGCTAGCCATTTTAAGGAGTAGGCCTAGGTGCCAGCACTTATTTTGGCCCAATTCAAACACTGGTTAACACTATGGTAATATTTGAGCGTCAATAGCCTACCTACCTTTCGTTGTAACCTCGTGCTAACTGAAGAAAAAATCCCTTCACGCGGCGAGTCTTCTGATCACCTCAGAAGCAGCATGGCGCGGCACAGAGCGCGCGGCCTATAGGCTCTTAATAGTCTTATTGAAAATAAATAGTCATAATGTGGGTGTGACTGGTTTTGTAAGCGCATTTAGGCATACATATTTAGAAAGTGTAAGATGTTTAATTTAAGACTTTTATATAATTTGTAGACTATTATAGTTTTTTGTATCAAATATTTGGTGTGGCGGCAAGGATCTTGGCGTGGCGGTGCGCCACGGCAAAACCTTACCAGCGGAAATGCTGCACACACACACACACACACACACTGAATAATTATAGGCTCTCTTGTATTCTTGTCAGCTGCATTCCCTTGTCAACAGGTGCATCTGTATTCTACCTATCTACTCTCTATTTTCACACTCTTTCTGTCTCTCACTCTGCCCTGTCTTTCCCTCACATCTCTCTTTGTTTCCATTTCTCTACGGTCACCTCTCCTCTCCTCTCTCTGTCCTGGTTCTTTTGTGTTCAGACTTCAGCATCTTTGGGTTCCACTGGGCTTTAGTCACACCTGCTCACGTAAATCACCTGACACACACACACACACACACACACACACACACACACACTGATTGGTTGCAAGTTAAGCATCAGTAAGATCATCAGTTTGCTACCATTCAGTTACCATTTACAAATCTTGTGTGTGATATGTTTAGTAATTGTGGTCAATTTTCTCTCTCTTTCTTTCCAGTCAGTGTATTAATCAGATCTTGGAGAGTGTCAATCATATCCACCAGCATGACATCGTGCATAGGGATCTCAAGGTAAGTGGCTGTCTGATGCCATGACAACCACACACGCCTCTGTCCGTGTCCATGGCAACACATGGCTCTCTATCGCCCCATCTTTCTCTCCCTCCTACTATTCCTCCTTTCACTTACCATCAGTGCCCTCCCACATCTCTCTCAATTTTCCTCTCATCTTCCCCTCATTTTTTCTCCTTGTTTCTCTATCATTCTGCACCCTCCCCCCACTTCTATCTCATTTTGCCCCGTCTCATAGTAGTCAGGTGATAAAATGTCTGCCCTTGACCACAGCTCTGAGCCTGTGTGCTGCACAGACTGTGTGTTCTCTGTGTGTGCAGGGTATCCACAGGTCCTTAACTAGCACAAATATGTTGAAGCCCATGGCGTTTGCTAACTTAGCTTGCTAGTATAAGCTAGCCAGCACTTGTTAACACTAGTTAAGTTACCATGTTCCAAGGCAACAGCCTCTCGGTGGCCAGCTAGCTAACGTTAGCTAGCCAGCAGCATTCCGTTCCTTGCTAGTGTGCCTTCCTAACAATGCATATTTGCTTGCCTAACAGTGGCGATTTGCGCAGGCGCTGTTGCAGTTTATGTAGCGTCCCATGTCTTTGAAATTGAGAGTTTAACATGTTTTTTGAATGATTTTTCAAGGTGCCCACCCACATCCATTGTATGACCAAAACGGTGGTAGAGCACTTATCAGACTTTCTCAAAAGTGCAACGTTTTGATCTGAACCATTTTGTATTATCATAATTAACCTTAAAACAGGGCTAAACATGCATTTTCCCTTTACTACTCCTTTAAGTCTTAAATTGCCTTAAGTCCATTACTCAAGGGTCTTAAAAAAAATCCTGGTAGAGGACAATTTCTTAAAGGACAATGCTCGTTTTTGACAACCTGGACCTTATTTACGACATATTATAAGACGTTTGACTCACCAAGATCACTTTGGTGTAGTTCGGAGGCCTGTAGAAGAAATGTAAAATCCAGCGCGAGCCAGTATATCCATGTAATGGCGGTGATCGGGGCAACGAGAATGCAGCTTCTAAAAATCTATTTTCTGCTGCCAAACGGTTGTTTTCATCAATCTGTCTGGATGAATCGCTAGTTGTGGTTACATAGAGAGCATAGGCCTGTTGTGGTATTTCCCATGCCTCTGTAATATGATCTTTAGAAACGTCGTTTGACACGAAATAGCTTCCTTACTTGCTCCAGCACGCATGCGCACAGCGTGCGGGAGCAACGATTGCGCGCTGTGCGCATAAGTGCTGGAGCAAGTGAGGAAGCTATTTCGTTTCGAAAGACGTTTCTAAAGATCATGGCATGTGAAAACCACAACAGTTATGCTCTATGTAAGCACAACTAGCGATCCATCCAGACAGATTGATGAAAACAACCGTTTCGCGGCAGAAAATAGATTTTTAGAAGCTGCATTCCCGTTGCCCCGATCACCGCCATTACATGGATATACTGGCTCGCGCTGGATTTTAAATTTCTTCTACAGGCCTCCGAACTACACCAAAGTGATTTCGGTGAGTCAAACGTCTTATAATATGTCGTAAATAAGGTCCAGATTGTCAAAAACGAGCATTGTCCTTTAATATCTTATCTTACACTCCGTCTGTGTTGTATAGGAGTTATGTTAAAGAATGAGTGAATGGATTTGTAAAGATTTGTGATTAACCACCTGCTGAAATCGTACCAGAGCCCACCATCTGGAGGCACTCGTCACAACACATTTTCCCATTGCCAAGTAAATTTAGTTTTGTACATACTGTAAAAAAAATTCACATTAAAAGTATAGTCTATTCTACACGGGAGGCCGTCTACCTTCTAAATGCATAAACTTCAGTGCCAAAGGTGTTTAGTGGCTCTTTTGGTGCTTGTTCTAAATGTTATTGTAAATGGATTTTCATAGGTCAGTATCGGGGTAAGGTGCATTGGGTACAATTATCATTTGTTATAATTGTTATATTCACAACATAAATTGGATGACTCTTACAGTTGCAATCAAAATTAAAGCCACAAGTGACAATAAGACAGGGTCCTATGGTTACGACGCTTAAGACTGACAGACACGGGGAGACTGACCAGACAGTGACCAGACTGACTCACTCTCTCTCACACACATGCTCTCTCTCCCTCTCTCTCTCTCTCTCAATCTCTCCGTCTCTCCCCCTCTCGCAATCTCTGTTTCTCTCTCACTCTCTCTGCCATCCATCTAATGACCAGCTAAGGTTTGCAGCTGGTTCTCACTGGATTCAGTATGGTATGACAGCACCATCTACTCTGTATTGAGGACATTTTGTCACACATTTACCACTGCAACAATAGGGCACCCTATTGGTGAAAAATGATACTTACACACCACCCCAGAACTTCTTAGCCACCCTGCCCTCAGGTAATTCCCCCTGTAACAACTGCATTAATTGCAATGCCATGATTAAGGGTGACTGCTTCTTACACCCACACACAGGTAAAAAGCTCAAGGTTAGGGGTCGCATCTCATGCAGGACTAAATATGTGGTGTATCTTTTGAAATGTCCTTGTGGATTCTGTTATGTGGGTTAAACCAAGAGAGAGCTAAGAACAAGAATCACTGAACATAAGAGCAACATCAGAAACCATGAGGAAAAGTCACCTATAGCCAATCATTTTAATGACACAGTTCATGAAGTTTGTAGGCTGAGGTTCCAGGGTATAGAACTAGTGAACCCTATGAGAAGGGGAGGGGTCAGAGATTGCCTACTCTTGCAGAGAGAGGCGTTTTGGATCCACACACACAGTGCATCCTAGAGGCCTGAATGAAGAACTGATGCTAGGATGTTTCCTATAAAGAGCATTCTTGATATTGTCGAATGACAGATTTATTTGTTTTTGTGTTGATATTTATTGTAAAAGTGTTAATGATGTTATGATGTTGATGTTTATTGTGAAATTGCAACAGTGAATGTAATTATTACCGCAAGTCAATTGATGGGAATGTCTATATATATGTCATTTCCGCAGACGGCTTACGCTGACGAAGGACGTAGGTCCGAAACGCGTCCGTTTTTGACTGCTGCTGCTATATGCATTAAAAAGTATTAACCTTATTCGAGAGTGCGGATCTTTCCTTTTTTTTACGAATAAAAATTAGGCTTATGCACTGCAGGGCAATATTCCGCAACAAAAAAATATCCTTTCTGTTTTACAGTCCAACATACAATATAATATTATAAAATATAAAAGATAACTTCAAGTAAAAGGAATAGTGCAATTCAATTAACGTAGTTAAGTTCAGGTCGCATAACATAGCAGTGAGAGTAACGTAGCTAGCTATGTAGAATGTTTTATTTAAGTTCAGCAAATTAACTGAATTGAGAAATACTTGAAGTTGAAGAGAAATACTTTCCTTGTTTTATTTAAGTTCAGCATGGTCACTGACTGAATTGAGAAATATTGGAAGTTAAGTTCATGACTGTTATACTTGAGAGGTTGAATGTCAAGTTCAGCATGCCATTAATAAATTTGACTTTTTTTTGTCTTAGACTTGCGTGTGCTATTGCAATATAAAACGACATAATATTATGCCCTTTATTCTGCTATATTCCGCTTTCTTAGCACACATCGGACTGGAGTAGATCCTAAAATCCATCTTTGTAGAAAATCCATTGAGAATTGAGAATCGATTCTGGAATCGAGAATCGTTGGAATTGAGAATCGATTCTGGAATCGGATCGTGACCCCAGGAATCAGAATGGGATCGGATCATGGCTTAGTGGAATCGGAGCACCCCTAGTGGCCAATCATCTTCCTCCAGTGACCATTAGGCATGCCCTGGTACCACTCTACCAAGTTTTGAAAAAATCAGCATAGCGGTTAGGCCAAAACAGGAGATGAGCTCTAGTGCCCCCATTTGGTTTTATCGGGCCCATAATCGACAATTAGCCTCCCTTTATGGTTCTTGATATGCATATAAAGTTTTGTCCAACCGTTCAGAACTTATACACCCTCATTTGAAAAGCCATGCCCTCTGCAATATTCATTGGCTCATAGTGGCTTTTCAAATAAACTTTTCAGTTTTGCCGAGATTGAACTGTAGACATTAGTTGGTCCATGTAACGTTTATCAGTTTAATTTTATCAATGACATGAGTAAATAGAATAGTACATAATTGGTTGAAATATTTCAATTTAGCTTTTTTTAATACCTGATGTTAAATAGAAATGTGACTTTGGACTAGTTTTTTCAATTGTCGATTTTTGTATACGCTCCTTTGAAAAATTAAAATATTGACGCAGATCAGAAAAAAAGGAAATGCTCCAGTTTTTGCCTCATCTGGAGGGAGGAGGGGAGGGAACTCTGCTGCACGTCATCAAATATCACAGTGGAATCAACCAATCACAACGCAGCTTACTTCTGGCACTATTTTCAGTTTATTTATGTCTGCGTTCCCCTTACTCAGCTAATGTTACATTGAGCTAGCATAAGATATAATCCATCTTTGCCCAGTACATCAATATACTATGCATATACAACGTTTTGTGGTGTTCTCTCCAACCCCTCAGAAATGATACCCCTTTATGTGAAAAGCCACGTCCTCTGTAATCTTCATTGGCTTGTAGTGGCTAATTTATTCACCTTTTCAAACTTTTGCCAAGATGGAACTCAAGATATTGGTCCCTAGATTATGTCTACTGAGTTTCATGCAGATTGGTGAGACTTCCTAGGAGGAGAGAGATTTTAAGAATTTTTCAAAAAATTTAAATGTCAGAAAATCTATATAACCGTAAGTTATCGGTTCTTGAGGCAAATTTGTTCCACATGAGGAGAGGCAAATGTGTTTTAGCCATGTTTTCGCATTTAGGCTTTTGCCTGTAGCCAATTACTGTAGCTTCATCTTTCTCCAGTGACCATTAGGCATGCCCTGGTATCACTGTAACAAGTTAAGTCCTAAATGAGTTGAGTTGATTGGACCTTTGGAAGCACCCGGACAGTCAAATGGGACACTTCCCATTGAAATTCAGTGGTGCAACTTGGTTCCTGGGGGTATCGGCATGCCCCACGACGATCTAAAGTTGATTGGACCTTGGAGAGTACCAGAACCAGAGTTTGGGCCTTTTTGCTAGGTCTTAGCAGGTCCAAAACAAGACAGGTCTTCTCAGCGTGGGTGTGGCAACAACATACTACACAATCAGAGTGAACAAACACACTTTTTCCCCCAAAGACATGGAGAGTTTATTGTTTCGCAACCTGGGACATCTCTTTATGTGAAATCTGGGGTCTCTGGGAACCATTTCGCATCAAAGAACCCAACATGGCAGAGATATTCCTATTTGGACGGATTCGGACCAAGAGAACCAAACCAGAACTCAAAAGAACCATTTGTCATCAAAGAGCCCTAAATGGCAGAAAGGTCCCCATTCGACCATCAATCAGATAAATAATCATATCGACACCCTTTTTAGCATAATGATTCCCAAATGTTAAACGTTTGATAAAATTGAATTGAAATGATTCCCATTCATACACAGAAACTGCAAAGGATCCCCAACTGCACACAGGTTCAAAGGATAACCAATGTCAATAAGGTCCCCATTTGTTCACATCTTCTAACATTAGATGAGATGAAAAAGCCATCCAACTACCTGGCTTGACTCCCCTGCCCCACCCTGGTCACCTACCTAGACCCCCCCCTCCCCCAACCGCCACCCTGGTCATGAGTCGCCTCCCCAGTGGAAGAAGACCACGGGTGCACCCACGGTGCGCAAATGGACAAAAATTGACACCCAAGTGGCGCGCTTCCAAAGTGGCGCTTCCCCAAAACACTTGGGACCACTTCTCCTAAAATTGTCTTGCTATTGTGAAGGGGTCCATTATAAGAGATAAGGGTACCACAGGGCTACCATGACAACTTGACTAACATGACAACAGCCAGTTTGCATGGGATGGGCCTGTATTGTCTCCTTAGCTGATTGGTGGAAATGAAAGGAATGGATAAAAGACCCTCCCTGTTCTTTCTGTGCATATTATCCAAAATTTCACTGCATTATAATGTGTGAAGCTGACTGTGCATGTGTGTGTAGCTGCATTACCTCCCGTGCTGTCTTTCTGATTTGTTGGCTGAGTGGGCTTTTACTGCAGCCCTTTATGTTCTACTGCCCAAACAGCCATTTAAAACGCTCACAGACACGCAGCACATTTAGCAGGCAGTGCTGGTTTCCATGACTACAAACCTTTGCCCATATATGGCCTTGCAGAGCCCATATATCTCCCCCACTCTCTCTCTTCTATTTGATAAATCTTATCTGAATCAAATACCTGAGCAGAGAGATCTAGTTATTTATCTAGATATGTTCCCAGAGAAGGAAATACATTGAGAAATCTGTTTTCCTTGTCTGTCTTTCAGCCTGAGAACCTGTTGTTGGCCAGCAAGATGAAGGGAGCAGCAGTGAAGCTAGCCGACTTTGGCCTGGCCATAGAAGTGCAGGGAGACCAACAGGCCTGGTTTGGTAGGAGAGTACACACAAACGCTTATCACTCACTCACTCACACGCACACACAAACACACACACCTTCACACAGTGACAAAAAAGGGTTATGATGGCAAGAATTATAACTCGGGATTCAGTAGCAGTGGTACAAACACACATATTAACCCATCAGAATTAAAGGTATCCTCAACCTTCTGTCTTTTTGTATTTGTCAGGTTTCGCAGGTACCCCTGGCTACCTGTCCCCAGAGGTCCTCAGGAAGGACCCTTATGGCAAGCCTGTGGACATCTGGGCCTGTGGTGAGTCCAAACCTGAACCTTAGATTAACTGCTCATACATAAGAACAAGGCAAGTATAAAGAAGGAAGCCTCAGATATGTCACACACGTGGCCAGTGATGGAATTTCCCTGAGGTTTCTGCGCCTCCACATATGGGGGATGACCTGCTAAGTACACAATAGTATTCTATGTTAGGCTATTAATTTAGACCTGGCTACAAAACTAGAGTGGAATTATGAGGCACTATTTACAAACTGCATTGAATTGGATATAATTATGATTGATCACTACATGTATCACATCACAATTAGAAAGGGTGCTCAGAGAGCACATGCCTCTGCCCATGAATGTATTTTGTTGGTGTAACCGAGTTGAAATGGATGAACTCACTCAGTATAAATATCGCCCACTTGCACCATCAAAGAGTAAGGTTTTCGGTGGTGTAACTGGAAGTGGTATGTATGTCCATCAGAGTCTAGTGCTCCAACAACTAGATCAATATTTTCTTTTACATGCATGCATATAAGATAATATTGTTTGTGAAAACAGCAACTAAATGAAGCTGATATCTATCTAAAGCCGAATTGAATCTTCATTTTAAGCTAGCCAGCTAGCCAATGACGCTAGCTAGTGGTCCGTTTAGCTAGCCATGGCACATGTAACATTAACTAGATCGTAAAAACACAGCAGAGATGATTTTATAAGGTAGTGCAGTTTAGTGTGTATCGGGCTGTAACAATGCAACGCAAACTTTCTTTCACTTTCAAATAGATGTTCTACATTTGTTTTGTACCACGATAAACTATAGGGCTGATGGTAGCCTACCAAAATGAATCAAAAACTCGAAATGGCTTAACCATTGTTGGCTGTTTCTACCAAATAGCCTAGTCCACAAGAATGTTAGCCTGATATCAGACAGAATGTCAGTTAACGTTGAGATCTCAGTGGAGTGGGTGGATTTTAATGTCAGGACCCAGGCTACAAGGCTACAAGGATGTCTCGCAAGCGCACTGCTGCCCGCTTGAACTCCTGCATGTTCGTACTGTTTCATAATATTGCGCCCCATCCTCCATGTGAATCTAATGGCAGACCTGCTTTTCTGTTGTGCAGTGTGAAAGCGCACTTAGCGCAGCATGCTTTCCCAAGTGTATGAGTTAAGAAATTCTACAGGAATAGTAAAATAATGCATTTCACTTTAACTAATCATGCTACACTTTAGATTGAGTCACCTAAAATCATAATATTTAATCACTATAACTAGTGTGCTGCAGGTTTCAGTGAGACCAACAACAGGAGCAAAAGAGACACCAGCACCTGAAAAGCTAAAATAAAAATGCTTCCCATTGACTGTGACAAATCCCTATACTAATGCTAAAATCCACTGTAAATCCACATTCAATCTGATTTCTTGTATGTAGCTAAAGGTGTGCCCCAGGGATCGGTGTTTGGTCCTGTCTTTTTCGCCATCTATATTAATGATATTGGGTCTGTCCCAATCTCCGCTTCGCGTCGTGCCTAACAACGCCCCCTAGCTGTTATAAAATCACTATAACACACGGCCTCTCGTGGTTTATTGCTTAAGTTTACATTTTCTGAGTGTAAGGCTGCCCTCTTCTTTTGGATGTTACCTGCAAGTGAGAAGAGTCTCTCACATGGCACAGAGGTTGCAGGAGTAGCCAGATATTTGCGAGGCAGAGAAGAAAGCTTTCCATAGGCTCCTGCGTGAGTTGCCCACCACTCCAGTGGACACTCATCCATTCTGATGCTGGGCTCAGATTTATAGTGGTGTAGAGCTCCAGACAGCTCCTTTTCCTCATCTGAGTCAGAGTATGAAACCAGCAGGAGGAGGCTCCTTTTCTTCTTTGCTGGCTCGTCTTCTGTAGAGGGTTGTGGAGAAGCTCTGTCGGGTTCTGGTTCTTATGGCAGTGGAGCTATCCAGAACATGTTTAGCATTTAAGTGATACATTAGGCTAGAGTTGCTCCGGTGATATGAAGATTATTTTTCATAAATGTTGCATACGATCAAGTTCTTATTAACTGTCCCGTCTTGGCTTTTTTTCTAAGTAAACTTTCCGTTCAGTGGTCCAAGCAACGCTTGACTAACCTTCATGTTTCATCCTCCATAGTTTGTATCTAGGCGACGCAGTGTGACGTACCACATACAACGTAGCCAACGGGTCATTCAAAGGGCCAAATTTGTATGCTTCCATGATGTTAATCAAGCGGCAATTGCGCAATAGCCTACCGCTGGGCGAAATTGATCAATACGATTAATTTGCGTTAATTTTTTTAAGGTGTTAATTTTTGGTGTAATTAATTAATATAATTAATGCATTAAATTGTCCCCTCATTTTTACTATTTATTTCCTTTTCATAGGAAACCACATACACATTTACAATTTGATTACCACCAGACGATACAGCTACACACGCACTATCCTTCACACAAATGTTGTTCCTTCTTATGACATTGTGTAGGGGTAACATGTATAGACTGAGAAGTAGGGGCCCTAGAATTGATCCTTGTGGAACCCCACATGCCATCTTGGTGTGTTTGTGCATGGCTGTAAGCCAGCACACCTAAGATGGTGTTCGTCCGGTTATCACTCACTATACTCCTGTTTTGAAATTATACCTTCAGTATAGGTGTCTCAGTAATTACCCATTATATATTAGGCTATATTTTGCATGCATTTCCCAGGTAAATGTTTAGTAATTGGGGGATTATATGAAAGGAAGGATTAACGCACAAATGTTCAGAGTAAGTTAATTTAACAATATAAATCCATAAGCCTAGGTCCAATGAGCCTAGGATATGGACAATAAACTACCGGTGGAATGGTGGTGGAGCAATAGTGCGAGCATTTCGGATTACTAGTGGGCCGCTGTCCCTGACGCTAATAATCCGCCAGAGGTCCGCTTGTCATTCAATGTGCAAATGGCCAGGAACCCGCCAGCGAATTCCGCCGGAGGTCCACCAGCTCGTCCACCGGGGACCCGCTGTAGGTCCGCTAGCCTTGTTTTATATTCCGCCGGATGTCCGCCAACTCATCCATCGGGGACCCGCTGTAGGTCAGCTAGCCTTATGTTATCTGGGTTTATCCCTTACCTTTGTCCAGAAACAGAAGTTGAACCCTAACCCTTAAAAAAAAAAAGAGTTCAAATGAAATATAACTCCCCCTTTTCTTCTTTGTCTCTCAGGTGTTATTCTGTATATCCTTTTAGTGGGGTATCCTCCATTCTGGGATGAAGATCAGCACAAACTCTACCAGCAGATCAAAGCAGGAGCTTACGATGTTAGTGTTTATGTGTGCGTGTGTGTGTGGGGGGGGCTTCTGGCTGGGCAGCTTGTGAATGTTTAATAGTGTCCAATTCAAAGCTGTGCTGGAGGTATTGATCCTATCAGGTCCTCCCTGACGCATTGCAGAGGGGGGGGGGGGGTGTCTGAGTGAATGGAGGAGCATTCTCCTGTCTTTGTCTCTGTGGTAATCAAGTTACTTTGCACTTCACAAAGAATGAGACCCAGACTGCATGACTGACTACTGCTATCTTAAAGACTGATATTGTTGTAATAAATCAGCGTGTATAGTTCAGATTACTAATATACTTTATACACACCTCTCTCTTTGTCTCTGTCTCCATCCCTCCCTAGTTCCCATCTCCCGAGTGGGACACAGTCACCCCTGAGGCTAAGAACCTGATCAACCAAATGTTGACCATTAACCCAGCCAAGAGAATCACTTCTGACCAGGCCCTCAAACACCCATGGGTCTGCGTAAGTACACACCCCACACACATACACACACACACACACACACACACACACACAGACTCTCCTTTTTTTATTCACACTTGTGATAGAGAGATCATATCAAATAAACCATAAGAGTAAATTACCTTTTATTTTATGCTCAAAATGCAGAAAAGTATATTATTTAATAATTAATAATAATGCATTGGCACAAACCACAATCAGTTCACAAATGTCTTTTTTCCAAAGGAAAATCAAGAATCAGAAATATTTACACTCCTGTTATTATCATTACTTTGTGGTTCCTCCTTTGGGCATTAGAACAGCAGGTTGTCACCTTCTGTATGAGTTAGAAGGTTCTGGAACTTAGGAGGGAATCCTCAACCATTCCTCAATGCAGAACTGTTCTAGTTCCTTCAGATTCTTGGGTTGACGTCTACAGACTTCTTTTTCAAGGGGTGTAGCTGCTTCTATACGTGACGTGGGTCCATCCGTGTGTGTGTGTCTGTGTCCGTTCATAATATGAGATTTAGACCAATCCGGAGGCACCAATACTGTGGCACACAAGCAACTTTTTATGTTACAGCCTTATTCCAAAATTGATTAAATTCTTTCTTTTTTTCAAAATTATACAAATAATACCCTATAATGACATTGAAAAAAGTTTATTAAAAATAAAACACTCAAATATCACATGTGCATGTGTATTCACACCCTTTACTCAATACTTTGTTAAAGCACCTTTGGCAGCAATTACAGCCTCAAGTCTTCTTAAGTATGATGCTACAAGCTTGGCACATCTATTTTTGGGCAGTTTCTCCCAATTCTTCTTTGCAGATCCTCAGGCTGGATGGGGAGCGTTGGTGCACAGCCATTGTCAGATCTCTCCAGAGATGCTCAATGGGGTTCAAGTCTGGGCTCTGGCTGGGCCACTCAAGTACATTCACAGACTTGTCTCGAAGCCACTCCTTTGTTATCTTGGCTGTGTGCTTAGGGTTGTTGTCCTGTTGGAAGGTGAACCCTCACCCAGTCTGAGATCCAGAGTACTCTGGAGCAGATTTTCATCAATGATCTCAGTGTACATTGCTGCATTCATCTTTCCTGACTAGACTCCCAGTTCCTGCCGCTGAAAAACATCCCTACAGCATGATGCTGTCACCACCATGCTTCACTGTAGGGATGGTATTGGCCAGGTGATGAGCGGTGTCTGGTTCCCTCCAGACAAGACACTTGGCATTTAAGCCAAAGAGTTGAATCTTGGTTTCATCAGACCAGATAATTTTGTTTCTCATGGTCTGAGAGTGCTTTAGTTGCCTTCTAGCAAACTCCAAGCAGGCTGTCATGTGCCTTTTACTGAGGAGTGGCTTCCGCCTGGCCACTCTACCGTAAAGGCCTAATTGGTGGAGTGCTACAGAGATGGTTGTCCTTCTGGAAGGTTCTCCCATCTCCACAGAAGAAAGTGGAGCTCTATCAGAGTGACCATTGGGTTCTTGGTCACCTGTCTGACCTCTCCCTCCCCGATTACTCAGTTTGGCTGGACGGCCAGCTTTAGGAAGAGTCCTGGTGGCTCCAAACTTCTTCCATTTACGAATGATGGAGACTACTGTGCTTGTTGGGACCTTCAATGCAGTTTTTTTTACCCTTCCACATGTCTGTGCCTCGATACAATCCTGTCTTGGAGGTTTACAAACAATTAATTTGACCTCATGGCTTGGTTTGTGCTCTGAAATGCACTGTCAACTGTGAGACCTTGTGTGCCTTTCCAAATTATGTCCAATCAATTGAATTTACCGCAGGCGGACTCCAATCAAGTTGTAGAAACTTCTCAAGAATGATCAGTGGAAACAGGATCCAACTGAGCTCAATTTTGAGTGTCATAGCAAAGGGAGTGAATATGTATGTACATGTGATATTTTATAATACATTTGCAAAAAAAAATCTCAAACTTTTTTATACTTTGTCATTATGGGGTATTGTGTGTAGATTTTTGAGGAGAAAAAAAAAGAAGAATTTATTCAAATTTGGAATAAGGCTGTACCATAACAAAATGTGGAAAAAGTGAAGGAATATGAAAACTTTACGGATGGACTGTAAATGTCACGGCATATTTACTATATAGGAATTCTGGGAACCATTTGAACATTTTGAGATATAGCCGTGTAGCTTAACCCTCTTGGCGCTTGATTAAAAAAAAACTATATATATATATATTTTGACATCTAAATTTCAAAAGAGTGTGGCTTGAAAGTGGTTAGAGATAGAGACTCACTGTAAGTAAGACAAATGTGGAGAATGACCCAACGTTAACAAGGGCCCCCGGCCCTGCGGATGCAAAGGAAGCCCAAATCATTAAAGGTCCACCGCCTTGTTTCACCGTAGGCATTCGGTGCTTTTCAACATTACTTGCATTCTTTGGACACCCAACATAACACAGATGTGCATGTCCAAAGAGCTATATTTTTGTTTGTTTTGGTTCCAATTAGGGAGGTGCGCAGCAACTATTTTCACTGACGTGTACACGGTAGTTTTGTAACCGACTATACGACTAGTCTAATGTCCCCAACTGTCCCCAAAACAGTAGTTCAGCCTGTGTTTACAGCCTATTACTTAGCTGCTTATTACTTACAGGGCTCTAAGCTAACATGTTTAATCTCAAAAAAAGACAACCAACCTCCATTGCCTGAAATGCAGGAAAGAATGAGACAGGGAGACATGATATCTTTTAGGGATGCTCCGATCTGATTTTTTTGGGCCAATACCGATCACCGATTATTTTCCTCAGGATCGGCCGATACCGATACGATTTATAAAAAAACACCCACAAAAAAACACTTCTCTTAGAATGGTCTTACCCATATTATTGTATCGATAAGATGACACTGTCTTTGCTTGCATATTTTTAGATTAAGGTTGCCCATTATTATCACTTATTCGCCTTATTCACCTGGCAGCCATATTGGTCAGTCTGGAATGCGGATGCGGAAGTGCCCGTTGACTTCAATGTTAAAAGTGCGCTGTAAAAACACCACTTCAAGAACCGAAATAGTCAAAATAACAGGCTGAATACACTATCGGGGTATTAGAGGGGGGGTTACAAACTCATCATTACCAGACTCCGATTTTTTTTCACTGCCGTTGTTTTCGCATTTGGAAATACATGGAGGCAGGGCTGAAAATTAACACCCGCCAATAAATACCCCCCCGCGGGTAAAATTTCCATTTGGCGACTAAATTTCGGAGGCTATCCGCCACGCTGGCGGGTAAATGTTTGTACCAATAGAGTCATGTAATAAATTATGCGTGCGATGTCGCCACATCCATGCCATAGACCGGCGTTCTGTTTGTTGTGTGTTGCACTTAAATCCCCCACTGCACCAAATAAAGTTTCAGTCACATGACTGTTGCGGGGCCTCGCGCACTACGAGAGACTGGTGACGGGAGGCTACTCGCGCACAGAAAATCATTCCCATTTACCTCAGAGGACGCACGCTACTACAGTCGACACCTACAGTAGATGTGTACCATCCCACTGAGCAAAGACACGTCTAAAAGACGTCTTTTAGATGTCTTTTTTGTCTTTTTCGGACGTCCAAAGACATCCAATTAGGAGCCAGAATGAAAGTTTTTTTAGTCGTTCAGATATTTAACCTGTTCTGCACGTCCAGAGACGTCTTAGAGGGGTCCAAGACAGTCGTTTGAATATTGAGGGGTCCAGCAGACGTACAAATGGGGTTCTGGACCGACGGACGTTATTAAGACATGATCTGAACGTCTCCCTGACGTTGTGTGTTTGCTGGGATCCTGTCTCTGGGCTTCCATAGCATACCAAGCCACTGTTTCTCAGAAGGGATGTCTTTGATCGCTTGTCATGTAGCTTATAAGGTCTGAAGACGGTACTGGTTCCTCCTTGACTGACTTCACTGGTCATCCAGCTCAGGTTTAACTTTACATGATGACAGGCTGTGAATATGTTACAGTATATGCATTTTGTTCATAAACACAAAGACCATGAGGTTAAGGCTTGGATCATTTATATCTCATATTTGTGTAGGGTTAGGTAGTTATGGATAATTCTACACTGTGGAAGTGAATGGAAATGAATAATTTAATTTCTATGAATTGCAATGTTTCTAGGCATCGAATTAAACTAATTTATTTGAAATTTTACTTTGGCCTCTTCCTTAAGCATGTATTCAACATAATACTATTATCTGAATGAAAAGTACTGAAACAGATGTATAATGTGACAAAAAAAAAGCAATTTATTATTTTGGCCGGTAAACAATATACTTGGCCGGTGGATTTTTTCATCTACCAGTCCCCTTGGCAGGTGAGCCAAAAAGTTAATTTTCAGCCCTGCATGGAGGTGAATGAGCCATAGTAAGCCATCAGCTGCATTCAATCCGATGTATTTCCAAACGCGAAAACAATGGCAGTGAAAAACTATCGGAGTCTGGTAATGATGAGTTTGTAACCCCGATAGTGTATTCAGCCTGTTATTTTGACTACTTTGGTTCTTGAAATGGTGTTTTTACAGTGAACTTTTAACATTGAAGGCAACGGGCACTTCCGCATCCACACCCCTCATTATGTCAGACTGACCAATATGGCAGCTGAGGTGAATAAGGCGAATTAACTGATGAATAGGCCCTCCAAATATTATTCTGTGATTCAGTAGACTTCATACTTCAGTAAACAGTATACCATTTGGACCAATGCCAAGTGAGTAAAAAAATAAAAAAAAAGTTGTGTTTTCCGTTACTTTTATTTTGGAATTCCTTGAAAGAAAGCTACCGGACATAAGTTTCGTTTCTGCTTGAGGGGCAACTAGTAGTGTCCTCTATCCTAATTTTAAACCGCAAAAATATCCAAACTACAGCTGATCAGAGATTTTGTTAACAAGTGATTAGCAGCAGCAGCTTTGGAGATATTTGGGCTGTATGAAAAAACGCTGTATGAGGAGATCCTGGGAGAAAACTTGTGCAATTGGAATGGATTTGGACGCTGTTGACATGACGTTATTCAATTGGAGATAAAGCAACGTTACATCCAACAACAGGATCTGTATTTATACCCTCGTCTGCTGTGGTTAGTCACTATTTCACGTTCTGAATTGACCCACCACTCTATAACATTTAGCTTGTAGCATCCACGTTTGTACTTATATCTATGCCAAGCTAACCAGTTAGTATTATCCAATAAGGTTTATTCTAGCCTGAACATCAAATGCAGTCACATCAAACGAATTCCTCTCTCTCCTTGGTAACACTTTGCCGGGCAAAATACGATGAATGGGCTTCATTTGATTCATTTTGTTAACGTTACTGGCAGGGGCATTCGGCTGCACAGTCGTTTTTGAGTGAGGGCAGCTGAGCTGTTATCGCGCGTCGGAGAGTTCTGCGCGTTGCAGGGTGCAGTCGTGGGACTGCGAGTGAAATAGTTGAAAACAGTACTCGCACAGTGTCTCCTAAATTATGTTTTCTGATCGCACAAAACTATTTTTAGTCACAAATGCGAGTAAAATGGTCGCACCTTAGAGCCCTGACTTATGGCCGTTTCAGACAAGGAGCGATATCCGCGCATTGTAATTCATTTTCAATGAGAAAGGCGAGCGGACAATTTGGGAGCCGCGGACAATCTGGGGCGGAGCGGCAAGCGGGCGCGACCCCGTGAAATTGTCGCGCGTGTGCTCGTTTTGTGCACACGCCCGTCCGC
Organism: Borostomias antarcticus; assembly: GCF_949987555.1. Classification (NCBI taxonomy): domain Eukaryota; kingdom Metazoa; phylum Chordata; class Actinopteri; order Stomiiformes; family Stomiidae; genus Borostomias; species Borostomias antarcticus. The sequence continues at coordinate 13,811,039 of NC_140255.1, read as the reverse complement.
GACGAGCTGAATTGTAGTCAGCTTTCCCCGCTGCGCGCAGGACGCACGCGTCCCCCGCTGATCCGAACGAGAACGCAGGCGGAATATCGCTCCCCGTCTGAAACGGCCTTTAGGGTGGGTTAACCGTTCAGGTAGAGGGGTGGTGGTGGGGGGTCTGACCAGGGGGTGTCTTCAGTGTCAGTCTTGACCAGGGGGTGTCTTCAGTGTCAGTCTTGACCAGGGGGTGTCTTCAGTGTCAGTCTACTTCAGCTGTTGACTGTTGAGCTTATGGACCCTTTCAAGAAAAGAAGCTGTTGTGGAACCTCTCCTTCGCGGTCCTGATGCTCAGCCACCTTCCGTCTCTCCGGCGAGATGGTGCGAACAGGTGGTAGCTGGGGTGGTTGGTGTCTTTTGTAATGGAGATGGATTTCCTGCGGCAGCGTTGGCTGTAAAGATCCTTGATGCCTGGGAGCTCCACACAGATGTCTTCAAACTCATCATTACTAGACTCCAATTGTACTTCACTGCTGTTGTTTTCGCGTTTGGAAATGCATGGAAGTGAATGCGGTTGACAGCTAACTGGCTCATTCACTACCATGTATTTCCAAACGCAAAACTATGGCAGTGAAAAACAATTGGAGTCTAGTAATGATGAGTTTATATTTTCCTAATAGTGTATTCAGCCTGTTATTTTGACTTTTTTGGTTCTTGAAGTGGTGTTTTAATAGTGAACTTTAAACATTGGAGTCAACGGGCACTTCCGCATCTGTACCACCAATTACGTCAGACTGACCAATATGGCCAGCTGAAGGCAAGGCAAGTTTATTTACATAGCACATTTCAGCCACAGGGCAATTCAAGTTGCTTTACATGAGACATTAAAAGCATTAAAACAAAAAGCAAGACATTATAGACATTTAAAACAAAAAGCAGGACAAATTAAAAGCATTAAAACAAAAAGCAAGACATTATAGACATTTAAAACAAAAAGCAGGACAAATAGAATACAGGAATAAAGGTTACAGTACAATATTCAGATAAACATAACTCCTCTTAGAAAGCAGTGGCAAAAAGAAAAGTCTTCAGGCTTGTTTTAAAAGAACCAAGAGTTGCAGCAGACCTGCAGGCCAAATTGAGGCAAATTCATTGCAGGCCCTGGTGGATAGAAGTTCAGAGGCTACTGACACAGGGGGGTTTGTCAGCCTATCGACAGTGGCAAACAAGGCACGCGCATTGTTATGGTTTTTGGTGATGATGTCAGAGAAGAAGGTCTGCCGTGCGTTTCTCAGCTCCAGATTATAAATGCGAAGTCTCTCTTTATAGATGTCATAATGAACATGGAGATTTGTTTTTCTCCACCTGCGTTCAGATTTTCGACACTCTTTTTTCTATTCTGACCAGCATGGCGTTTCTCCATGGAGATCTTCTCTTACCAGAGACCACTTTCACCTTAGTGGGCGCAACGGCGTCAATAATGTTTGTAATTTTAACATTGCAATTATCTACAAGCTTGTTGACTGAGGCCATAGAGAGGGCAGATGTAGACGAGAAAGCCTGAGTAAATATCTCACTGGTGTTTTCAGTGATGTGCCGTTTTGAGAACCTGATTGAGAATTTGTGTGCATGGAGATAGTACTCTCAACGAAAACACAGGAATGATCAGAGGGCGCAACATCAGACACCTGAACCTTAGAAATATTCAGACCTTTGGTGATGATTAAGTCCAGAGTGTGCCCCTTGTTGTGTGTGGGCTCCGTCACATGCTGAGTCAGTCCATAGTTGTCAAGGACACAACCTAGCTCTTAAGTCCCTCTGCCCTGAGGGTTGTCAACATGGATGTTAAAATCCCCAACAATAGCCACACAGTCAAAGTCAATGCAGACAGTAGACAACAGTTCAGCAAAGTCATCAAAGAAGTTTGGACAGTATTTGGGTGGCCTGTAGATGTGGCTTGAGAAGAGGAATTCAACTGAAGAGCCACATATTCAAAGGAACCAAAATTTCCATAACACATCTGCTTACATTGGAGGGAGTTATTAAACAAGATGGCTACTCCACCTCCTTTCTTATGTACTCTAGCCTCGCTCATAAAGCTGAAGTTGGGAGGAGTTGACTCAATAAGAACAGCTGCACTGTTACCTTGGTCTAGCCAAGTTTCAGTTAAAAACATAAAATCAAGATTGTTGTTGGTAATAAAATCATTGATTAAAAATGTCTTTCCTGCTAAAGATCTGATATTTAATAAAGCTAAGTTTAGTGTGCTGAGGGTATTATCTGCACATTTCTCTGTGATAGTTTGTGGCTGACGTGGAATAGATACTAAATTTGATACATTTCTAGAGCCGGTTGAGTGTTTCCTGTTACTTAGCAGATTCACCATTGTTTCTCTATTACCTATCAAGACAGGAATTAAGGAGGATACCTTCACGTTGGGTCCTGGCTTGTCCTGGAAGGGGTCATGAGTGCCATTAGCCTTGTAGCCTTGACCCAGTACATATCAGTTAGAGCTTGCTGTATTTTGTAAACAAGTAACTGAAAGTGCTGTGCCTTTATCAGGCTGGGCCCGGTGTTTCTCATGGGAGTTGGGGGAAGAGAAAATGGAAGTATTGCAGGGGGTAAGGGCGGTTGGGAGCACGTAATACAGCACGTGAAGGTGCTTGCTGGTGGGTGCCGGTGAGAGGAAGCGAGTGAGAGACTCCCCCTCTTGGGGGGGTGGAGGGGGTGGATCCTCGCTGGTGAGTGCTAGTGGGAGGGGGGGAGTAAGAGACTCCCCCTCTTGGGGGGGTGGAGGGGGTGGATCCTCGCTGGTGAGTGCTAGTGGGAGGGGGGGAGTGAGAGACTTCCCCTCTTGGGGGGGGTGGAGGGGGTGGATCCTCACTGGTGAGTGCTAGTGGGAGGGGGGCAGTGAGAGACTTCCCCTCTTGGAGGGGGTGGATCCTCGCTGGTGAGTGCTAGTGGGAGGGGGGGAGTGAGAGACTTCCCCTCTTGGGGGGGGTGGAGGGGGTGGATCCTCGCTGGTGAGTGCTAGTGGGAGGGGGGGAGTGAGAGACTTCCCCTCTTGGAGGGGGTGGATCCTCGCTGGTGAGTGCTAGTGGGAGGGGGGGAGTGAGAGACTTCCCCTCTTGGGGGGGGTGGAGGGGGTGGATCCTCGCTGGTGAGTGCTAGTGGGAGGGGGGGAGTGAGAGACTTCCCCTCTTGGAGGGGGTGGATCCTCGCTGGTGAGTGCTAGTGGGAGGGGGGGAGTGAGAGACTTCCCCTCTTGGGGGGGGTGGAGGGGGTGGATCCTCGCTGGTGAGTGCTAGTGGGAGGGGGGGAGTGAGAGACTTCCCCTCTTGCAGTAACTCATCAATTTGGCTGAGCTTCAGTGTGGCAGCTTTGATGAGGCCCTTGATTGGTGAGCGTGGTGGAGGAGGGGAGGGGCATCGTTGGGTAGTTGTCGGTGGGGGGTGGTGTGAAGATTCTTCTTCCTGGCGCGGGTGTCTCCCATAATCAGAGCTTTGTTGAAGCGGCAGCTCTTCAAGGTTTCTGCCATGTTGTGATATGTCTTCCTTCTGTTTTGGTATTTCTTGTCTCTTGTCCTTGACCATGGCAGAGGGAGAAGATGGATGACGCAGAGAATAGAACAGATTGGAGATAAACAGTTTTACTCCTGACCTGTTAAGGCAGAGTCCATTTCTCTGAAAAAGATGGTATCGTTCCCAAAAAAATTGAAAATTGTCAATGTAGCGCACTGAGTGAGTGGTAGAGGCAGTTGAGAGCCATGTGTTCAGTGCCAACAGTCTGCTGAATCTCTCAACCCCTCTTCTGACTGGTGGTAGAGGCCCGCTGATAAACACCTCCGCTTTCAGAGAACTGACTGTGTTCAACAGATCAATAAAGTCTCGTTTAAGAACTTCCGACGGCTGTTGCGCAACTGTTGCGCAACGTCATTTGTCCCCACGTGCACAATGATGTTTTTCACAGTTGGATGTGTAACCCCGATATGCAAGATTTTTTTCTGTCATATCAGCAACCATATCCTTGGGAAAGCAGAGTATTTTGGTGCTTTCACTGCACATGCTTCTCACATCTTTTACAGTAAAGTCACCCACAATCAGAGTTTGAGGCCCAGTCGGTAGCTTTCCCTGTAGCCTTTTACTTTCTGATTTACTCTCAGTCCTTACCCTGCTGTGTGAAGAAGAGATGTGATCCAGTCCGTCATCAGACGGAGATGCAGGATCCTGCAGCAGTGGGGCAAATTTGTTCTCCAGTTGTATGGTTGATTGTCGGCGAGATCTGTTTCTGGTTCTCCCTTTTGCGGCTGTCCACGGCGGTGTCCTTCTAGGGACAGGGGTTGAAGAGGCACTCTGCCTGGATGATAATGCAGGCCAGTCAATCTCATAGTTCTCCGGGCACAGGTCTCTGCCTTGTTCTCCCATTTCCCTGGGAGGTGATTTTCTCTTAGGCTTTGCACCAAGAGAGTTCCAGGGAGGGCTTGTAGGTTTAGTGCCCAGTACACAACTCTCCTGTTTCTTGGTAGTCTCCTTGGTGCTAATTAGCGGTGTGTTAGCATGCTCTTGTCTGGTACTGTTTTGAATCCATGGTAAGGTGGTGTCGTTCCCAGTTAGTCCATTGACTTCCACACTCATCTCTAACCGGTTAATTTTGGTTCCAGCACTGTAATCTTCTGCAGAAGTTTGTGGAAGTCATCTGCAGTGAAAGGGGGCATCTTGCTGCCATGCTCACACTATCGTAAAAACGTTGAAATATGGCAAGTAAATCTTAAAAAAATAATATTAGAGTCCCCGTGATTTAAAGTATCCAGGAGCCACTGCTCACAGTTTCTTATGGAAGAAAAGCAACAATATCAGCAGAAAAATGCAGAAAATGCAAACAAAGGCGAGAGCAAGCAGCAGAAGCGTCTGCACTGTCTGAAAGCAGGAAGCAGTGTGAAGTGAATAAAGCGAATGGCTTGCCTCGTGAGACCATCCAGATCTCACAAGCTCACATTCTGTTTCTCTCCGCAGATCAGTCAATCAGCGTTCTATAAGGAAATACTAATAGCTACGCTGGGTGGGTTTAGGTGTGATGACAGTAATGAGCAGTTGAAGTTAGCTTGTGAAAGACTGATGGTTCATCCAATCACCTGCCAAGTATTTTTTTAAGTGCCTGCCCTTTTCCAAACAGTTTCCAACGGAGAGTTCCCAGATGGTTATGCAAAGCAAACCATCTGATGCGTCAGGTTACACAATGGCGACAATGCTAACTTAAAGCCTACAAAATGACAACATCACCTCACCACTCTATAGGGAGTGGGACAGTAAGAATGTGCATTCTCCTGGAAGCAGCATACTGGAACTATGTAGTGACTTTAATGCTTTTCTGTTCTCTTTCAGCAACGCTCTACTGTGGCGTCCATGATGCACAGACAGGAGACTGTGGAATGCCTGCGCAAGTTCAATGCCCGCAGAAAACTCAAGGTACTTATCTAACCCATTTGATATCTCTATACCTCATCTCCCTCCTTGTTTTCTCTCCTTTATTCCTCCTTCTCTTCACACAATGTCCCTCCGCCTTTATACATTTACTCATTATCCTTTTTTCCATCCTCCTCTGTCAGTAGGCCTTTCCCTCTTGCACTGCAATCCCAGTCTCTCTATATTAATCTTTTCCTTCTCTCTCTTCTTTGTTTCTAGGGAGCGATCCTCACCACTATGCTGGTTTCGAGAAACTTCTCAGGTGGGTGTGGCCATCCCTCCCTTCCCACTACATTTAGCAAGGAAGGAGTAGAGGAGAGATTGGGAAAGACAGAGAGCCCTCCTCTCCATCTTTCCCCTCTCCTCCCCTTCTTCCCTCCCCCCCTTCCCATTGCTGTTGGAAACCATATACAGGTTTTGAGGCCAAGAAGACGGTGTGTGCGTGCGTGTATGTGTGTATATGTTATCAAACCATGGAGAATATGCCAACAGAGTGGAACAGGAGTGAAAATGTGGCATTTACTGTAAACTGCTAGTATGTGCATTCTATTAGTCTTTTATGTCATCGGTTCTGTGCATGTTTAGTTTGTTCTGATGTGAGGGGTAAACGTCCCTTGTTCTAACATCTCTGTACTTGTGTCTCTCTCTTTCTGCTGGCTCTCTCTCTCTCGAGTGTGCGTGCGTGTGTGTGTGGAGAGAGATGAAGCGTTGGGAATCACACAATTCTATTCAGGGTTAATTTAAGGTTCACATAGCAAATGGTTTGTCATGTTACAGTAGTGTGCGCTTGTAAGGTTCCACCTGATATCTACTGTGTTTCTATGCTGTTTTAGAGGTTCTAGGAGTCAAGCCTTGTCTTCAGCCTCAAAGAAAAGGTCTCAGTGTCTTATAACCCTGGAACCAGAGGGTGCATATCTATGTTCTGTCTCAGTTTTGTTACACCTGATTCAACTCATTATCTCAGCACTTTGTTAGTGGATGATTAGTTGAACCAGGTGTAGGTGGAACTTGAGGGGCAGGGTTGAGTCACATTGCACTAGTAAAATAAGCCAGCCTTATTTGCCTAGCCCCTCCCAACTGTAGCATTTCTATCCAATAGTGGGCCGGCAGCATACCAACTCTGCTGCTGCCTCCTCCACTGCCTCGCTGGCTCAGGAAGGTATGTCCCAGAGACACGCCCACCCACTTCCTCTACACACAAAGCTACTTCCTGCCAAGAGAGACACTCCGGTCTGGTCTTCCTTCTGCATGATGCCTATGCAAGCTACCCTTAAGGATAAATATCTCAGTGATGCACAACACACTACTGTATATTCATGAACACAGATACACTTAAAGGACATGATACTTCAAATTCCCACTAACTCATATCACTGAATACTAATTGTGTTGTGTATATTACAGTATATACAGTAGCATTCATATATAGACTTTAACCTCTCGAGACAATTAGATCCTCCACATTATAATATCGTACTCATTAGTTTTCTCTAGACCCATTACTCTTAAGTGCTCCTCCATACCCCACCACCCCACCTCCCTACTCAGGGCTGTGGGGGTGGGGTGGCCCAGGGGAGTGGCGGGGCGTGTATCTGGGGTGACTGACTGCAGGGGCCGGCAGGAGCTGGGTTGGCTTGCTGCCATCGTCAGACCTGGGGTGGTGGGGCAGAGGCGGCAAAGGGTAGGTAAGAGGGGCGGGGGAGGCTAGAGTGAGATGAAGAAGGATTGAATAGACACCGGAGACCTGGATGGACAGTATATTACTTGGGAGCCACATTTGTAAACATGAAGTGATACTATGACATCACAGTCCCCTTTCTATGTCTCATTCTAAGCTCTGGGGAGGGTGGTCAAAGGTCTGCGATCCCAGAAGTGGTACAGTACAAGGGTTTGAACTGTACAGAAGGCTCAGATGGGAATAAGCAATGTAGAGCAGTCAGGATTATCACTCTCCACTTGACAGGGAATCCTGCCAGCTCTACAGTGTACATAGCTACAGTAGGTCTTCTTCATACAATGTTGTGCTGGATAAAACTTGTCAGGGAACCTTTATTGACAGGATTTAAGACACTTCAAAAATCCCTACTCCTCCAACAGAAATGTTGTAACTAATTTAGCAGTTACTCCTGAATACAGAAACAAGGTTTGAACATTACACATCTCTTCCTTCTACCAGTATTGTAGCTGTTTGGATGTGAGACAAAGTGGTAGTTCTGCTAAGAGCAGCCTATACCTGCAAAAACCAGATGAGCTAATAGAGGGATTAACAGGGGCGGGAGCTGTTATCCTCTCCACCTGAGTGTGTGATTGGTGCTCTTTGATTCTGTATGGCGATAATTGACATGACTGTACGATAGAGCCCTCCAATCATAGGATTCTTCTCTGTGACCGGACCAATCGCCTGCCAGTAAGTGCTGAAGACTGATGCCATCATCGCTCTAAATAAGGCAGATCAGCCCGTCTTGTCCTCCAGCTCTGATTGGCTTAGCTCTATCATGATGTCACAGGTAGCTTTCTCCCTTTCCAATGCCAGCCCCCTCTCTACCTGACTGTGGCTTACGCAGAGACGTTGCAGTTTGCTCATGATAGTGTTTCTGATCCAGTGACATCAGAACCACACAGTTTGAAAGAAGAGTGTAATGACATGACAAAGGGTGTGTTGCCTTGCCTCTTGCATGTGTTTTTACCCTTAACTGCCAAGGTGCACCTTCAAATACTCTCTCAATGTACTTCCTGTCCTTGGAGAAATCCCAGATCTGGTGTGGCCCGACAAATGACTGCTACTGTATGTTGTAGATGCTCTGCATTTACCTATCCTGGCATGGCAGATCTGAAATCACGTCAGATCAGAGATTATCACAAGGAGAGAAGGAGTATTGGAACTGCCATGCGTGTTCCATCCACCCCATCGACTGCTGGGTAGGAGTGATAGGGTGCGATGGCAAGGATAAGGAAAACACCCAATTGGGTCCCAGCACCATACCTTTGATTTATGAAGAAAGCTATGCATAGAGATAGCTGTAGTTTTGGATGTTGCATGTCTGAGCCGAGGGGGATCATTCATACCTACACAGACAGACCATCAACAGCATGAACACCTCCCCACCCCTCCTCTTCTGATATTTTCATAATGAGCCCTCTCTTCCAATCTTTCTTTTTCTTGTTCTCTCCTCTTGTTAATGGAAGGTAAGAAACAGTAAAAGTTTTTTGAGTGGGGTGCATGTGTCCATATGCCAGAGTGAATGCCTGCGTGTGTTTGTAGAGATACCAACAGACTAAGTCCTAAGCGTTAGAGCTTTCAACTGACTTGAACCTCTAAAGGAAATCGATAATTTACATTAACTTGGATCCCCGTTGGGAGCCTAGTGGCAGTATGGATTAGACCATCACTCAGCATTAGATCTGTAAGAGCCTGCTTGCCAGGAAGTAGTCTGAGTGTTCACATACCCAGACAGCTCTTAGTGAATCATCAAATGTTCTGAATGCACCACCATCCACCGCGTCAAATTCCTCATATTATGTGTAAATGTACTTGGCAAGTGATTCTGAATGCATTGCAAGACAGGGGAGTTGTAACTGCTGTTAAGCGGAAGATCAGTCATATACTGTATTGTACCATATATACTCTAGACCATTGGTCCACAACCACCGGGCCGCGGACCGGTACCAGGCCTCGGCACAGGTGCTACCGGGCCTCGGAAAGTATAGCCAAATTTTTTTTTTTAAACTAAATAATTAATACATTTATTACATTGAACTGCATTCAGTGTGTTGGTCATTTTTTCGCCAGTAACCACTATCTGTGAACCCCACAACAATTTACAGATTTTGAACTTCAGACCCGGAAGTTCCAAATAAAGGAGCACTTCCGAGTTGATCTTGAGCTAGCCACGTTTATATCAGTGTGTTGTTAGGCCTACTTAAACTTATTATTAGGCCTATAATAATAATAATAATAATAAAAGGCTAATATGTGTTGACACCAAAATAATATGCATGTAATGTGTTTAAATCAGTGTGCTGTTAGACCTACGTAAACTTCAAAAAATGAAAAAGCGACTACACTACAAGGTAGTCTTATAGGCTCAGAAAAAAAAAACACGTTTTAGGCTACCCCCCGGGCCTCGGAAAATTTGGCTATATGAAACCAGTCCTCGGTGCAAAAAAAGGTTGGGGACCCCTGCTCTAGACTATAGGTAAGATAGAAGGCATTGTAATCAGTGTTAATTTTTGACAGCAAATTTTGATTTAGTTTTGAGTCTTGACTAAATTGCATCATATCAAATCATATTTTAGTCATCTGAATTGTTTTAGTCTAGTTTTTATTGACTAAATACCATTAAGATTTGGGTTTGAATGGGATTAGTTAAAGTGTAATGCATTATTTCATAATTTTTCTAGAATTTCAAAATTCATATACTCCTGGAGGAAACGTCTATTAGACTGATGGACAAAGCTACTGAATTACATTTCTATGCGCTCTCCTTGCCTGGGTTCGAGTTCTTTCAGCATGAGCCACAACTTTCACAGAAATCTCAGCACATTTTCATCTAGTTTTTATTTGTTGATGAAAATGTCAATAGACTTAGTCATAAATTATTTGTTTTTATTTAGTTACCATCGTGACGATAACTAAATAAAGGTCGTTGACGAATAATGTTCGTCATAGTTTTTGTCTGAAATTAACACTGAATGTTAAATGAAGTCATATGCGTTGGTAGTTTTAGCTTATCCTAAAGTCTGTTTTGTGAGTGACTGTGATGACTGTCTGGTGTGATTAATGATGTGGGAACCATAGAAATAGAATTATGTTCATTCTATTTCCATGGTGTGTGAACTACATTTAATGGAAGTGAGATTACTGGAGATGGAATGGGTCTTTTTGGAGGAGTTGATGCTAACAGTATTCTTATGCACTCAGTCTTCCCCTTTGTCTGTCTTTTACAGCATGCAAAAGCTTACTTAACAAGAAGTCAGATGCTGCCAAGGTAAGGTTGTCTTGCTGCTCTCTTTCTCTCTCTTTAGCAGAAGGTACTTCTGTCTTCAGTAACTACACTATATCTATATGGACAAAAGTATTGGGCCACCTACACATTACTACAGGAGCTTTTATGACATCCCACTCTAAATTCATAGGCATTCATATGGAGTTGGCCTCCCCTTTTAGCTTTAACAGCTTCCATTCTTCTGGGAATGCTTTATACAATATTTTGGAGTGTCTCCTCCCTTCATCCAGAAGAGCATTTGTGAGGTCAGACTCTGATGTTGGACAAGAGGGCCTAGCTCGCAATGTCCGTTTTAGTTCATCTCAAAGGTGTTCGATGGGGCTGAGGTCAGGGGTCTGCGGGCCAGTCAAGTTCTTCCACACCAACCTCACCCAGCCATGTCTTTATGGACCTTGCTTTGTGCACTGGGGCACAGTCATGCTGGAACAGAAAAGGGCCTTCCTCAAACTGTTACCACAAAGTTGGAAGCATGGAATTGTCCAAAATGTCTTGGTTAAGCTGAAGCATTAACATTTCCCTTCACTGGAACTAAGGGGCCTAGGCCAACCCCAGAAAAACAACCCCAGACCATTATCCCTCCTCCACCAAACTTTATAGTTGGCACAATGCAGTCAGGCAGGTAACGTTCCTCCTGGCATTCGCCAAACCCAGACTCATCCAGTGGCTATTGCTCCTATAAGCCAGGGTAAGCCTGCTTGATTTAATCAGGTTCGAGAGCGCTAACTTGAGAAAGCAAGTGCCAGTGCCAAATGGCAGTCTAGTGTGTTGTGTAGTGTTGCTGACTGCCCTGTTATTTGTTCTGGATTTGTCAGTTTAAATATTGTATTCTTAATTTAGGTTTGTGACAGTATTGCTCTCCTCTTCGTGCGTCAACTGTCCCTTCGTGACTCCTGTTATTATTTCCAAGTTGATAACTATTAACTAGGCTATATCCATTAAGATATGCCTACTATAGGCTATAGCTCAAACTCGTAAATCACCTGTTTGACTTTTATAATGTGAATTGAACACAGCATTACAGTGTAGGCCTATTCCTAGAGTTTTCTTTTCCAAAAGCCTCCGGATCTGCCTAATACACTAGAACGCAGCCCCGGATTTCTAGTGCCAAAACGTGGCTCCGGTCGTATGCAAAGGCCTCCGGGTTTGAGGGAGGTTCGTTTTGGCTGGGGTAACTGCTCAAGGGCCCTTCTGGTGCCTAGAAACCTCATGTCAGGGCATGCAAAAAATGTGTGCACGGTGCACGCGTGCTTTGCTGGCTCTGGCATACCCGTTGCCAGGACCCACCAGACGCCACTGGACTCATCCATCAGACTACCAGATAGAGAAGTGTGATTCATCACTCCACAGAACACGTTTCCACTGCTCCAGATTCCAGTGGCGGCGTGCTTTACACCAGTCCACCCAACGCCTGGCATTGCGCTTGGTGATGTAAGGCTTGCATGCAGCTGCTCAGCCATGGAAACCCATGTCATTTAGCTGCCTGGCGCAGTTTTTGTGCTGATGTTAATGCCAGAGGAGGTTTCAGTCAGCAGAGGGTTGCCGATTTTTGCGCACTATGCGCTTCAGTACTTGGCGACCACGCTCTGTGCCACTTCATGGCTGAGTTGCTGTGGTTCCTAAACACTTCCACTTTTCAATAATACCACTTACAGTTGATTGTGGAATATCTAGGAGGGAAGAAATTTCTCGAACTGACTTGTTGCAACGGTGGCATCCTATTACAGTACCGCGCTGGAATTCTTGAGCTCTTTAGAACGACCCATTCTTTCACAAATGTTTGTAGAGGCAGAGTGCATGGCTAGGTGCTTGATTGTATACACCTGTGGCAATGGAACTGAATGAAACACTTGGATTCAATGATTAAGAGGTGTGTCCCAATACTTTTGTTTATATAGTGTATTTATGTATTAGCAATGCAGTGGTTTTGAAAGCGCATTTAGGCAGAAATATTTAAAAAGTTTAAGATTTTTTATTTAAGACTTTTATATATAGCCTAATTTGTATTATTGTTTTTTGTATCAAATGTTTAGTGTGGCGGCAAGGATCTTGCCGTGGCGGTGCGCAATGTATCTGTAGTTAACTGACTTCACTTCTCTACTGTGGTTTATTTCTCTCTGTCTTAGTTGCTCTCTTTTTCAAACACTATTTCCCTGCTATGTCCTCTACCTCTCTTTCCCGGGGTTACTCTGCTGTGTTAAATGATGGAGTTATAGAGAGGTAGTGAAGCAGTAAAGAGAGGATCTGAGGGCTGTTCTCCTGCTCTCTGGCTCATTTACCCTGATAGAGCAACAGCCTGTGAGAGCGACATGATCGCTGTGTGCTTCTCAGTGTATGACTAGCGTGTGTGTGTGTGTGTGTCTGCCTCAGCCTCAGACCAACAACAGTAAGAACAGTATAGTGAGCGCCATCAATGCCCTGAAAGAAAGCAACATGGCGGTCAACTCTCAGATGGTAGGACTCTGCCTGTGTTCCCCTCCTAGCCATCTCCTGTCAGTGTGTTGAGTCCTGGTTTGGTAGTTTTGGTGTTTAATCCATCATTGCCCTCTCATCACACAGGTTTCTCATTCTAACAACCCCTCCTAGCTCCCTAGTCCCCCTCCTAGCCTCCTAACCACCCCTTAGCATCCTAGTCCCAGTCCTAGCATTCTAACTACTCCCTAGTATCCGAGCATATCTCCTATTATCCTAACCAGCCCTAGCATCCTAACCTCCTCCTTCCTAGAATCCTAACCTTACCTTGCCTAGCAACGCAAGAATGTACTGTAACCTTCTCTCCACTCCTACCATCCTAACGTCCCCCCATCCTGACCATATTCCCTGCATCTTAATGCCGTTCCTAGTATTTTGGTGTCCATGTCATTTGTGTACTTTGATGTGCTTAAGTGAGTCTGTGTGTCCATGTGTGTGTCTAACTGTGCTCTCCTCTCTCCTCCTCCTCAGGAATCTCAGAGCACAGTGGTGCACAACCCCCCTGATGGCATCAAGGTGAGTGAGTGTGTTATATAATAACCACTTGAAGAGCCACTCACTCCGTAAAAAAAAAAATATATATATATACTAATAAAAAAAATATATATATATATACATTTCATCCGTCTGTCTCTTATTCCAGGGTTCCACAGAGAGTAATAACACGAACGATGAGGAGGATATGAAAGGTACTCACTCTTTCTCTTCCTATCCTTTTAGCCCTCTTTCATTTGTTCCCTTTTTTCTTCTGAAGTGTGTGTTTCTGATAGAGGTGACCTATATATGCTCTGTAAAGCAGGTAGTATGATGAGATGTGTGTGTGTCTTACTATCTGCCTGTGTGCCTGTGGTTTCTTTTATGATGTGTATGGTGCACACCTGTTTTGTGTGTGTGTGCGTGTCCGTGTGTGTATGTGGGTGTGTGTGTTCTAGCAGACAGCTCGGTGGTCAGTCAGGGCAGTGCCCAAGAGGAGATGCCCACCCTTCTGTCCTCACCTCACAACTCACCTACCAGTAAGTGTATCCATGGCAACAGAAAAACCTCGGCGGTCACCCCTGGCAGGACTCCACCTTCTGTAACCAAGGGCAACAGTCTCTTCCCTTCACCCCTGGTCACTGTCCAATAAGCTTTCCACCTTGTGAACTCAGACCTGTTCTAGTGTCGTCTCTCTCTGTCCGTCTGTGTCCTTCCTAACCTGAGTCTCAGCTCCAGCCTCAGGAGCCTGCTAACAGCCCTTACTCTGACCCCTCCTTCTAAATTTGAATTTGACTCCTGAAATTGTCTATACTGGCCTTGTACATCACACCTCTCTTGTTAGCCTAGCTTCGCCGGCCTGATCTCGGGAGCTCACATTCAATTCCACTCCGCAGATCAGTCTGGATATCCAACCATTCTAATGGAATCCGCTCGAACAGAAATTTGTTCGTGCCAATCACAACCGTTTATACAGTAATGTAACCATTGGGTTACCAATAATGTTTTGTAACCAACCATTGGGTCTGGCAAAGCAAGGCTACTCTCTTTTCTCCTATCCTCTACCTTTCTCATGTCCTGCCCTCACATACAAGTGCTGAAGGACACTCCTATCCTGTTTGCTTTCTTCTCCTCACCCTATCCCATCTCCTCTTCTCTCCTCATTGCCGGTGTTGCCCTCTCATAGGCCACAATCACACCTGCAATGATGAGCCAATGGCAGGGTCTGGCTTTGGTCCTCTCCTTTTTGATAGACTAGCTATCTTGTCCTCCAATCCTGTCCTGTTACTGAGCCCAGGCCATACACATAGAATAGAGTAGAACAGCTTTGAAGAGAAATCAGACATGCACACAGTGCAGTATCATCATCTATCATCATTCACCCTTATATGAGCTGCTTGGAGTCTCCCATTTTGTGAACATGTCCCTATCTGTTTGTCCACATTCTACTGTGTCTGTGTATCATTTTCACATTTTTACACGTCTTTTGAGTTTTTCAGAGGGGCCGCATATCCCTAGCTGGAAATGGAGTGTGGGTGCGTGTATGTTGACCATGTGTTGTGTGTTACAGCTGTTCCTCTGCATGACGTAAAACGCATGGCATGGAACAGCTCAGGCCACACCACCTGCCCTGAGTCGGAGCATGCTCAGTCTGCTCCTGCAGCTGCTCCATTAGGGAGCAACACTGTCCCTGCTAAAGCCAACACACTGCAGAGTAAGAGAACACACACTCAAACACACAAACACCATGAGAGCGCACACAATACAGAACACACAAGTGGTGTTGAGTAAGTTTTTAAAATGGTAATAGAGGACAAGCTTCAAAATGGTAGGAGAGGACTTAAGTTAGGGAGGAATTAGGAATGATAGTTCCTTGATAGTTTTTTTTTTTTTACAGAAGGGAAGGGATGGAGAGGAACAGCTGTAGAGGAGGGTAGTGTCTGATGGGTCCTATGAGTAGAGATCTGTTGGGAGGAGAGATGACCATCCTCAAATTTTTTCCTCTTTCTCTCCATCTATTTTCACTCTTCTCACTGTCTGTCTTCTCTAACCTTCCTTTCTCTCTCAATCTCTCTCTTTCTGTCTCTCTAGCTCGTAAGCAGGAGATAATTAAGATTACAGAGCAGTTGATTGAAGCAGTCAACAATGGAGACTTTGAGGCTTACACGTGAGTATCAGCTACCACTCCCATCACTGGTAAGGCCACACACACGCAAGGATGCCAGCTATAGAGCGCAACAGTGAGGTTCTGAAAGTGAATTTCGTCTTAATTTATTCCAATGACATTTCAGAAAATCCTTCTATAAAGAATTTTGAGCCTGTAACCAAGCCAACCAGCTATAAGATGAATTGCAACCACAAGTCAGTATGATAGAAGCCACAAGTCTGCAAGTCCGAGTCAGAGGTTCTAGCTGATTAATGTTACGTAAACGCAGCTAGCTAGCTATCAGCTGTAATTAGATTTATGTTGTGCCTCTCTATGATATAACGTTAGCGCAAGCTATTTTTGCCAGTGGGTCTGTTTTTTCTGACAAGTACTTAACTTTGTGGTGAGAGGGCTAGTGAACTGAGTAGTTGGCTAGCAGCAAACGTTAGCTAGCTTGCCAGTCAGCAACCTGGCTTCAGCATTGATTGCATTATTTTGAAAATGGGAGAGGACAGGAAAGCCACTTAACAAAATAAATACTCGAACTTCGACTAGTCATCGACTTCGGGGGAAAAAATGCATAATCGATCTTGAAAATGTAGATTCAATTAGTAGGCTACCGGAAAGCAGCGCACATCAGAGTCCCGCCAATCTTCTAATCATGCCAAAACCATTTTTTTCAACATGGAGAAAAACAGCAAAACCACTGTATCTACAGTATCTATCTATCTAGGTGGCGAGGAAATACCTTACTTCCTTATAATCTGAGCGCGTCTTCTCGGCAGCCAGCAGGCAACATTGTAAACATGCACTGAATGATCAAGTGGACCAGCACTATCGGCTATTCCTCTTGTTTTGTTTTCAGTTGGCTAGGCTATAGGCCTAATAAATGGACCATGTTTGCACTACATGACACCCATATTGACTGGGTAGGCTATTAACATTAGTGAACACAGACTGATATGAAGGATCCGTTGGTGCTTGTTCATGACAATAGGCGGAGAGCGTCCTCTTCTGGTTAGAAGTGGTTCCATTGTATGCAGCCTTTTACTATGGAAAATTATATAATACCCAATAATCTAATATATTCTATTTTCCGAAAATATTTAAGAGAAAGTCGAATATCATTTCTGAGCTCAGTTGACATTCATAGTGCAGGGTGAGAGGTAATGTTTTTGGTGGTGTGTGTGTTTGTTAGCAGGATTACACAAAAACTACTTGACCGATTTTCACGAAACTCGGTGGTAGGATGTAGTGTGGTCCAACTTAGAAACCATTAAATTTTGGAGCAGATCCGAAACACGGTTCGGGTCCACGGTCCACCTAAACACAGCCGGCCATACACCTCCATTCATTTTTTGAATTGGGATTATGCAAAAACTACTTGTCTGATTTTCATGAACCTCGGTGGAGGGGTGTAGCATGTGCCAACTTACAACCTTTCAAAATTTTTGAACAGATCCGAATCAATGGTCTGGTCCACGGGCCGCCCAAACACAGCCGGACTGCCCATTCACTTAAATTCATTTTTTGAGCTATGATTACGCAAAATCTACCAAACCGATTTTTATGAAACTCGGTGAAGGGGTTTATCATGGGCCATCTTAGAACCCATTCAATTTTGGAAGATCCGAATCACGGGCTGGATCCACAAATGAAAACAAAACTTAGAACGAATCCAGCTCCCTGTGTGGGGTTACTAGAGACATGGGGTTTGGACTGGGGTGTGTGGTGGGAGAGCCCGGAGCGCACTGCACTGCCTAATTTATTTTTGGCGTGCACAGAGCCACAAAATGCATTCAGGGGCGGAGTTCTGTGCTCTCTGAGCACCATTTCTAGTTTGTTTTTTCCCATCTCTGCACTACGTTACTACAGCTACAACTGCTACAATGATTTGTATGAATGGTGCTATAGAAATAACATTTACATATCAGTATAACACTATCCACAATCCTCAAGTGTAATAGCAATGTTTCTGATTGGTGGAGCTCGCTGTTACCATGGAAAAACCACGAACCAAACATCACTGTCGACCATTTTGCGGCCTAGTCAGTTTAACTCTACGATCGTCAACCATGGCGCAACCATGATTTACCTTTCTAATTATTTTCATTAAATGAATGAGAAATGTCCAATATTTGATATAATGTTTATTGACATCAGTGACAAGTTAGATAAGTTAGCAACAACAAAAATGGTCACAAAGCATTATTATTTGCGCTGTCAAACGGAAAAAAAAGTTGAATTAATTACACGATCTGTAATTAATTAATCGCAAATTGATCGCATATAAATTTTTTGCTGGCAAAAGCCCCCAAATGAAGATATTTCAATTGAAAGACATTACATTATTGTGGCTTTGTGATGGTGATTATTGACCGAGATACTACATAAGAGAGTCTGTGCCACTTCGCCGGTCGTAGCACCAAATGAGAGATGCTAGCCCAGGTTAGATGGGCGGGGCATATCTATGGGTGGGAACGCCTGATCGCGAAAGTCGTTACTGATAGGTGTCACAGAGATTCCTGTGAAACCAATGAATTGCCAGGATTTGAGCGCCAGATTTTTACATGAAGTGTCCCAGACCCATAGAGAGATCTGCAGCATGCAGTAACGTAGTTAGCATAGCTTACCTAGTGTATCAGCGAAATAACTCATGGGTCTGGCATTGAGACTACACATGACCAGACTCTTATTAACTGTTTTTTGAAAGTAAGCTTTCTGTTAAGAGGGCCAAGCAAAGTCTGATTATCTGCCTCCTCGAGTTTTTTTGAAAGCAATGATGCTTTTTTGTAACATACAGTACAACATAGCCTACGGCAGGGGTGTCAAACATACGGCCCGCGGGCCAAAACCGGCCCGCCAGATGGTTCAAACCGGCCCACGAGACGACGTCCAAAATTAATAAAAAGGAACAGATATTCCAAATTTGTCCAGCAGAGGTCGCACTGACATAACGAGAGATCCGGAAATAAACAGCACGTGACAGCAACGCGCCCAGAATCATCTGGCAATCTTGCCTTATCGTTATTAAGCTCTTGTTGTCAAAATTACCCACGGTTGCACCGTCATTACCAAAATGTCTGTCAAAACGGAGAAAAGTTGACACAGAGTGCAGAGTTTTCCAAGAAAAATGGACTGATTCTTATTTATTCACAGAAGTGAAAGGGAAACCTGTGTGCTTGGTGTGTAATCAGCAAGTTTCAGTGCTCAAGGAATATAATATTCGACGCCACTATGAGACTCATCATGGTGAAAAATACAACCATTTGCGAGGACAACTGAGAATAGAGAAGATAAATGAATTGTTAGTGGGTCTGAAGAAACAGCAGTCTGTTTTTACCCGTAGCCGAGAGGTCAGTGATGCAGCGGTGAAAGCTAGCTACCTTATTGCTAACGAGATAGCGTTAGGATCCAAGCCATTTTCTGAGGGCGAGTTCGTGAAAACATGCATGCTGAAGGCTGCAGAAATCGTGTGCCCTGAAAAGCGACAGGCCTTTGCCAACATTAGCCTAACGAGGAACACTGTCGCAGATAGAATTTCAGATCTCTCGGCAGACTTGGACAGCCAAATGAATCACAAAGTCAAGTCATTTGTTGCATTTTCGGTTGCAATTGATGAGAGCACTCTGAAGAATACAGTTCTGTTAAAAATAACATTTACTGTGGTAATGTAATATTTAAAGACCATGAACATTGTGCAGTATAATATCAGTCAGCAGCTTCAGCACAAAATAGTTTGGTCTGGTGTAACTCTATTGCTCATGCACTGCTATCACTTTTATGGGTTTTTGAAATGTACAAATTTAATACATTTACAAGGCAGGGTGATAACGTTCTTCATAGCTCCCACTTTAGTTTGTGCATAGTGTGGTGAGTCAGTTCAGGTGGTCAGATGTGAAAATGTATCTACTGTACATTAAAATAAACAAGTTGTTTTAATCAAAGTGAAATGCCATTTTTTCAGTTCCATAGGCCTATCTGTGAATAAATGTTTTGTGCCTTTGTAGATCCACTGTGATCTGTGAGTTATAATGCACATATATAGGCTAAATGATAAATTAAGGCATAATATTGAAATATTGAAAAACAAAGGTAAAGATTTGGAGTTGACGTTATTTCTAGGTTATTTTGCTATTATTTTACTGGCCCGGCCCACTTGAGATCAGATTGGGCTCTATGTGGCCCCTGAAGCAAAATGAGTTTGACACCCCTGGCCTACGGGGTCATTCAGGTCCAAATTAAGTTTTGTCGCTTCAATAATAAATCAGACGATGTGCCACCTACAGCTGGACGAAATTGATGAATGCGATTCATTTGCATTATTTTTTATTAATGTAACACGTTAAATTGGCAGTCTATTATTTTAGTTTGGAAGTCATTGGAAAAGGTATCCTTCACAAAGCTTTATGGGATGATTTGTTCATTCACTCTTAAAATAATTATGTACACCATCTTGTACCTTTGCCTTTTTTTGTTGTTGTTGTTGCTCAGAATCAAATGTTTTATGGTCAATTTCTCGTGTTCATCCCTCTCTTCCCTCACCTCACTCTCCTTCAGGAGGATCTGTGACCCAGGTCTGACCTCGTTTGAACCCGAGGCCTTGGGGAACCTGGTGGAGGGCATGGACTTCCACAAGTTCTACTTTGAGAACTGTGAGTCTCTCTCTCTTGCACACACACACACGCGCTCACACTTGACACCACAAATAGAAACTATTGAGTAACCTTGTGCATTTCCCTAATTATCATTCATATCTCATTGACTCTGTGTTGTGTGTGTGTGTGTGTCCGTACGCGCGTGTGTCTGTCTGTGTCTGTTTGTGCAGTGCTGAGTAAGAACAGCAAGCCAGTACACACCACCCTGCTAAACCCACACGTGCACCTGATTGGAGAGGATGCTGCCTGCATCGCCTACATCCGGCTAACCCAGTTCGTCGACATGCATGGCCACCCCCGCTCCAGCCAGTCAGAAGAGACCAGGGTGTGGCATCGCCGGGATGGCAAGTGGCTCAATGTGCATTTCCACTGCTCTGGAGCACCCGCTGCACCGCTACAGTGATCAGGTATACAGACATACACACACAGAACATGTACATGTTTAGTTTCTTTCCTAATACTTGCTAATTTGTACTCTCCGTCTCTTTCTCTGTGTTTCTCTCTCTCTCTCTGTGTTTCTCTCTCTCTCTCTCTCTCTCTCTCTCTCTCTCTCTCTCTCTCTCTCTCTCTCTCTCTCTTCTCTCTCTCTCTTCTCTCTCTCTTCTCTCTCTCTCTCTCTCTCTCTCTCTCTCTCTGTTTCTCTCTCTCTCTCTCTCTCTCTCTCTCTCTCTCACACACACACTTGTCAGTGGTTCTAAGACTCCAGTCTACTGGAGTGTGTTCTGGGGACGTTTTCAGCAAGTGTGTTTTAGGGGCTTGTCCTCTCCGTGGATGGGTCAATGCCAGGAGCCCGGCGAGACTGCACCCTCTCCACGACACCAACCAATCCCGTCCCTCCTTTGACCTGCTGGGGGCTGGCCGAGCACAGACCTCGCCCCCATGGGATGATGCATGCATCTGGCGCCTAATAGGAGGGCGTGTCTTTGCCCTCTGACCCCTCCCCTGGCAGCCATCTTTCTTCTGCCCATGTCAGATGAGACAACCGGGGGAGGAGAAGGTGAACAGTTGAACTTGTGACAGTTATGAGTATGAGTTATAATATACTGTGTAAAAATATGACTAGATGTACAGTACCAGACACCACCGAACCTAAGCAAGCATTTATAAACCTATACGGGAGGAAAGAGAGGAGTGAAATGATAGCAGCTGAGATGTCTGTCTCTGTCTCTATGAGTCACCGGGCAGGATATGTTATATTGGAATGCCAGAAGTTGATGTTAAGATGTTGGGAACTTTCTTCAACTGAAAGTCTAGAGGGAAAAATGTCCGTTCTAATCAGAACTTGATGACGTAAGAACTTGATATCAAAACGTGAAGCACCAAAGTGTAGAACTTTAGGCTTTTTATGCTTTGCTTGTTGCTTTTGTTAGATTTTTTTGTCATTCAGTTTGTTTACAGCGAGATTGTAAGGTAGGGGCGGGTTTGACAATTGTCTGTTGTGTTTTTAGTGTCGTATTCAGTTGCATTTGTGTGAATATCTGAGACTTGTGTCCGACTGACTCTGTATCTGAGGCTTATTTTATGTGGCTGAGTTTTAAAAGGGTTTTTATTGTGCAAGTGAAGCTGCTGAGCCTGTACATGTGCAGTCTATGTATGTCTGTATGCAGTGGGAAAGAGGTGGGTTTGGGAAAGGTTTTTGCATGTTTTCCCTCCTCTTTCACTTTTTATCGTTATCTTTAACTACCCACATGCATTCAAGAGACACTCCCACTGAGCACCTGTCCATGAGACCCTCGTAATCAGTCCCCTGATTTTGACCTCACATCCTGTTCTGGGTCTGATGACCTGTAAGAAAATCTAATGTAATAGTGTGCTCCCCCTAATTGTATCTGGCACACAGACACACAGACACATGCTACTCACACAGACGCACCTTAATCACACTTCAGCACTAGTCCCATGGCCATCTGATGTTTTTAGAGTTGTAGAATATGGATGTCATTATGACCCCCCAAAAAACATCAGCTCTTAACCCCCTGGCTTTGATCAGTCTCTCACATACTGTGTACAATACATATCACACATAGAACTCATGGTGTGGTCAGGCTTTGTAACATATCGGTGTCACTATGCCTCGTGTGTCCATGATGTAAGCCCTTGCAGTGCTGTTATGTCTTCATCCATTCATCCATCCAGCTGTATCCACCTTCGTTGATTACTCACTTTTTCTCCACCATTTCAGAACTCTTGTTTCTATGTTTCCCTGTTGGTGTGTTGGTTTAAATTTTGTTGTTGTTACTGCAGTTTACTGTTTGCTGTTGGTAGTGTACTGCTTAGCCGTGCTAGAGTTCTGCACTCTCCCTCTCTCTTCCTCACACACCTTCCACTGGATGGCAACAGGTCTTATATCAAGGCAGTTTGACAGATTTGCAAAATTAAGGAATCTGAAATGGTGAGAGCTTGAAGAGATCAGTTGTTAAAGACTGAAAGTTAACAGAACCTCTTCCATTGACACACGCAACACGGAAAAGGGAAGCAGGAGAACAACAGGCAAGACAGTCATTGAATTATGATTGAACAATTAGTGATTGTAAATGATTAGTAATCTACCCTCAGTTGTATTATCATTTCTGTTCGTTCAGGTGAGAGAGGGGCACTGGAAAGAGTGATTGAGTGTGTTGGTCAGCTAGAGAGCGAGTGCGTGTTGGTCAGTGAGATCAGGTGAACTATGCTGCCTAACCTGAGAGATCTAGTATATGCATGTTTCAGTTTAGCATTTCTACCATGTACCTACCTGAATACGGATGGCGATAAGAGTTGATAATATATAACAATATTTGCATCTTTGAAAACCTCCTCCATCCAGAATGTTTAATAGGTGACACGAACATTTAAAAAAGATGAAAACACAAAAAAGCATTTAAAAAAAAAAAAAGGATTGAGCCGTAGCTTGGTATGAGGCCCTTGTTGTTAGTATTTCCCCAGCATTGTAATGATATACTACTACTGCTACTACTATTACTACTACTACTACTGGGCTGCGCTTTTTCTTCCAGTCTGCACTTGGATGCTGGAGTTTTTTGCATGATCATGATGTACAATTAATACAATCATGAATTGACAACTATCAAGTGTTTGTCTGAATGTTAGTCGGTCTTCATCATAGCTTTGTTATTCTTCAAAACTTGGATCTTGAAAGTATTTAATAAAAATACTATTTCAGCACCGGTTTGTCTGTCACTTAATTTTACACCTGACATACTGTAATTGAGATTTCACTTCCAATTAATTCAGGATCTCAGAACCTGACTGTTCATCTCAACTATTCATTGTTAGCAGGCTAGCTCCCACATACTAGCCTGATATCAGACAGAATTGTCAACGCATTACACTCCATGGTGGGTTCAAGGCTACCCAGGCTACTCACATACTACTACACTTCTCTACCTCTTTTGTAGCTTTTTAGTCCTACTTTGCTCTCATTTCAGACAACACTAGTCATGAGGAAAGTAGCACAATATAGTCTTATTTAAGGTACTGTACTATGGTGGTCTTATTTAAGGTGGCACTGTGGCCTTATTTAAGGTAGTATGGGGGTCATATTTAAGGAGGTATTTTAAGCAGTGTGTCTCTGAGATGTAGGACAGGTATCCAGGTGCCTCTGCTGTGTGTGTGTGATTAATGAATAAGATTCAACAGCAGGTCAACTTCACACACACCACTCTCAAGACCACGCACTTACTTTCTCAAGGAGAAAGCCACACATACAGTGGTCCTCATTTATCAAAGGAGCACAGAAATTATGGTATGTATGGGCGAAAATGAACAAACATCTTTTTGAACGACTCTTTAATGTCCGATACGTACCGAATAGTCTTGAATGTCCGAGTACTACTGCCCACCCCCTCCCTCCCTTGACATACAGGTCAAGCACACACCAGTTCCAGCTTTGACAGAATAGACAGTGTAGGTTGCTACTGTATGGGATCAGCTGCTGTGTAGTGTGTGGTGCGTGTGTATGTGTTGTCAATATATGTCTAAGAGTTTGAGTAAACGGTTGAACTATCTCCTGTGTCAAACTGGATTGTTGCTAGCTTGATAAACATAATAGCGCACACAGCAGATCAAGGTGTGACAAACTTTTATCTTTATAAATGTAGGCTAATTACCGTAGGCTACACATGTCGGCTGTCAAAAGTGTGTGTACTGGGCTGGCACTGGCACAAAAAAGTATAACTTAAAAGGATCGGTAGGCTACAATTAGATCAACTATATATACTTGAAGGAACCGAATCTTTGAAGAGTAAGACTGTCCATACGACAGCGTCCACGTATGATCTATCAAACATTCGTACAAATCAAATTGTTTTCAGAAAACTCCAAATTACTCTTGTTGAACACATCCTCCTGTACATCTGAGATGAGTTTCATGAATTTTTACTGCAGCATTTTTTAATAATCTGATATTACAGTCATAACAATATCCCATTGAGTTCTATATAGGCTGACCTGTAGCCTACTGTACATTAGCATAGAAACTTTAAATCAAATTGTTTTCAGCAACCAACATCAGATCCTTGTTCACCACATCCCCCTGTACCTCTCAATCAATCAATCAATCAAAGCTTTATTTGTATAGCGCATTTCATACCCAGAGGCAACACAATGCGCTTTACAGAGAACAAGGGAGGTGGGCATACGACCCACTCTCTACGTATTCCAGAGGGAAGCAAAAAAACAGTAATCACCCGGGGGCCAGATAAGTGAGCTGTAAAAATTCTTCCCTGACCCCTCTCAACAAGGCGATCGAGCAAGCTCCAGGAGTATGTTTGTCTACCGGCTAAGAACATTTATGAAGCAATACATTGCATTGAATTACATTTCAGAGTGAGAGAGGCTAAAAGCATCATAGGAGAAAGAATATTCTACGGACATGCTACATCATCCACAGTAGACACAGGGGTATCTATCGGACTTCGTGAGGTCTGCTGGTGACAGTGGGGCATCCACTGGACCTGGTTAGAAGATAGGAGGGAGAGAGAGAGGCACTAGGGAGAGGGAAGGCAGAGGGAAGGCAGAGCAGGGTTAGTAGCACGTAGAGCCATTCAGACCACACAGATATTGAAACAGGCAACCTGGGGCAGGCTCCTGGAATATATTTGTCTAATGGCTAAGAACATTTAAAGAACAATACATAATATTAAATTAAGTTTAAATTAAGTTTTCGGAGGTGAGTTTCATGATTTTTTACTGCAGCATTGTTAAATAATCTGGTATTACATTCATAACAATATCCCATTGAGTTCTATATAAAGTGACTTTTACATTAGCATAGAAAGGTCAAATCAAATTGTTTTCAGAAACCAACATCAGATCCTTATTGAACACACCCCCATGTACCCCTGAGGTGAGTTTCATGTATTTTTACTGCAGCATATTTTAATAATCTGATATTAGTCATAACAATATCCCATTGAGTTCTATATAGGCTGACTTTTACATTAGCATAGAAACCTAAAATCTAATTGTTTTCAGCAACCAACACCAGATCCTGGTTCAACACACCCCCATGTACCACTGAGATGAGTCTCATGAATTTTTACTATAGCATATTTTAATAAATATCCCTGTAATAATCTGATTATTAAAACATGCTGCAGTAAAAATTCATGAAACTCATCTCAGATCTAGGCCTACAGGATGATATGTTGAACAAGAGTCATTTGGAGTTTGCTGTTGCTGAAAACAATTTGATTTGAGCACTTTATTGAAATGTAAAGGTAAGCCAATACAGAATTCAATGGGATATTTATGTTTTACCGTAAAAAGCAAAGTAGATGCGCAGGATTGGAATGGGAGATGAAGTGGAGATAGCGCGACCGCGATTATCCGAAGTGTAGATGGTGTGACCGCACTCGGAAACCCATCTTGCATTTTACAATTTTATTTTAATGAGTAGTTCACACATGTTAATTCGCACAATCAGACTGCTGCGAGCTGGGCAGCTGGACAAATTACAGCTATGTGCACCAGTCAGTGATTCCCTTTAGAGGGAAAGGGTTTTGTGTTGTTTGTCCTTTGTTTGGTTTGTTTCATGGTTATATGATTTCTTTGTTATTTTCTTTTCTTTTGTAAGATGATTAAGGTGATTAATAAACCCTTACCCTCATTTATATATATTCCGTTGTCCCTGGGTTCTTTTTCTATATTTTGATGTGTTACTCCTTGATCCTCTAGACCAGTTTAGGGACATAACAACCCAGAAGAGAGATACATTCAATCACAGAAAGTTGTTTTCATCAAGCAGGTGGTTTAATACTCAACCAGGTTACAGCACATAACACTATGAGTAAGACAAAAGGGCAGATATATTTCAACAGTTTCACATGAATCAACTCAATATTTAATGGAGCTGCTTAATCAGGGAATTATGTAGTAATTATGGATCTCTGAATTGTGTTTAAGTCAAACATCAGACCATCTTAGGAAAGAGACGGATGTAGCACATATGATAGTGAAGAGGCAGGACAATGTACAGATTAGAAAAGAGGCAAAGGACAATTTCCTGTTTGAGGGTAAACACTTAGTTCTAGAATACAAGATGCTTCACAAAGCCACAGCACAAGACTGAAAACAAGTCTATTCAATTAAGGTAAAATAAAAAGCCATAGATACGGTTGGGATGCCCTTGTAAGAAATAGCGCAATGTCGCCATCTACATCACACACATAGCTCAGAGAACCAAGAGAGACAGTCTATATTACAATTATGATTAACAGCTTGATAATCTAACTCCGTCAAGAATAAATGCAATACAAAGAACGGCATTCACCCAAGACAGTAGCATCTATCATCTACTTCAAACCCACCAATCAGCCAGTGTATAGACTTCCTAAAGCACTTACCATTACTAATACTGTTTACCTACACCCCCCCACACACACACAAACAATACACACACACACACACGTCCTCCTACATACTACGCATTTTAGAGTACTACACACATGCTCACACAGGCAGATGAGTTCAGTTTAGTACACATTATCATCATCATTATTGTCAAGAGGATTAGGCAACTAAAGAGGCCCAGAGTTCAAAGTTCACTTGAGTATAGACTGGACAATCTGGTTCATACAGGTTCACAATGACCTCAATGTCAATGATTCTTCATTTTCCTTCTCTGCCATTGTATCCTCTTCTTCCTTCTCAGACATAATCCACTGGTTAGCCAATGGGGTGACCTGGATCAGACCAGAATGGGAGTTTGTGTGGCATAAGTGTGTGTGCCCTTCTCCGGTGTGTTGGTATGATAATTGTGAGCATGTGAGTGCTGATTATTAGTGTGTGCTTGTTTGAGATCACTGAACCTGTGTATTGGCATGTTGGCTTGATTACCATGTGTGTGTCCAAGCTTATCATGAGTGTGAACGTGTTTGGTCTTTTCCTGTGTGGGTGTGCGCTCATCTTGAATGTGTGTGACCTGATCTTCTGTGTATGTGAGCCCCTCCTGAACATGAGTATGTGTGATCACATCTTGTTCTTCATGTATGACTATGTTCTGCTCTTCAATGTGTGCATGATCTTCATGAATGTGTATCATCTCCTCTTGTATATGTGTATGATCCTCACGAGCGTTCTGTTCTTGTGTGTGTGTGTTTGTGATGAACTGAATCCAGCTCCTAAACCTGCTAACTCGGGTGTAGAGCGCCGGAGACAAGGTGTCACTACACCCATATCCCCCGACAACGACCCCTGTGAGCACCCACCGACCCCCTTCACCCTGGCACACCAGTCCACCTCCGGAGTTACCCTGACAACCATCACCATGGAAACGGCTTGTGTCTGGGGGGCTTCCGGCACACAGTGTGCCATGGCTTGAGTACCCATCACCATAACGCTTCTTACATTGCCACGATGACAAGAGGGGCACCCAGGACTGCAATACTGCATCTGAGAGGGGGGAGGATGGAGATATAAAACAGAGGGAAAGACAAAAATGAATAATGGAGACATAAGTAAACAGAGAACAGAAAGATAGGAAGTGTGACAAACAGAAAGGTGGGAAATAAATTATGCAGTAGGAGGAAAAAACAGGTGAACCAGGAGTAAGTAAATAAATCACCTGTTGCTAAGCTAAAAAAAAGTAATGGATAGTATAGTAGAGGAGATGGAGGTTGGGGTATACTGTACCTGGCCCTGCCCAGCCTGTGGTAACTGTTGTGATGCAGGAGGATGGAGTCTTTCCCCCCACATTGTCAGGGGTGGGGAGGCAGGCTGCGTTAGTGTGGGGGTCAAAGCTTAGACAATGGGTCTTGGTGCTGGGCAGCTTCAGTAGGGCCAGGTCATGACCCCCACTCTCACTTTTGAACTTCCTGTGGACCACCACTTTTTCTGGGGTGACAATTTGCTCAGAATTCCCAATATGCACCACATACCTGGAAGGCTCACTGCCAAACCTGGGGGAAGGGAAAATGAGGATAAGAGGAAAGGGAGAGGATGTAAGAGGGGAGGAGAGGAGCGAAGAGAAGAGAAGAGAAGAGAAGAGGAGAGTCTTACTTGTTGAAGCAGTGTGCAGAGGTGAGTGCCCAGCAGGGACTGATCAGAGTGCCGCTACAAAGAGGATGGCCATCTTGTCCTTCAGACTGAAGCCACACAGATACCTGCCAAGGCATTGAGTTCCTAGAGGGAGGGAGAGATAGAAAGAGGAAAGGGGGTGGCGGGAAAAAGGAGAAGGGAGAGCAATGGAGGGATAGGGAAGGAAGAGTGTGGGTGAGAGCAAATTTTAGATGACGATGTCATGTCATGTAAAAACATAATAAACAGAGGTGAAGATACAGATGTTACAGAAATTACAATGTACAGAAATCTTGAAGAACACATGGGTTACTCGAATGTGTAGTCTAATTCCAGGTGTACTAGCTATGTCAGTGGTTCCCACAAGATTGGAGTGTAGAGGTCCGAAAGGTTTAGTTTACATTGTATGTGTTCTGTGATAGGCTAACATTCATTAGCTAAGATTTTGTTGATATGAGTCAGCTTAGCTAGCTAACTAGCTAGTTAGCTAGCCATACCAGAGCCTAAAGAAAATACATGAATTGCTAGGAGCTAATGGCTGGATTGATATCATTAGGCCTACATTGTTATATTCACGTGCCCTACAGAATGACCCTCTCACATTTTAATAAATAATTTTAGAACTCTTATGTTTTCTTTTTTGTCTCCCGCTTCTTCAAAGAGTTTATTACGACATTAGAGCAGAGTGACGACTGCATCTAATCAACACCGTGCCATAACCGGAAGTCCATCAGTGTCATTATCATCATATTTCTGTAGCAAATGATACAACTTGTCACACACTAACCTGAGTGTATTTGCTCCTTCTCTTTCTTTTTCCTTCTCGCTCTTCTCCTCCACGACCTTCCTAAGCCCACAGGTGAGTTCACCTGGCCTAGCCATGCCCTCTGAGGCCTCAGGGTCAGAGTCACATCTCACCCCCGCATCCTCCCTCCGAGTGCAGCCCTGCAGACTCTGGCCCAGAGACGGACACTCCCCAAGGAAGTCTTCCTTCCCTGTGCACCTCACCTGGTCCAGGTGGACTGGACCCTTCCCCTGACCGAACCCAACCTGGGCCACTGCTTGGCCACTGTAGGAGGGAGAGAGAGAGGGAGGTATGGAGGAGGATAAGTGGATATAGGAGAGGGATTATGCAGAGAAAATATGGTCAATGAAAAAAAAAAAAGAAGTTCTTTCTCACTCCCAAATGCAACAAACAACACTCACCTTTATACGAACGTACAAAACACACACACACACAGACACACACACACATTCTCTCTCACCTGTAGCCCAGCTGCCTACACACCACGGCCGCATTGAGGTCATTCCAACCAGAGTCACAGATACTCCCCCAGGCTCCATGGAGATACACCTCTACACGTCCCTCCATACGACTACCGCCACCTATGAGACGCAGCAGGGGACCTGCAATGCACGTGCGAACACCCCCCCCCCACACACACATGTCAAGTCAACTTTATTTGTATAGCACATTTCAGACATACAGTAAATGCAACACAATGCACTTGACAATAAAATAAAAACGAGATAAAGGGGTAGTGTGCTATTTTGGACATGTAGCCCTATTTGAAACTTAGAGACCATAATTTCACTAATAACTTAGAGACCATAATTTCCAGTATTGAGCTAGATGCAGTTTTTATGCACACTCTCAATGGGCTACAATGGAAGTCAATGGGGCATATGCAAATGCATTGAAAAACTATGATGAATGTGCTTTTCTGAGATGGGAACCACAGGGTGTAATCTTACCAGGCTCAGTATGCTCTCCTGTGAAATGTATACACACAGAGTGAAGCACATCCTACATTTTCAGAGGTGCAGACTAAAGGAACATCAACTGTGAAAAATAAGAAAGTCGCACACTCAAATTTTCTCCTCTATTGTGATTTTAATGGACTAACGTTTTTGCAGAAGCCTTTGTCAGAATGTTTCCCAAAATAAAGGTGTGGCCCTTTTATAGGGCTAATTAATGACAGGTGAGGTAGCAATAGGTTACAATTAATCATGAATTAATAACTTAATGAATCAATTACAAAAATACACATTCAAAGAGTTTAGAAAAATTTAGAAAATATCGACATTGAAAAAATTGTTAAAGTTTCAGCTTCCCTAAGGTTCTCTGGCAGGCTATTCCAAAGGCTCACTAAAAGCTGCCACTCCGTGTGTCTTGGTTCTAGGCTCTGGGATAGTTCAAAGACCAGTACCAGAGGACCTGAGGGATCAACGGGTTCATACCTTAGAAGCATCTGTATTGAGGTGCACACATTGATTTAAAGAACAATAAAGTAATCTTAAATTATACAACAGCTAGTTCTAACCACGCATTGTGATTGGCCAAGGGAGCCATGCCTATGCCACAGCACAGCTGTGCCAATAACCACAATAAAGCACTCCCTCTTGCGTGTTATTGCTTAAATAAAACACACATGCGCATACCCCCCCCGCCTTCCACACACACACACACACACACACGCAAACACACACACGCACACACACACACACCGGAAAAAGGTATGTACAGTACGTGTACGCTCCACAATTTTGACTTAAAAAAAAAAAAAAAAAAGATTAAAATAAGCAGTCAGTCTGAAGACTTTTTAGTGTGTGTGTGTCTATGAATATGTTTGAGTGTGCAGTGAATATTGTCTATGGATATGATTGTGTTACAGGAAAGGTAATGTATAGTGACGAAAGTTAATGTCAGCTGTAGTCTCTCTCTCATTCTACTAGTAATAGTCTGGTGGAAGGTACATGTCAAGAGGACCACAGGACCACTGGGACACTCACACAGCCAGCAAGGCTCCATTCACTCTTCTGTCAATACATGACATTGAAGCCCTCTGTGAGCACACCAAAACCCAAACACACACGTGCATGCATGCACACACACACACACACACACACACACACACACACACACACACACACACACACACACACACACAGGTAGAGGAAAATACACATGCATTCACACAGACTCACAGACACAGAAATCCAGCACAGTCACACACACACACACACACACAGTTTAAAGACATACACGCAGACACATACAGGCAAATATGCATATACACGGTCACACACTAAACACACGCTATTTCTATCTCTCAGTCTGTACCTGTGGCAGGTGCAACAGCTGGCACCTCATTGGTCTCTTGGCTGGCCCGACTCCTGCAGCGCACACCCACATCCTCACTGTGGGAGCAGTCATTCTTCCCCCAGATGCCATGGTGACAGTCCAACAGGGATGACTCTGACCCCTCGCAACGGACATCGTCCAAGAGGATGAGACCAGTCCCCTCACCAAAGGTTCCATCTACCACCACCTCAGCATACCCCCTACAGGAAAAAGGTGGAATAGCACAGAACATAGTCACCCCTCATGCTATGTTACAGAGAATAATAACTCACTTAAACCTAATTCCTATGTAGCATAGTTTCCTACAACCTAGGGTTGGAATATTTTCTCAATTGACCAATGAGAGAAATATTCCTTTTCATGCGAACATTAACTCTCTTTCTCTCCCGTTTACGACCACAGAGAATGTGGCACTTCACAAAGAAGGGCTAAGGGCCCAAAAAACACCTCACATCCTGACCCCATTTGAAAGTTAACTTTTTTGAGCAGTCAGTGAATGGAGTGACCTTATCCAGTTCTATTAATACATCCATGACTGTCCCCGACTGGCTCTGACCTGAGGGGGCGGAGTCTCGCCACCACACCCCTGTCCATGCCACGGACCCCACAATTCAGCCCCTGAGTGGGCTAGAGACACACGGTCTTCACTGGAGGGTGCATGGAGATTGCCTGGTCCGTAGTAGTACTAGCAGTAGCTGTTACATACAGCTGCAGCAGCTATCCCACCTTACATTTTCTCCAGGAAATGTACTTTCTAGTTATTATTATTATTATTATTATTGGGGGGGTGAAAAGTTTGTGCAGTGGAGAGATTATTTTTTGGGAATTAGCTGTTGGATTGTATTCAGACATAACGTAGGCTAGTTGCTCTGCTACTAGTGCAGTGGTGCTCGTGGTTGCTGTAAGTAAACTGTAAACAAAGGAGTGTAACAGTAACAATGGCAACCACGGCCCAGAATGCAATGCGCCATCAGGTAGGTTCCAAGACTCTATAAAGGTGGGCTCAAAGCCCCCCCTTCTCTCTCTTCTCTTGACTCTTCCCTCTGAACAATTTCCTGAAGCTGGTGTTAGCCGGGCCTTCCCCACCCTGATTGGGGGGGGCGGGGGGGCATGAAGCCTTCTCTCTACACACCAAGGACTCAATCAACTCAATTGTTGATTTCTGAATGTATAATGGAACTAACACGGTGATCTTCATATCTCCTGAGCCTGCCACATTCTGTTCACTCGTTGAATCAACAGATTCCCAAATCCAATCCTTAATATTCCTTTGTTCTGCCATATATCACCCACTTGTTGTTTCCTAGATAGAACCAAGGTTCCAAGAATTCTGAACCGAACCGGTTCACGAACCAGAGTTACTTTGGTGGAAAAGGGCTATGAGAAGGCTCTTGGAATTTATGCGTGTGAAGATGATTGGCCTGTGCAAATAGTGGGCTGTGCAATAGGGTGAAGGGCCTGCATTACCGGAAATTGTCCTCCAAACAAACTGGAGTAGAGAATCAAAACAAAACATTCACTGCCCCATGAGGAAGGACTGCCCTAAAGGGATTTGTTCTGCAATGCAGGTTTTTTTCTATCTCTCAAAGTGTTTCCACCCACTTGAAATGGAAAGGACGAATGTCTTCAGTCTCTAGTTGAGCTCAGTATTTAGAGACTGACTCGTGAGTCTACCCTTACTACTGTATAAGATCTATATAGTAGATATAGATAGTATGGAGTGTGGAGTAAAATGAAGCCAGTAGGGTGGCCCACCTGTATCCCAGCTGTCGACAGACCACCTGTGCATGCTGGTGGGTCCAGTGGTGATCACACACGGTCCCCCAGTCACCTGAATGGAACACCTCAACACGACCCTCCCAAGGATTGTCTCCCCCGACAAGACGCAGCACACCATCTGAAACACATCCACCCACACACAAACAAATGTATATGTTAAACATATATACCATCAATCTGGAAAGTCTGCACACCCCTTTCACCTTCTCCACGTTTTATTACATTACACTTATTCTACAATAGATTGAGTTCATTTTTTGTCTCAATATAAACCATAATGACAAAATGAAAACAGATTTTTAGATCTTTGCGCTAATTTATTAAAAATAAAAATGTAAAATATCATATGTACACAAATGTGCACACTCTTTGATATGACACACAAAAGTGAGTTGAGGTTCATTTTGTTTCCACTGATACTGCTTGAGATGTTTATACTTTATTTGGGTTCACTTGGGGTAAATTAAATTGATTGGACGTGATTGGGCATTGCCAACACCTGCATAAGGTACCACAGTTGAAAGTCCAGGTCAGAGCAAACTCCAAGCCATGGGGTCAAAGGAATTATCTGCAGACCACAGGCACAGGATTGTGTCAAGGCATAGATCTGGAGAAGGGTACGGAAGAATTTCTACAGCTTTACAGGTCTAAGAGAGCACAGTGGCCACCATCATTCATAAATGGAACAAGTTTGGAACCACCGAGACTCTTCCTAGACCTGGCCACCCGGCCAAACTGAGCAATTGGGGAACACACGCCTTGGCCAGGGAGGTGAGC
Organism: Borostomias antarcticus; assembly: GCF_949987555.1. NCBI lineage: Eukaryota > Metazoa > Chordata > Actinopteri > Stomiiformes > Stomiidae > Borostomias > Borostomias antarcticus. The sequence goes on along the minus strand of NC_140255.1, from coordinate 13,776,633 downwards.
AGGAACCCGAGGGTCACTGACAGAGCTCCAGCATATCCTTGTAGAGATAAAGTTAAAGGCCCAATGATTGTCAAACACCTGAGTGTGTGTGAAATTTGTTCTCTGCATTTGACCCATCCCCTGGGGGAGCGGTGAGCAGCAGCGCTCGGGAATCATTTGGAGATGTAGCCCCCAAATTCCAACCCTTGATGCAAAGCAGGGAGGCAATGGGTACCATTTTTATAGTCTTTGGTATGACTTGATAATTGACAGTCTAGAAGGATGGAACTTTATGTACGGTATATGCGGTTTCCTGCGGCATCGCTTTGGCACGTGTACTTCCTGCTTCGGCTATCGAGAGCTTGCACCGATGCAGGCTCGCTATTTAAGGGTTTGACAGTCCAGTCGCACTCCAAGCGCACTCCATGCTAATTGGTTTTGGACGGCCCTTAACATGGCGAAGCTCTGCATGAACGTGCAAACTGAGGGAGAGTGGATAGGGCGAGGGCTTAGGGGGTGGTTTGAGATTGGGTCCAAGTGTCACATCTGGAGGAAACCAGTCACTGCTCATCACCCGGCTAATACCATCCCTACAGTGAAGCATGGCCGTGGCAGCATCATGATGTGGGGACGTTTTCAGCAGTGGGAATGGGGCAAATAGGCCTCATGAAGGGAAAAGTGAATGCAGCTAAGTACACTGAGATCCTTGAAGAAAACCTGCTCCAGAAAACTCTGGACCTCAGACTGTGGCAAATGTTCACCTTGCAAAAGTACAATGACCCTAAGCACACAGCCAAGATAACAAAGAAGTGGCTTCTGGACAAGTCTGAATGTCCATGAGTGACCCAGCCAGAGCCCAGGCTTGAATCCAATTGAACATCTCTGGAGAGACATGAAAATGACTGTGCACCGACACCCATCCAACTTGATGGAGCTTGACAGGATCTGCAGAGAAGAATGCGAGAAACTGTCCAAAATAGGTGTGCCAAGCTTGTAGCATCATACCCAAGAAGGCTCGTGGCTGTAATTGCTGCCAAAGGTGCTTCAACAAAGTATTGAGTAAATGGTGTGAATACATATGTACATGTGATATTTCAGTGTTTTATTTTTAATACATTTCAAAAAACAAAAAACAACTTTTTTCACTTTGCCATAATGGGGTATTTTGTGTAGATTGATGAGAAAAAATATGATGATCCATGTTGGAATAAGGGTGTAACATTAAAATGTGGAAAAAGTGAGGGGGTGTGCAGACTTTCTGGTTTGACTGTGTATATATATATACACGCACACAGTCAAGCTATATATATATATAACATCTTTATTTGCCACACAGTGAGAACGCACACATCACACGGTGTAGGCGGCAATGCCGAGACGCACATAAATGGCTGGAGCGTCCACCGATTAAATTTTTCTCCTGCTCGTAACCCATCCCATCATCCTTCCCCCAAGGGCAGCTGAGAGCAGACAGTAGGCAGCGTGCACCTGGGAGCCAACCAAGTGCTCCTGTCTGTCTTTGCCAGGGATGGACAGCGTTAGCGATCGTTTTACATAATTATTGGTTTCTTTTATAGGGGAAACCCTTGCAAACCGTGGAGAACATGCAAACTCCACACAGAAAAGCCCAGAGATCTTCTTGCTGTGAGGTGACAGTACTAGATACTGCGCCACCGTGCTGCATGTGAGCAATTTCGGGGTTCAGTCTCTGACTCAAATATACTGTATATATGCAGATACTGTATATCTTACATAAATGTAGAAATGCATTTACTTTACACCCCCTAGATGCTTGGTCAGTGTGTGCGTGTACTTATGTGTACGTATTTGTGCACTGTTATATTCTATCAAAGCTAAGGTGATTAGGTTATGGATGGTATGGATGTGCATGCGTGTGTACAGTATATTTACCTGTATAAGGGCTGCAGGAAACTCCTGCATCTTCCATATGGTCACAGTTGTGTTGCTCCCAGTCACCATGATCGCACTGGTCGAGGAACAGCTCATTGCCTGTACACTTCACAGCATCCAATAGGATTGGCCCAGAACCCTGCCCAAAGTGAGCCCATGACCAGGACTTTGCCACACCACTAAACACACACACACACACACACACACACACCTGTGAGTCTAATCGTCAAAACAACATAGCAGATGCTCCTAGTAGCTGAGTTAAAACACCACATGATATATATTATTTCCCATCATCTCATCACACACACACGTGCGGGTACAAACTCACTCACGCAGGAACGCACACAGATGCAAAGTGCTTTCTCAGTCCATTAGGAGATGCATTGCAAACTAAACAGTGAATGCATAAATTGGATTCCCTCCATATATTTAATGTTTAAACACACACACACAGGTCTCTGTTGCTGTGGGGGACTTACTCTACATACCGATTGTGAAACAACGAAAAATACATCTTTCCTTCAATATATTTCTGTCCAACATAGGCCTATTGCAATAGATAGCATTGCAATAGAGGACGCTAGGGCTCTGCCTACTTTGGTGAAAAGTGAAAGCCTCCTCGAATCTGATGCTTAAAGGGCGATTAATTTATTGCCCAAACGCAGGGTCAGTGGTGGTGAAGTAGGGACTGACGTTGCTGACAACCATGAACGTGGGTAAGACACAGGATTTCAGCTGTCCCCAAATTCAGATCTCTTCTCACTCATGTTCGCTAGCTGCCTGGCTAACCAACTTGTATCTAACAAAAGTCTTGCAAAATGTGAGAAGTGAGGCTGTGTTTTGCAGTCAGAGTGATGCTGTTAGCAAGAGCGAGCAGCTTACTGGGATTTTGGCTAGCAAGGTAATGAGTTAAGCTTGATCTACAGCTAGCTAGCAGGCATTGTTGCTAGGCTACATTGGCAAATGATGACATTCACTTAGCCAATGCAAGATTAGTGAAAAGAATATGGATGCCATAATGAGGCTCTTATTCCAGTGTGCCATAAGATAGGTGGTGTAGCAAAAATGTGGCATGGAAAAAAAGAGCCTCATCATTGCGCTCTATGATTGCTATATAAGTCCTACAGTAAGCTTAAACTAAATTAAACTTAAATTAAACTACTGACATAACTTCATGGACATGGGGTAAATTATTATGAAAAGGTTATGAAAATAAATTGGTAAATATGGATGGGAACCCTGCCTGACCCTGCCTTTATATAGAGTTGAAGATAGTTGTTAGTGTTTTTTGCCTGAACTGAATGTTGTCTTTTCCCTTTATTTCCTTCTCAGAGTGCACCAGAAAGATTTGTTTACATGTTAAAATCACCCCAAAAAATCTTCTGAGGGGTAATGCTCCCAGACCCACCAACAGGGGTTTGGTTTACAAACGTTCAGCCCTCCCTACAATATTTTTCACCAGCCGCCACTGGCCTACTGTAATTTTGATTGTTTTTATATATAATATTTTTTCAGTCTTGTTTAGATAAAAATCCCCCCTGCAAGAGACTTGTCCAAGATTGCAGCTAACACCAACATTAACAACACAATTTGTGAGACTGTGCAGCCACTCACCCGAAGCCCAGCTGTCTGCAGACCACCTCTGCATCTCTGTCGTCCCATTGGTCATCACAGATGGAGCCCCACCTACCTTCATGGAACACCTCGACACGCCCCTCAAAGTCCTCCTCTCCTCCAACCAAGCGTAGAGGAGGGCCACTGCCTGAGGGGGTAAATAACATCCATTGCCAGGAGAGGGGGGGGGGGTTGTGGAAGTGTCAGATACAGTGTGAGCATGAACTATATCTCTCATTATATCTAGCTCCAATTATTCCTTTTTTCTTTCTCCTTTTGTTATTTCTCTTGCCACATGCTCTCCCACCTCCTCTCCCTGTTATTTTCCTTCCCTCTGTCTCTCCCTTCCTCTCTCTGTCGCTCAGGTGATTCTGCAGATTATATTCATCTGTCTGGTCGTGTTGTCATGACACAGCAGAAAGTTGTAAGGTCCCACTGACCTTCTGGTGGTGTGCACACCACTGCTGCCTCGTTTCCATGGCTACAATCACCAGTGATGAACGTCCTGACCCTGCACTGACTCAGGGAGGTCTCATCACCGCGGCAACCCAAACGCTCGTAGTGAAAGAGACTGGAGCTTAAGCCAAATCTGGAAGGCTGCAATGCCGTGCCGATCTCGCTGAAGATAGAATGACAGGGTTACACACACAGGGTTACACACACACACACACACACACTCACACAAATAAAGACACATGCACACACACACACACACAAAGAATGACAGGGTTGTACACACACACACACACACACACACACACAAACACACACACACAAACACAACCAACAACATACATTCAAACAGTCAAAGATAAAATCTTTTACCCTAGCCCCAGCTGTCTGCAGATTACACTGGCATCCCTGTCTGTCCAATGAGAGTCACACACTGCTCCCCATTGGCCATTAAGATACACCTCCACACGTCCACTCCCAGAGGAAGACCCGCCCACCAGCCGTGCTGCACCTGACAAATAGACAGGAACAGTAGCCAACAAAAATGAAAAAGGAAATTCAGTAATACTGCAGTATGTGGCAGCACTGGAGGGAAGGCAGCATATTGTAGCATAGGTGTATTTATTTGATGGTAGTTGCTTGCTCAGTCTGTAGCTTTAGGCCTTGGTCATATTTATGAACTTCAACAAACCTTTTGATATTGTTATCAATAGGGAGTGGTGATAAAGGCAGCCGCCTCAGCAAAATAGAGTTTGTTTTGTTGCCATTTTTGAAAATAGTTTATTTTGTCCAGTGCTTGACATTAATACAAAAGTATGCGTCCACCATTACATTTTCTACAAAAAGTGCTTAATTTGACCATGGCCTACGCTTACATTTGCTCAAATATTCAAGTCTACCTTGGTGGCAGTCACAGTAGGCCCAACCGATGGCCCCAGAGTGCTGTCTAAAGAAGCACCAGGGGTTGGACTCGCGGTCTGGGTTCCTGCAGTAGCTATGGTCCCCCAGCCCTCGCCCCGGATACTGCAGCACGTAGTCTGGGAACTCAGTCCACCTCAGACAGGGAGCACCAGAGTCTGTCTGAGATACGGTGCCATTATAGTAGCCCAGTTCCGTGAAGCCCTCAGAACAGGAGAGAGGGCCTGGAGTGGCATGGAGAGAAACAGAGATGGAACAACATCAGGACAAGGCAACACAAATGTGGACAAAGACAAAACGTAGATGGTAGCAATGCCAGTGAGAACGACGTTATCAACGGGAGTTGCATGAAATGTAATCATGATTCAAGTTCTGACTGCACATGAGGGAGCCACGCCATGTAGTGAAGGCGAATTGGGATGCCGGGAAATTTCAACGACACAGCGGAAGAAGACACAAAAATGAAGTGAGCAAAGCGCAGTCCGGCGAGGGACGTTCTTATCAATTAATCGACTATTGTTTGTTAAAGTTAATAGTTAGTGATTAATGAAATTCCTTGAAATTTGCAACTCTAACAGCTATCAAGCTGTTTTTCTATCAGTATTAGAGTATGGTAACACTATCTATAGACATGCTTCCGTGACAACCTTGAAACACTTGGACTCACACCCGCCCAAAGATTTTTTTATGGGTGATAGATATGACTCTAACCTCTGTGTTTTTTATCATAAGGTGGGCTGGCCATCTCTTTCTCTAAGGTGTAACTATCACTGGTATTTGTTTATTTTCAAAGCCATTATTGGTAAACTTCCACCTTATATCTCATCTTTGTTGGACTGGAGCCTTGGCAGGTACCAGACCCGATCTAATAATCGGCTTGTTCTCAGGGTTCCTCGAGTGCATTCTGAACTTGGAAAGGCTGAGTCCCTTGCCGGTTATATACACTGCGCCGCTCATAATCTCAACCTAGCTCAACGACCCTGTTAAAAATGTCCCTTAGGTCAGACAATTTTTTGACACTGTAGAGGCATTATACAACTTTTTTTGGTCCCAGTATCAAGCGATAGGCTTTACTCAGGGAGTTCATAACACTGGAGAATAGAGGTATCACACTTCAGTGCCCATGTTCCACTCTCTGGTCCTCCCGCCACGCCAGACTTGTTGCCTTGAAGTACAGATATGGAGACATTATAAAAGCCCTTGACAAAATATCCCTTAGCTGTGAAAAGACAGAAGAGCAAATGCGCTCAAGAATGAAATCATCAAAAAATCCTTTATATTTTTGGTCAACATGCAGATAAAGATTCTTGAGTGTACAAACGCTGTCTCTCAACTACTGCAGGCAAAACACTTTGATATCCACAAAGCCTCTGCAAAATGCCATCAATGTTTTGACGGAGTACAGGGGGCAGTTTGAAGGGGCCAAGTCCAGTTCTCTTGATCTAGCTAGAAAACGGGGTAGTCAGACGCAGTTCGAAACCACAAGGACCCAAAAGGTTAAATGACACTGACGAACTGTGTGAAGACAGTTGCCTTTCAGACGCAGAAAGTAACTTTAGAGTGAATGTTTTTAACGCATGCCTAAACATAATCACTCACCAACTGGACCAGAGATTCACCAGCTTACATAGAACTGCAAGGCTATTCGAGGCAATTCACCCCAGCACACTGCAGAAAGCAACAGATGAGGAGATGGAGCAAGCTGCCCTACGACTGACTAAGCATTAGTCGCAATATAGGCCCCAGCTTCCCTGCCCAGCTGCTTTCCTTTAGAATCACCTTTAGGAACCAAACACAGAGACACCATTATGTCATGGATCTTTGTCAAATTCTGATCATAGACAATCCAGCTCTCACGTCTGCATTCACTGAAGTCTGCACTGCATTTCTGTTCCTTCTCTCCCTGTCACCGTCACCACTGCCGAGCGCTCATTCTCCAAACTGAAAATAATAAAAATGTATCTGAGGAGCACAATGGCACAAGAGAGACTGTCTGGATTGGCCATTATCAATTGAGAAAGAGCAAGCAAAGAAGTTGGATATTGGGCGCATAGTGGACGACTTTGTGGAGCACAAGGCCCGGAGAATGTCCTTCAAATAGGTGAGCAGCCTATAGTAGGCCTGCCCTACTTGAAACCTTGATTGCTCATTTGCTTGCTATTATTGATAATAACTAATAACTGGCTGCCAAGCCAAACGTTAATGTTGTTCCAACAGTGATGATAATTTAGAATGCTGGCTTATGGTGTTCGCAGTGTGGTAGGCTATTGAACTGTAGATGTGATTGCGACATGCCACCGTGTGTGTGTGTGTGCGTGCGCGTGTACACAGGCATGTAGTGTTCATTTCTGCACCAGGGCCTGGGAGTAACTTGTCACTGAGCAGTAGGCTTACAGTATATACCGTTATATTCAGTAGTAAGTTAGCTGTTAATTAACTGGCTAAACTTGCTAGTGCCACGGATAGCTAGCCATAATACCTATGTAGTAGCATACCTTAAGCTTATTTGGGTGAACAAGCTAACATCTGCTAAAAACTAACATTATTTTTACGGTTTAAAGTTAAAGTTTGATTTTGATTTTGAAAAGGGAAAAAACATATACTTCCTTCCTTCCAACCTCTCCAGGTTACGAGTGTCACGATTACAAGTACCCCAGGCACAACGTTTAACGATAGTGAGCTAAAACTCCACAAAACCAGCTTGAAAATTAAGAAAATGTTAAACTTTTTCATTGCCGTCAATGGAGCGCCACCATGAAAGTGTCGGAACTCTGTCAGAGCCTGTCCCGCGCTGCGACTGGCCAGTCAGCGTTTCGGGGGCGTGGCTTAGCAAAGGGTGAACTCAGCCAGTCAAAAGTTGTAATTCAAAACTCATTTGTTTTGAATCACAATGTTTGTTGTTTAATTTCATAAATTTTGCTATTTTACCCGCATATGACTGAGAGACTAATTACCTCATCCAAACCATTCTCCAATTCGAAGTTGGTAGCACCTGCTCTACTAAAGAAGCTCTGACAAAAGTGAACAGTTGGTCGGTCACAGAGTTGCGCTTTTCAAAATAAAAAAAATCTAATTCAAATGTACAGTTTTTTCCCTGTCCGTGCAAATTTTTGGTGGGACAAATTCTACAATAAAGAGTGGGACACGTCCCACCCATCCCCCACGGTTCCTACACCTATGTCGGCATGGCTGCGCCAAAGCCTCAGGGCTTTCTGTACCCATCCAAGTATCTCTGATATATTAAATATGAATATGATTTGGGTTTAAATAAAGCATTTAAAATGTGTGTGTGTTGATGGGTATTCGTTGCTGGCTCTAGCAGACAGAAATAAAGATGATGACTTAGCTGATTCCTGCCAGTGTGAAAGCTGAGCCCCACCCACACCAACACCAGACAGAGGAGATGGAGAGAATGGAGGCAGAAAGAGGATTGAAGAAAGGAGCATGTGACTTTGGCAGCCTACCTGAGCTCTGCACTTCATTTAAATAGCTGTCATCAGCCACCACCTGCGCAAGAGAGGATGACATGTAAGAGACCAGCACAGAATCTCTCTCTCAGTCTCTCTCTTTCTCACATACTATACACACACACACACACACACACACTATGAACAGTGGGAATAGAACATATTAACAAACTGGTTCAGATAACATCTGCTAAAGAGGGAATCAATCAAATTTAAAGCAATACATAGCGTTTTCTCTGGTTTTCTCAGAACTGCGCCCCCACAGGCTCTGCGAGTAAGTGCACTGTCGTACTGTTGTTAGGTTATCAGATTGTCTTTTTCTTTTTCTGGCTTCCTCCGTGATGTTTCGCTTCAGTTTTCTCACCTCCGCCATGAAATCATTGAGCTAAAAAACGCATGATATCCATAGACGCCGGAATAGTTAGCTACTACTGTGTTGCTTAAGCACAACGTTGCGCATGCGCACTTGGACTGAATGCTGCGTCCCGGGGGGCACGAGTTTTAAAAGGTAATAAATGTCAATGTATTATCTTTCTGAGTAGACTGTTTGGACGATTCAGCTTACTTTTAGTCAATCTAATTGGATAATTAGCACCAGACATGTTTGTAAAGGTCCAAATATCACGATGTATTGCTTTAAATGCCACTGATAGTACACAGGAAAACAGTAGACACACACAGAGACAGAAAGAGGACACAGAGAAGTCAAGGATGGTGCTGATGCTGAAGAACTAGACAATTTCAAATGGAATCTATCAGCATGCAGCATACTACAGAGTTTCAGAAATCAGGTCAGATCACGCAAATGGAGCCTTTGACAGAGGAGATGAGAAAGTCAGAGTTTATTAAAGCAATATCTTTCTCTCTCTCTCTCACACACACACACACACACACACACACACACACATACACACACACACACACACCTCCCCATCGCCTAGCCCAGACTAATCATATTACATATTACAGGATCTCTGCTACCTAACATACAGTAAGTGCTGATTTCGCCACTCATGTCCAACATACGGCCTGATTATCGCACTAATCAGATGTGACACTCTCACAGCTGAGACCAGCAAAGCCTTGTAAACTGATAGGACCACATCAGCACAGCATACAGTTAACATCTGTATACAGCCATCTCTATAGCGCAGATACAGTACACAGTCACCTGTACAGCACAGGTATTGTAGCCTATATGTACACAGTCACCTCTACAGCACAGGTCCAGTATGCAGTCATCTCTACAACACAGGTCCAGTACACAGTCACATCTACAACACAGATCCAGTACACAGTCACCTCTACAGCACAGGTCCAGTATGCAGTCATCTCTACAACACAGGTCCAGTACACAGTCACATCTACAACACAGATCCAGTACACAGTCATCTCTACAACACAGGTCCAGTACACAGTCACATCTACAACACAGATCCAGTACACAGTCACCTCTACAACACAGGTCCAGTACACAGTCACCTTTACAGCACAGGTCCAGTACACAGTCACATCTACAGCACAGGTCCAGTACACAGTCACATCTACAACACAGGTCCAGTACACAGTCACATCTACAGCACAGATCCAGTATCTGTAGCCTGCAGTTTCCTCTACAACACAGGTACAGTACCTCTACAGATACAGTATCTGTACACAGTCACCTGTACATGTACATGCAAAATATCTGTAGACAATCACCTCTACAACACAGACACATCTACAAGACAGGCATCTGTACAGTCACCTCTACAAACACTTCCCTTGTGTCTTTTAGCTCTCCAAATGCCCTCTGTCCTGTTTTGTCAGCTCTATCCTTTCTCACCTCTGTACAGGGTTCTACTGACCTGTCTCACCTCTATAAAGGGTTCTACTGATCAGCTCTATCCTGTCGCACCTCTATCCACGGTGCTATAGATCACTTGCACCATGTGTCCTGACTAGCATAACCCTAAACTACATATCAATTAATGTAGATGAATTACATTATTATTCCATACACCATTTAATACTCGCACAGCTGCTGGATCAAAAAAGAAGAAGAAATGAAATAACAATCAAACTGATGATCATGTCATTCAGGCACAATGGCATATTGTGGAAACACCCAACATAAAGCAATGCTATGTTTTAAGGTTATGAGGTGAATATAATGTGGGATGACCTACACATATCGTGCCTAATATCCGAGAATAGCACGACTTTGTGAATGCACATCATAAAACGCAGATTGTATGCATGTGCTGGGGTGTTTTTTGATTGAATTGCTAGGACAAAGGGTAACATGCTACCGGGGGCGAACGAGCAAACGACCAGTTCCTCTTATATAGCCCGCCATGGGGCAAGCGCGGCTGAGACCATTACCGCTTGTGTGTGACAAAGTGTAGCCTACGTGTTCGTTTATGTAGCCAACGCTCAATTAGACAATTAGAGGGGAAAACGATGCGACTGAGAAAACAAAGAATACGATAAGACTAATTTGCACGTTTCATAATATTAATAGGCTAGGTTAATCAAGACTGTGAGCAATATGCATTTTCATCCCTTTTCATCTTTGTGGAATATGCCTTGAATAGCATCACATTACAAACATTAAAATAAAAACTACCTTAGCTTAATGTTCTAGTAAAATGCCAGAAGCTGAAAGGATTTAATGTGCCCATTCTAACATTAAGGCTATGACCATAGAAGCGGACCGTCTGTATCAGGCAATTGGGTGCACCTTCACAATGAGCGCAATAATTAAACAAACCACATCACGTTGTCAGCTACAGTATAACAAGCATCTTCGGATAACATAGCCTACCTCTGCCAACACTGGTAACCAAAGGCAGCTGACGCCGATCACAAGCAATATTTCTTGGCCAGTTATATCCATCCTGCCCGGTGTAAACGTGTCATAGCCTGCGAACCTGCCCCACCTTTCCCATCTTCTGACTGTCACACGCTACCAGTGAAGTGGACTGTTAAATTCTCCACCCAGCTCCTTATAGGAACGGTGGACGTAGCCTACAAATGGGCGTTTGAAGCGCGGGAACCAATTAACAATATGGTTGCGGCACTAATTTAAGATAAGCTACACACACACACACACACGCAAAAACTTGGCGATTCTCTCTGTCTTTCTCTCTCTCTCTATCTCTGTCTGTCTGTCTGTCTGTCTGTCTGTCTGTCTGTCTGTCTGTCTCTCTCTCTCTCTCTCTCTCTCTCTCTCTCTCTCTCTCACACACACACACACACACACACACACACACACACACACACACACACACACACACACACACACACACACACACACACAGAAACTCCTTTTACACAGGCTTTTCAAGCCGGATTGTTGCGCCTTTATTCCCCCTCGCCGTTCTGTATAAAATGTAGGCTATAGGGAGCCATAGCGTAAAACTACGCCCTCTATTGGTTGGGTTTGCACCTGCCCTATTTTTGTGCGGGGTGACGCACGAGAGACAGCAATTCCTCCATCGGGTTGTTGATCTGCAGTTCTATGTTGCTACCACAAGAGGTAGTGTTTTTTGTGCGTGGCTGTAAGCCAGCGCACCTACCACAAGAGGCAGTGTTTTTTTTGTGCATGGCTGTAAGCCAGCGCACCTAGAATAGCATTTGACTCCACAAAATAGCATAGGACTCCGACCCGGGAGATGGGGGTTCAAGGCTCCGGTGGGGATGACTTTATGGGACTATACCCCAAACCTCCACACCTTTCACTCCAATCTTTTTATCCCTTACCTTTGTCCAGAAACAAAAGTTGAACCAATTGCAGCAAAATACCTAACGTTACAGGAATCATCAGTGTAACTGCTTTAGCCACTGACCGCTACCATTAATGTTACGGAAGCTGCTGCTAGTTGTTGTAAGCTCATGAGCTAACTGGCTATCCCGCTGTTATTGTGCTGGATTAGAACTGGAAGCATTGAAAAAAGACCTATCTTAATTTATCATACATTATTTCATGTCATTTCAATTCACAGCTATTTCAGTGGCGTGGCTAGCTTCCTTAAATTCTCTAGGACGAGAGGAATCCAGTGATGTCCACCTCTTGATATAGATGGAATGCAACAATCTGACCAAATTTTCAGGACAGAACAAGACCGATTTGTTACAGCTCGGGATCCTGCACCTCCACCCTCGACCTCTGTGTGCCCATCCTGGGTTACGCGTGGCTCGGCGCAGACAGCTTTCCAGCGCTCTGTCTCTCCTGAGTTCCCTCCGCGTCTCCTGGAGAACCGCCTCTTCATTAAGGCCGAGAAGTGCACCTTCCACACTCTGTCCGCGGCGTTCCTGTGGTTCATCGTGGAAGATTGATGGATTTGGCCTGACCCAAGAAGATCCAGGCTGTCGTCGAGTGGACTCGGCCTACCACCTGGAAGCAGCTCCTGAGTTTCCTCAGCTTCGCCAACTTCTACCAGTGGTTCATCAAGAACTGTAGCTGGGTGGCGGTGCCTCTCACTGCCCTCACCTCCACTCTGCGTCCCTTCGTCTGGATTCCAGAGGTCAGTGCCACCTTCAACGACCTGAAGTGGCGCTTCACCTCTGCGCCGGTCCTGGTCCACGCCAATCCCACTCTGCCGTTCATCGTGGAGATGGACGCCTCGGATACCGGCATTGGGAGGGTCCTCTTACAACGGTCAGCAGTGGACAAGAAGTTCCATCCCTGTGCCTTCTTCTCCCACCAGTTCACTCTGGCAGAGGAGAACTACAACATCGGCAACAGGGAGCTTCTGGCCGTTGTGGAGGCATTCGATGAGTGGCGGCACTGGCTGGAGGGCGCACAGCATCACATGACGGTGTGGTCAGACCACCGCAACCTCACCTACATCCGGGTGGTGAAGAGGCTGCCTCATCAGGCACCCTGGGCTCTGTACCTACTGGCCTGTTTCAAGAGCACCAAGGCTCACGCACTGTCTCGGCTTCACTCGGCCAAGGAGAGGGATCCTGTCACCCCGGACACCATCCTCCCTGCCTCCCAGGTGATAGGGGTCGTCACCATGAACATCGAGGCAGTGGTCAGAACAGCCCAGCACAGCCAACTGGACCCTGGAACAGGCCCACGGAACCATCTCTTTGTCCTCGGTCCAGTCCTAGGTCCTTCAGTAATGTCAGGCCAGCCGGTTCACCTGCCACCCAGGGCTTCAGCGCATGCTGCCCTTCATCGGGTGGCGGTTCTGGTGGCTCAGAATGGTGGCGGACGTTAGGGAGTTTGTCGCCGCCTGCCTGGTTTGTGCCAGAGGGAAGGCGTCCCACCAGCTGCCGGCTGGTCTCCCGCGTTCCCTTCCTTTCCCCTGTTGCCCTTGGTCACACATAGCTTTGGACTTCGTCACCGGTTTGCCATTGGTCATGGTGGACCGGTTATCATGTGCACCTCGTGGCGTTCCCCAAGCTCAGCAGTCCTCAGAAACTGTTGAGCTGTTGATGCAGCACATTTATCGGCTCCTCTGGCTGCCTACGGACATCGTGAGCGACTGTGGCCTGCTGTTCACATCCCAGGTCTGGAAGGCCCTCTGCAAGGAGCTTGGCGCCACCATCAGCCTCTCCTCCAGTTACCACCCCCAGACCAACGGCCAAGCCGAGAGGATTAACCAGAGCCGGGAGTCTGCCCTTCACTGTGCCTGTGCTCTCCATCCCTCCTCGTGGAGTAAGGAGTTGCCCTGGTTGGAGAACTCCCTCACCTGCTCTGCCACAAGTATGTCGCCGTTTGAGTGCTCTCTGGGGTACCAGCCCCCTCTGTTCTCGTGTGTGGCAGCATTATTAACATCTACAGAGCAGCAGCAGCCCCACAAACTCATCTGATAGTGCTATAGTGCAAACGTTTTGTGTTGGCATTCTAGGATGCCCCTTGCTACAATGTTTCAACACTTTCTGAACGTTGCACGGAATGCACTCTGGAGCTGCGCTTGTTGGTGCTTCTGTCTGAATTGATTTGGGGGGCATATGTTTTTGAGGGATTTTGTCTATGCACCTATGGATCCATTGAGTGTGTTGGCGGCGACAGGCTGTATCTCGAAAGTGCACCGTTTGATGAAACTTTGATATTGGCCGTTGTATATGATTGTAAATAACCTTATAACATGGCTTATAATGCTCAATTCTGAACCTGTCCTTTAATGAGGCAGATATAGTTGTGGTAGGCTATGGATAGTATGCAATGTCTGTGTTCTTCAAATTAATTTAATTTCAAGTTGTATTTTAGGCTACATTATATGATGACTTGAGGATTCCCTTGTTTGATGAAATGCAAAGCAAAAACCTGAGGTATTGTGGGATATTAGCCAGAAGTTGGAGTGGTCTAAGGTCTGGAATAGATGGTAAGCTCAGATAAGTAAGATATGTCGGTCTCTCCACTCCCACCTCTTAGAAATACCCCTATGACTGATGTAAAAACACATAGTAGTTACAACAGGGAGCATGTTGCAGGGGGAGTCTGATTTTGACAGTGTTTGTATCTGTATGTTGAGTAAACTAGTTAAAGGTAGTCAATTTTGTTGTATCTAAGATATCTGCAGATTTTTTTTTTCCATGGACAGATTTAGCTACTTGGTGCTATTTATAATGACTAAAACTGTGCAGGGGTGTTTAGGAATACTCATCTATTTTACAGTTTGTTTTGATTCATGCCTCAAGCCAAGAGATTAGGCTCATGTAATTAAAAGCATAGTTTAATTGTTTTTTCGTCCCTCAGAAGCCTTTGATGTTGGTATGTTCATTGTTAATAGTTTATCTTTAACCCACATTTCTGTTGCCTCAACTCCATCCGTACCCCTTCCCCCCTCTCTCTTATAATCGGTCTAGCTGTGTCCGCTCATCTCTTCCTGAGTCAGACAAATTATTTGAACACTGGTGTGGTGCAATGAAGACGCAGAATGCATTGCCTCCCATCCTACCCCCAAACACACACACCACGCCCCCGCTTGTGTCTTTGTTACTGTATATGGTATTTACCATGCTGCTAGAAGATCACATGATTACACCATGGTAATTTTACAGATGCCTGGTTGTCATGGCAACACAGATATTAATGTGTGAGTGGCTGACAAGGCCCTCTCCAGCCTCTATTGTAGGCCTACATTTAAGTACCTACATGAGAACACTACTGTACAAATTATTGTAACCCTGGGATTTTTTATGATGAATATTATTCAAATACTAATAATAAATTAGTGTAAGCAACATACACATGTAAAGTAGACACAGAAATGCACACACAGACACACAATGTGCTGTCCTTTGTGTGTGTTTATGTATGTGATAGTGTGGGTACTTCCTTGTGTGTCTCATAGTTCTACCCAGAAGCACCTTCTATTATTCCCTCCTCCCCTCCCCCACAACCACCCAATCTGTCACATAGCAAGAAGCCAATCCCCAAGGCTGAGACAGTTGGTATGGAAACGGATCAGCAAAGCTCAATCTCTTCTTTAATGACCCATCACTGTTTCCCTCTGAGGCAACGACAGACATGAATAGCCCAGATCCTTTTGCATTGGTTGAGGATATTAACATTTGAATGGCCATGTTTGAATGGCCATGCTATTCCCCATACTGTAGTGAAATCTTAGGGTGAGAATGAAAAAATGGAAGACTGTCAGAGAGAAAAATTAGGGTAAAATGAAGGTAACACAATTGAAAATAGCATAAGGTGTGCTTATTGCCATTCCTGTGATCAAACTGTGTTGAGATTACTTTCTGCAAACACACCATGGAAATTAAAGCTGCTACGCAGCGATGAGCCGGGGCCAGGCAATTTCAGACAAGTTTAGGAGCAATAAGTGAGAGAATAGGAAGACAACAAGAAAGTTGACATTCCAATGTTAATTTTGCATCGTAAAACATTTGTAAAACATTTTGATGCATTGTAAGCTCAATTTTGGGTAGGGTTGCCAACAGCGATGTCTCAGATTGGTGGAGCTTGCGTTGGATTGTGAGTAGTGTAGTTTTCTCAGTATGAAGTGTTGGTTTCAGAGGACAGAATTAAACATATTTTAAAAAATTCAATTTTTGAGATAAAATTCTGAAAAAAATCACACTACATTGACCATTTCATGTCAATTTTTCCCTGATTTTTCATGAACATTGGACATTTATTGAGCGAGAATTTGTAGTAAATGTACAGTATTGCTAATAGTAAAACATTTTGATGCATCATGCGCTCAGTTTTTGATATTTCAAGAATCTGTCTGGATCGTTTGGTGTGGGCTGTCTGATGATGCAGTGTATGCATTTTGGTTGCAATTGAAAAAAAATGTGGGAGGAGTTAGATTTAGATATGTTCTTTTCCATTGACCATTTGAGGGTATAATTCAGAATACTGTAAAAAATGCATTTTTTGACATACAATTCTGAAAAAAATCATACTACATCTTGGATATGTTGCCAATGTTGTCACTTTTTATGAGGATGATCAGTCATTGATTTGGCAAGAATTTGTGGGAACTGTATACAGAACTGTTAACAGTAAAACATTTTGATGCGCTGTGTCAATTTTTCATATTTCAAAAATCTGTGAGGATTGTTTGGTAAGGACAGTCTATAGATATAGTATATCAATTTTGGTGTCAATTGAACAAAAAATGTGGGAGGAGATAGGTTTGATAGGTTTTCCAGTTTATGAAAAAATCAGAGTGATGGACTTCAAAATTCCTGCAAGGTCAGTGTATGAAAGTTTTGTCTCACTTGGGACTGCATTCACATGGTGGTTTTACAGTGATAGCACCTATGGCTGATTTGTTATGTTTTAAAGTTTTAAACTTTAGACTATTGCTGTAGCGCCACCTTCAGGTTTATTGACCTACAATGCAGGTTGAGGACTTTGGGTATAGGACTGGAGCTATGTGCAAAGTTTGGTGATTTTTTGGTCCACGGGAAGTCAGACTTCAGTGGAAGATGGAGAATAATAATAATAATAGTAATAATAATAATAATAATAATAATAATAATAATAATAATAATAATAAAGGCAAATACAATAGGGTTCCGGCAGCTACGCTGCCTGGCCCCTAATAAACATTGATAGCCTACTGCATGCAACCCATGTAAAATTGCTATGGATTAAGATTTCTATTAAACATACTCATTACATTTACATTAGGTGTGCGTGTGCATGTGTTTATGTATTACTAGATATTTCTATACAGCCTGTATGTATGTATACGTATGTATGTACTCATAGACATATATTTATTCATACTGGATGTATTTTTTATTCTATTTTATACTGTACACATGCTGTACATATGGATGTATATAGTCCCTGTTCTTCCCCTTTTTTATGCTACTCATTATCTAGTGTCTTTTCCTATCTATCTATCTATCTATCTGTCTGTCTGTCTGTCTGTCTGTCTGTCTGTCTATCTATCTATTACATTATACTCTAAGGGTTAGAACCATAACTGGTGTGGAAATATGACTATATGACTAGATTTAATTTATGATACCGTGGTTATCACAAATGAAGTAATATGTATTTAACAGCCACCATGCACCACCCTGTTCTGAACAGGGAAACGGATAACCTTTATCAATAGTCTAATTTACCAGTCTCTGTCTGAAGGAGGTCATGACTCAATCAAGGGACCTAAAGATCATGTGATGATGCTATCAACGATGTGATCAAAGTTTAATAATATTATTTTCTTTGTAGACATTTTGCTAACTGTAACACAACTTATATGGTCTACAGACTTTAATATGAATGTGTCTCCTTCTACGTTGGTCGCACAAAGTGAAGAATGAAAGACAGATTGGCGGAACACAAGTATGCAATCAGAACCAAGAATCCCAACTACCCGATGGCAGAGCATTATAGGATAGAAGTACACACCAACCCTGACAGGTTGAGAATCATGACGAGAGGTAATTCTCAAGGATCAATGCAAATGTATTTTCCGACTCCACATTCCCAATTCTAAAATAAATGAAAATTGTGGAACAAATATTTTTATAAATATATTTTACAACTCCACATTCCATCTCTAGCCTACTAGACCTCCCTCCCTGCTCTGCTGCAATGCAACTGTGGGCGGGTAACTATAAAAAAAAAACTAAAAAAAACTTCTTCTCACTCCACTTTCTCTCAGCCACTGGAACGTGGCCATCGGTGCGTGCTCTCGCAGTAGTCAGTAAACAAATGCCTTTTTGTTAGTAATTTTGATTGAAACTTATTGAAAGAAAAGGAAAGTGTGCCCATAAAAGATTTAAAAACGTAATCAGATTATGTTTCCCGCCTCAAGTGAAGTAATTTATCCCTAGTAGCTAACGTTAGCTAGCTTGCTAACAAAGTTGCTTAGCTTGCTCTAGTTTGCCTGCTAGTTAATGTTACATAATGTAACTTAAATTGGTCAGGTGTTCCTTTATATTAGCTATATTACTGTGAAGTTAGGTTAGCTAAAGTATATTGTTTCATTAACTGGTGTCATGTTTGTGTGGGAGCCAGGTCAGAGTATGATGGCAGAAAGAATGAAAAGGAAACAGCCACAGGACATCAGAATTTTTATTCAACTTGTGCTCTTAGAATTGTACTCATACTAGCATTTCTGGCTCTGTAAAAACATGATCAGTTAGTTTAACCAAGCTCAGTTAGGGGCTCATATTCTGATAACCATCCATATCTACCAATGTATACAGTAGTCCCATATACTGGGAGAAAGGGAAGATGATGAGGAGAATTGGGAATCTGTGAGAGGCGAGAGATTAGAACGTGAGTGGACATAACATGCCTGAGACCCTGAAACTAGAAGTAGCATTAACTAACAGTGAAGCAGCGAAAGGAGGGTGATGGCTGGCTCCATGTATTATTGGTTGTTTAAGAGAAATAAACAGTAAAGGTAGGCTAAGCATATGATTCTCTGTGTAGTGCTTTTTGAATGACTTGGTGATGGTGATGAGCCTCTATGAAATCGTGAAATATGCTGCCAATCTCAAGCGCTCTGTGGGCATCATTTGCACGCGTGTCCCCCCCAAACTTGTCATCAGATCTGCACCCATGCCTGTCTGCCACACCTCAAGATCAACTACCCTCTTGAGTCCGGGGTTATGTGTAATGTTTACACACACACACGCACACACACACACACCTTCATGCCAACAGGCAATCATCAATTTGGCTGTAGTAAGAAGTGTTTCAGTAGTGAGTGTGAGAGTGTCTCAATACAAGTCCTACACGGCACCTCATAAGTTAAAGTCAGGTGCCGTGAACCCCATTAGTTCACCACCCAGGTTCACTACGCTAGTCAATGTGAGATGGAAAAAGAGCTATATAGCCTACTGTTAACCCACCGTGCTGTTGTTATAGGGTCTGTTGATATTCTTGATACACTTTTGGCGAGCATCTTGGACCAATCTATGTAAACTGGGTGGCACATAAAGGCTTTCGCATTCCGTTTTCTTCCAAAGTTGAAGTTTGCCTCTACTGTTGGCGCAGCTGAGAACTGCACAGGTTCTTCACGACCTCCTAGACATCATTGTCAAATGTAACGTTACTTTGAAAGTTAAAAAGAAACACTAGAAAATTGTACACTTCTTGGGCAGCTTTCATTCTAACGCGCGCGTATTTTAGGGAGACGCCACTGCAATGTGTATCGCAGTAATGACCATAGACGACCTGTTTACTTCCGGTGTTACACCGTTTTCTGCGACCATCGTATTTTGTGACCCTCCGATGTTTCTTATCGAGAAATGTCAGTAAATCTAATAAAATCTAATAAATGTGGACATAATCCGCAGCATACAGAATCTAGCTATCTGCTTTGGGCAGTTTGGAGTCGATTATAATGATGTCGTTATAAGCACGGAGAATAACCCCCATTCAGCTGGGACTTCGAAGGCTCAGGAGCGAATTAGCCTACATTATGTGACTACGCTGTAGGTTGCAACATTAAATAGTAAAAGACTAATTAAATGTGTTATGATGATTCGCCATTATCTCACCTTTACGTGGACAACAATGTTCCTGTCTAGTCTACCATGCAACGGCGACCTTACAAAATACGGTGGGAGCAGAAAACGTTGTAACCCCTGTTGTTACACACGGCACTTCCCCGGATTCGTGTATTACTTGATTGATGGATAAAGCAACCAATAGACACAGAGATAATGCAGGTCTGGCGGTAGTAAATGTAGAGCTGATTTGCAACCCGCTGTAGCAACAGCGGAGAAGAAGGAAAATGTCGCTGGTTTCGCCACAGACTGTTCTAGGATCAGTGTCCTTTTAGGCGAAAAGAGACAGCAAAGCGGTGAGTAGGTAGCCGTCACTAGCCTTCTTGCATTGGTTTGAAGGTTAGTGGTGAAATACGGAACAACTCGTCCTGAGTCCATGCATTTATCTAGCTCGGTCCTACACCGAATTCAATAACCCCACGGCCTAGTAGCCATTTTCAAGTCAAGTGTTCTTTAGCCTATAGGCCGTTTTCATAAAGCACATAAATGCAAGTGTGTCAGAAAATCAATTATAAAACGGTAACGTAATCTCAATGCGTTGAAAAATATAATTTGACTGGTTACAAAACGAGTATGTGTGCTCTTAAATTTAGCTTTTGGGGAGAATGTACCCAGCCCTTAACCATTGACTGCCGCGGGTACTTGTGACGTCATCGAGGGTTCGGAAGAGCCCTTTTCATTATCAGCCAATTCGATGTAGCCTATACACCCTCTGTAGGGTGGGATTTGCTCTAGATAATTTACTACCTGGAAAGATGTTAAGGTGAACAGATTATGATATTGCTTTGTTTTTGTCTCTGCAGATTCAACCTCAAAGGAAACTACCTCAGACATTTTCTTTGTAAAATAATTCAAGACCTCAAAAAAGGACTAAGAAAGCATTCAATATATGTAGAAGCCTACAATTCTGACTGTAGCATAAAGTCAGTCTATCTTGCCATAACTATTTAGGGGGAGAAACTGTAATCTCATAATCTATTTCCATCAGCAAATCTAAGTCATAGAGAATGGACCCATCTCCCAGTGTTGTGGGGT
The DNA here is from genome assembly GCF_949987555.1 of Borostomias antarcticus. Lineage (NCBI taxonomy): Eukaryota > Metazoa > Chordata > Actinopteri > Stomiiformes > Stomiidae > Borostomias > Borostomias antarcticus. Next base: position 13,755,310 of record NC_140255.1, on the reverse strand, counting down.
TGGATGCCCAGGGGAATATGGTCTTCACCGTGGTCAAGCCTGTCATGGGGATCTTCCATGTGTCAGCAGAGCAAACCAACAGTGTGGGGCAAGGGGGTGGGGGGTTGCCAAGTTTATCAGGCACCCCCATCACACTCATGGATGGGCAGCAGGGAGGGACAGCTGTCAATCAGATCCATACCCAGTTGCCAGCCCCAGCCAGGAATGTGGCTCAAACTCAGGACCAGGCTGAGAACCAGAACCATGTACCCCATGTGCCTTTTGCAGAGGTGTCGTCTCTCCTGGACCCCAACATGAAGGGTTCTAAAGCTCGTAAGTACAACCAACCACAGGGAATGGGGGTCAGAGTAAACAAGCACGAGACAGACTGAGGCTTTTTATACAGCTCTTTTATGGCGGGAATGTCGCACCTTTATCACGCCACACCATTCTGTATAAAAAGCACTGACACATCATGGGGGATTATTTTTTCACGCCTTTCATGGTGGCAACAGAGGTAGTAATATTGCCGGATCGCTGTCTGTACTGTATAAATGGGACAGCCAGCATTGCAGCACAGGAGTGTGACATCTTGATGATTTGCCAATGAGGAGAGAGTTGGGAGAAACAACATGCTCTTTTCTCAAAATGTAAACAAACCTAATTTCACTTTGCAAGTCCATCGCCCGCCCGTCAGTTAATTCTGCACGTAGCCTCTGAACAGATTTTTGTCATTCAAACAACTAGGGATTAGTCTACTTTTAAACCAAGTTAAATAAGTTAGTTAATAAGCAAATGTATTAAGGCAATTTAGTGGTTAAACCGGACTCAGGCACCGCTAAATGCAGCCAAGCCTGCAACTACGTCTTATTTGAGAACTAGCGAACGTTGCGTGTAAAAAGGCATGCCTCTCAATTCCAGATTGCTGGTATGCTATCTTAAATCCCACATTATGTCAGTTTTCTTTGGTTCATTCTAAACGAAAAAGCCGGAAAATGATATACGGCAATATAGCAGGATCTCTGTATAAAAACAGCTTGTGACTCTCAGCAATCTGATCTGAGGACATGACAGGCAGAAAGCAATGAGGTGGAAATCTTGTCTGTCCTCTTTGGCTATAAAGTGTGAGAATAGAAAAGTCATTCATATGAAATCTTGGCAAACTAGACCACACAATAAAATGTTCAGTTGTCTATCTAACGGTACACAACCAGGCCACTCAATTGAAATGCACAATTTCCTCATTCCAACCCTGATCTCTTTGGTTTTAGGGAAGTATCTCATCTCCTATGGAGAGATCAAGCGTCGCCTGCAGCCCCCTGAGAGAATGTCTCTGCGCTCACTAGCAGCCTATACCAGGGTCAGCCGTGGGCCGGCCAGCAAGAAAACACTCCTGGAGTCCCTGAATATACTGGGCCTGAGCCCCAGCACCACCACATCTGTCTCCTCCTCCTTCTCCAAACTCACTGAGGGTAAGCGTATGTGTGACAAAAAGCGTATGCAGTCTGTTTTTTGTGAACAAGTGTGTTGAAATGTCTCTTAAATTATGGATTATTATTTATTTTGCAGGTGACACCAAAGCCCTGTGCCATGACATGAAGGACTTTTCCCATGACTATATGGACTTTGGTAACATGGCCAAACAGCTCATACCTGAGACCAACACAGTGCAACATTGGTCCAAAATCATTGAAACAAAGTATGACTGCAGTCTTATAGCTAAGATCTATCTTCCGAGATTTCATAGTTTCTTTATAGCACAGTTAACCCACAGCATTCTATCAGACTGTTCCTTTTAATTTAGTTGAGTCTCAATCAGTCACTCTCTCTATCTTGCAGGAGCCACCTGGAAGAGATGAGGAAGTGTTTCCGTGACCCAGTGAACAGTGGTGCATTTGACAATGTCACTCATGGACTCGGCCTGGGAATGATCGATATCACCCTGGACATGATCACCATGGTAATTGACCGCCAAATCCGTATTCTGTCAGGTGCAGCAGCGTCCGACCCGACTGACTCCGGCCCCCCAATGAGACGCATCCGCCGTCGCCATCGCAAGCCTTGTGACAACGACAACGACAAGCCTCATAGGTCAGCTGGAGGGCAGAGTAAGGCCACATTGAAGGGGAAGGGGCGGGGCAGAGGCAGGAAGAAGGTACGACTGGATGTGGGAGCCCCTGTTCCTATGGAGACCCAGCAGGAGCAGCATCAGCCAGAGGAGGTGGAAAGTAGTGTCCTCACACTTGTCTCCGTCGGTTACGAAACTATCTCCAGTGGTCTCAACACTACAGGAACAGTCTGATAGAGTCTACTGAACTAGGAGAACCTTGTCTCCGCCTAGTCGGATGGCTAGGGGATGGACATTCTTAGTACAGAACGTTGTGATTTTAGATGCTGCTCAGGTATGACCCACAGAGAGCTCTGGAGAGGACATTGATGGGGTGTGCGTTCCAGAAAGTCACCTCCTTTTGGTCTAGAATCTTCATTTTGTTTTGAAGTATTGCAGAAGCTCGCTCGCAATAAATTCTTGTGTTTTTTTTAAATGATTCTTAATCAGTTTCTTAATCAGCAGGTAGTAAGCCCTACCATCATGTAGGAGAGAGTGTTGGTATAGTAAACTCCTTTTTTTATTCACACCCTTGATAAAGATGAACAAATAAATGTATACAATAAAGTATACTGAGGTATATTTTTTGCTCAAAACATGCAGTAAATTCCAAACCTACAATACTAATGCAATTGTTCAGAAAACCATTTTGCCCTACTTACAATATTGTTCTTCCAGTAAACACCGGGATTACAATTATTCATACCCCTATTATTTAAAATACATTTGAAGTTCATTGGAAGGTTACTGGTCTACAATGGTTTTCTGTTTCCCTAGGGTATAAAAAGTGAGAGCACACATTTGAAATACTGTGGTCAGACATCATGGTGAAAGGCACAGAATTCCCTGAAAGCATCTAAAGGATATTGACCTCGTCAAACCGTTCTGCTCCATATGAATAGATTATGTCCCCCATGTTGTTGAGTTTTCTTTCGACTGTGCCATTCATCTTTTGTAAAACTCTGAACAGGTCTGCATTTATTGTCTCCCATAACGTCTTCTCTGCTCCTGGCCATTGCTCGGGTTTGGTCACTGCTGATGTTTCTCTCCGCTGCTGGTTTTTGCTGGATGGGCTCCATGACTCCCTCGGTCTCCATTGCTGTGCTTAAGTTGCCATCTTGAGGGGGGCTGATGTCCTGCGAACATTGGCGATACTCCAGTCACTGGACTTCACTGATTTGATTGGCTTCTCAAGAAATACCTATCAATGCAAGGTCCCTGTTTTCCCTCTCTCAAACACCATTTGCATCCTTCAGTTTTAAACTGAAGATATGAAATTTCATTGTCTGGACTAAATTGTCCTTGATAAGTTGTGCCTCCAATGCATTTGTTCTTCCCAAGGTACTCCATTCATGTTTGTGGTGTCATGGACTGTCGTAAAAAATGCTTTTTTACGGGTGAGCATTTGTTTATTCTCATCCATATTCATTCAGTTTCAAAACAATATTATGGACACAGGAATTTCGAGTTTTTATGACAAATATAATGCTTTTTTCAAAGAGAGGATAGTATTTTATTCACTGGGTGCACTTTACAGTACACACATAGCATTTAGGGTGCAGAATTTGGTGTAATTTCTAGTTGAAAGGACGTTTGTGGTGCTCATCTGAGCTATTCCTGTCCCAGGTGTTGGGCCATCAACAGTATTGTACTGTACAGTATATGGTTTTGGTGGATCATAAGAGGAGCAATCATGTTATCCGTGTTGTTGAGTAGTTCTGCATCGTCATCCCTACACATTCACCCAAGGCCCTAACATCTAGTCACTGCATTACAGGAACAGTTGCGGTGCATGAGTAAAAAAAACTGGGTAAGCCATTGTGAGGGGGGAGTCCCACACAACTTCCCTTCTCCGTTCCCTACACTGCCGCGCATCACCTTGATTGCCTCTCCCCCACACCTCAACACAACTGGCCCTGATCAGCCAATCGCCAGCAGGATAAGAAGCCGGTCCACACAGCCCTCTGTGCCAGATCGTTGACTCACCTAGTTGGTAATTAGCGGCTCCAGCCTTCCTGTACCCTAGATTTCTAAGCCTTACCTTATTCTCCCTGTCTTCCTAGCATCCAGATCCTGCCTGACCCTCGCCTGTACAACAACCCTGCTCCTGCCCGACCCACGCCTGTTTACTAACCTCGATACTGCCTGCCCCTCCCCGGATCTCAATAAACGTGCCTACAGGCTTTCATCCCAATCGTGTCTGCTCTTGGGTCCTCCACCAAAACCCTAACAAACTGAAGTCCATCCTGGACAACCCCTCTCATCCTCTCCATGATGAGCTGTGGCAGATGGGGAGCACCTTCAGCCAAAGGCTCATCCCACCCAGGTGCAATACAGAACAGTTCAGGCATTCTTTTGTACTAGCGGCCATCAGACTCTATAACAGTGCCTGAGTGTTCCTGTGGACTATATATTGTAATAACTTGACAAAAGTGACAGAGGCGGAAAACCGGTAAATGGGATTTTACTGTACTCCGTGACCAGCCAACACTGTCTACAGGTATCGTTGCGCGCGAATGCTTGACAAAGCCCCCAAGAGAGAGGTATTCCCTAACAAACACTGCGTGCATGAGACTAACCAAACATGCTCACCTCTATGATGGGCAGAGAGCAGGGGGAACAACGGCTGGACCCTATCAACTGAATGTCCTTAACTAAGGTCATTAAAATATTTAAGACCCAAATTTTTATTTGGGATTATTAAAGTATCTTATTTGTTTTATCTTGCAATAACTTTTAGCAGCCTGCAGCAACATAATCTGCATGGACTAATTTAATTTTAGCAAGATTAAATATGATAAAAAAAATAGACAATAACAAACATGACACAAAATACTTTGCCATGGCAGGCCAGAAAACACATTAAGATGTCCTCTGCCAAAACCGTAACTTGTGGCACAGTGTACAAACGCATGGGGAGCAGCTCTTGTGACCATTCCTGTGATTTTTCAGTGATTTCAGGCTGATTTTTGATGGATGCTCTCGTGAGGCAACGTGATACTGTTGCTGAAGATACGCTTTTCTGGAGCAGTCACAGCGTGCTGATGCAATTCTAAAAATGTCACAGTTCACTCCACTAATAGTGTCAGATGGGGAGTTTCGTCTCTACATTGACATTAACACAGCACCTACAGTATGGTGTAATCACAGTTTCCTTAGCTGTTAGCTTGTTGGTTTAGTATCCTACTATGTGGGCAGTTTAGCCAGTGTAGTGCAGTGGGTAATACATGTCTCTGTAAACTTGAATTATCTGCTTGCAGGTGATTTTCTCCATATTTATAAAAATCCTGATGCTGCTTTTAGCTAAGTTAAAAGCTGATCAGATGCAATTCACAGACTACAGATACAGGTACTGTAGGCTGAGTGTCAGTGGTGCCTGGACATACAGTACAAATTAAAAATCATTAAGAGCTGGCAATCTCATACAAACCCAAAATGTGTTGCTCATTATTCTTCCTTAACCTCTGACCTTAACATACAGTAAATGTAGTGTAGTAGATGTTTTCCCAGAGACAGACTACTGTAAATATAGATCTAGACTAAATATAAAAAACATGACACAGGATGTTCTGTTCTCCATTAAAAGGGACTAGGCTAGATTATGTTTGGGACCTGGAAACCTTCCTTGGGACTATGAATTTATATTAGAGCTATAAAATAAGCTTATCATACATCCCTCGACCCTCGCTATCATTCTGTCAATAGAGATGAATACTGTATTAAAAAATTACAGATTATGTTTATGGTTCTGTCCCTCCTCAGCCTGGCCAGAGCCACATTGGTGCTGATCCCCTTACTGGGAGTCCATGAGGTGGTCTTCACCGTGCTCATAGATGAGTGTGTGGAGGGCAGCAGCAGCTACACGTGTGATTTCACAAACCTCACACTCCTTCCAGGAATGAAGAACAGATGAAGAAAGAAAAGAGGCTAGAGAGACATTTTGTGTTTCATGGACAATTATTCAACAAAATGACCGCAAATAATACAATAAGACTGGTCTTAGGCAAGGCAAGGTAAGTTTATTTGTATAGCACATTTCAGCAACAAGGCAATGCAAAGTGCTTTACATGGGACATTAAAAGCATAAAGACAAAGTGCAAAAAACACATGAAAGGTCATATAAAACGAAATGTAAAAAAGGACATTTAAAACAAAATGCAGGAAAAATAAAATACAGGAATAAAAGTTACAGTGCAGTGTATGAATTAATAATTATTTGATTTAATAAAAAGCAGCGGCAAAAAGACAAGTCTTCAGTCTTGATTTAAAAGAACTGAGAGTTGCAGCAGACCTGCAGTGTTCTGGAAGTTTGTTCCAGATATGTGGAGCATAAAAACTGAACGCTGCTTCTCCATGTTTTGTTTTAACTCTTGGGACAGAACGCAGGCCTGTGCCAGACGACCTGAGAGGTCTGGATGGTTCATAACGCAGCAGCAGATCAAAAATATATTTTGGCCCTAAACCATTCTGTGCTTTGTAAACCAACAGCAGTATTTTAAAGTTTAAAGATCCACTTTCTTAGTCTTAGTGAGGACTCGAGCAGCAGCGAGGACTCGAGCACCCTTAAACCTCTATCCAGGTATTGTGTGTAACAGGTTATGTGTCTTGTAGGGATTCCTGGTTGCTGTGCTGTAATGTTTCGCCAATGGAGAAGTGAGTCCAGGGACTGTGATATTATTTTATTCAAGCTTACAGTTGCAATGTCTACATTTGCCATTGTAATCTGTCTTCTCCCTCCAGGTTCAGGCAGAGATGAAGAAGCGCTGTCTTCCTGTTCACTCTCCACTTCCAGGTCAGGAGCTGCTTCCAGGGCGCGTCCCTCAAGCGCCTGTGGAAGTTCTCCCTAGGCCGCCGCCCACACGGCTCAGAGCGAATCCTACGAGGAGAGCAGAGCTCCCACGCGGCCCCAGCTGCTGCAGGTGACTGTGTAGAGAGGGGGAGGAGCAGGAGGGAGAGGAGGAGGGAGAAGAGACACGGGAGACCAGCGGAGGAGGGGGAAGGGGAGGGGCAGGGACACGGCAGGAAAAGTCTGTCCAGTAGCGACGGAGAGATGACCAATGGAGAAACCATGATGATAATGGAGGGGAGCTGACCTCCACCTCTCTTCCCATCGTCCCTCCATTTCTTCATCCCTCCATGACTCCCCAGTCTGATGCTGTTATGAACTATGACAGACTGGTGCGATACGCCCTAAACAGATTGCTGACACATTTTTCTGATGTAAGACAACAATACAGAGATTGTTGCTTCTATGTCTCATGGATTGTAATGACCAATGACATTCACATTGTGTATTTGTACCTCCAGTCAACTACATACAGTATTTACAGTAAAGTATAATGTATATCTAAGAGTATCAGTAAACCTTGACCAAGTGTTCATTGGCAGCAGTGTGCTTTATTTTCCTTGTAAAATATGATTGTAAATTGCCGGCCTTTATACACCCAAAGAGAATATCAATGTAAGACATATACAGTATTGAGAGTATCAACAGATGACTGTGAATAGGCCGTGTTTGAAATGTCAATACTATTCTACATAATACAGGACGTATTAAAGTTACAATCTTGTGCATGTAGTTGGGTATATTATATTTGTCAAATATAAATAGATAAATTAAAGGGATTTTGTGTTACGGTTTGTGCCTAATATAAAGCTCTATATTACACCTGATATAAGCTAAATTCATACAGTACGCAACTTAAAAAGGCATGAACAGCTGCTATACTGTAGGCTAATTACACACTGGGTGTGCCGAAGAATGAATACATTAAAATACACATGCACAAAGTGAGAAGCCGGTTCCCAGTTCTCCTTGACAAAGAGAAGTGATCTCAGTCAGAAAAGCAAGGTTTAGAAAAGTGTAAAAGGTGAATTCAGTTTAACTGATTTAAATGAATGTTCTAGTGCTTTTTCTCCTTGAGCCTTTCCTGGACCTTCTGAGGATCATCAAACTGGATGAGTCTAAGGATGTTCTTGTTGTCCATCACTCCTTGGATGAACTCCCCCTCCGTTATTTTTTCTAAGAGAAGACAAACAACGCACCAACAACAACGACAGCAACAACAATGCATGCTCAAGGCAATTTATCATGGTTGTATCAAACATGTTTTCAGTAAAGTGATTCCGCTCAGGTGTAATTCATCATGAAATAACAGCACATTATTTAATTGCTTATTGCATTTTCTTCAATTCTACAGCTGTATAATAATAGGATACGGTTAATATCAAAGTATTTTATTGCAGAGCGGACTATTTCACACCACCACATGATCTTGGGACCAGCACCCCAACCTATCAGTGGAACAAGGCTACTAGTAGTGCCAACACGTTCTAGCTTACTACAATAATATTTGTTTCATTTTTACACAAAAATATATCATTTTTTTTAAATATATTTTAATAATGATTGTCATTATTTTACAAAGAATTAAGGTCTTTTAAAAATAAATAAACACAACACTAACCCTGCAATACACATCACTCTGAACTGGGATACATGCCATCCAATAATCAGTAATTGACTGTACTATACTATACTGTACTATACTATAGGATGTACAGTTTTAGCTATAAGGTAGCTTTTCTAATGTTTTAAATGTATGTTTTTATGTCATGTCATGTTTGTTTGTTGTTTGGGACCATGATGGAAATAAGGGTTTTCTCTTTCTCATGTTATCCTTTGGATTCCTGTCTTTGTTTTTAAATCCATCAATAAATCAAATCAAATCAAATCAAGTATACAATCAAATGTTCAGCTGATTCACTACGATGTGACGCCTGACCTCCTTGCTCCACATGCTCTGTGTTCAAAGCTCACTCAACAACATGTAAGCACACAGCCCTGCAGGAAAATAAAGGATGAAAAAGTGTGTTTTTCATTATAGGCCCCTTTTTGGAAGATATTGTGAATGAGGCCCAATGTGTGGTCGGAATGCCTTGTTTCATAATGTGTAATAAACAACATTGGTTTGTGTATGTCTGATGTGCCACTGTAGTACTCGGATAATGCAAAACCCGACACTCCCTGTATATAATTCACCAGTATGAAGATAAGACGCCATTGATCAATTCATCATCGTGATGTTTTCAACAATCTTACCATTTTCTCTCTTGCCGAAGAAGTCCCAGATTTTATCTGCTCTCTTCTCAGGAGTGTTTTCATCCTCTGGCAGGTTCCTCTGGTCCTCTTTGGAGATCATGTTGAATATTGACTGGAAAAAAGTGAACTAACACACTTGGAGATACATTGACATGATGACGCACGCTGCCAGAAAGTGAGTCTCTTCTTGCTTTCAGTGTGACAATAATTAATAGAATGTCCTGGCAAACCCAACAATAGGCAGTTGGCACGCAAGCACGTTACAACACAAACCCGGACATCGACCTCAAAAACAGCCATTTTCCCTCCTCCCCTCACCTTGACGATCTCCTGGATCTCGTTCTTGGTGATAGCACCGTTGCAGTCCACGTCATACAGGTTGAAGGCCCACTCCAATTTCTGAATGGTCTTCCCTGAGGAGGTCAGGTGCAGGGCCACAATGTACTCCTTGAAGTCCAGGCTCCCATCGCTGTTCACAACGAATATGATCACCATCTCCTCATTATACAGTAGGCAGTCGATTGATAAACCGATCAACTAATGTTAATCATTCAGTCAACGTTTGGTTACTTGATTGGTAAACAATACCTGTCTGAGTCGAAGCTTCTGAAGACATGGCATGCGTAGGCCTTGGGGTCTGCGTCAGGAAAGAAGCTAGCGTAGATGGTCTCAAACTGCTTCCTGCTGATCCGCCCGCTGGGACATTCTTTCAAAAAGGTCTGGTACCTGGTGAGGGGTGAGAGGAGGAGCTACTGAAACTCTCAACATGGAATGTGTGTGTGTGTGTGTTTGTATGTTAACTGTTTAGAAGTCACTTTACCATGTACAGAGCTGTTCCTCACTGTACTTAGTGTTAAGCTTCAGGTCCTCCAACATGTCCTTTGACAGGACACCGCTTCTGTTGCCCATCTCTTCTTTCTTTCTTTCTTTCTTTCTTTCTTTCTTTCTTTCTTTCTTTCTTTCTTTCTTTCTTTCTTTCTTTCTTTCTTTCTTTCTTTCTTTCTGTTCTTGCCGTTTTCACTAGCTACCCTCTTTTCTCTCCTTTTCTCTTCCTTTGTCTTTTTTCTCCCTTCTCGTCGCTCCTTTCCTCTCCTCTATCAACCTCAACCCCGATGAGGGGACGCTCTCAGACAGAAGCTCGCCCAAGTTCACCTGTCGGCGTTGGAGATACAGCCAGCCCAGTGATCAGGCTCTCCTATTTCATTTAAATCCTGATTGGATCATCATGTGCTGGATTAGGTGGATGAATCAATCCCATTGTTAACACTGAGTTGTGGGTGAGAAAGATAAACACACACAGCTGGAGGTAGAGAGTGGGATTAGCACGACTAGAATGGACAGAGCAGGCACCTTGTTACACTGAACGGAGACATACTGTATATTCTACTTCTACTAAGTGTGATTCTGAGCTGGACTTTACACACAACAGCAGGGGACCTTGTGTGATCTTATCTGATACCCTAAATTCCTATTAGTCTGTTACCTAACTGTCCACCTTGATATCTCTGACTGGGTTAAATGTGTCATCTGTTATAACATCATTGTTATACCATTGTAAATGTTATACAGTAATTATTCTATCTCTGCGATCCCTAACATGCGCTTTATTTGATCAACTCTGAGACACAGGCCAACTAACCAAGTGAGAGAAAAGGCAACCTCAATCAACTATTATGACGTGAGGTGACTATTCCTATCTCTGAGAAAGTGTATTAATTCTACAGCTAATCCTTGCCTGGTGTATTTAATTCGATAAAAGCATGGGAGAGCTGAGTGATCTGATTGATTGATTGATTTTATTTATTTTTAAGACAGGGACAAGGTACAGTAGACATTTACCCTATAGAATAGGGAGAGATGCACTGTACAAGGTTATAGCTAAACAGCTAATTTCCACCCGCAGTCCCTGGGCAACTATATATAGTATTAAAATAGTGGGGCAAATAGTACACAGATGACTCACATGGATGTCATTGCACATTCATTTTTTAATGTAGGCCTACATGGTCAGATTTGATTGCCTATTTGGTTTACATTATTGATTCCGAGTGCTTGATGTTGTCATCCATTTCAGAGGGATGCGCCTGTTTGCACGTGCGGATTGTTCACGCCCAGATCTTCTCCAATGACAGAAGGTTCAATGTACCCGTGAAACTGCAACTGAGGGGCAGGGAATTCTCCACAGGCGAAGCATTTATTAACCTAGACTACTTAACTGTTGAGAGGATTACTGGATACATTGTTGCCTATTGTGTGTATCTGTTTTCGTAGCTAGGTTGTATTGGAATCATGGCCGAATCGAGAAAAGACGCGGAGCGCATTGGATACATCACACGAGTTCAGAGTTTCAGCGCTTGCCACAGACTCCACAGGTAGCCTATTTATTACCAAAACATAACAGCCCGTCATTTTTAATAGAAATCTTGACAAATCGACGTTTTGGTGGGTTGCAATTGCAAAAGAGCAGAGATCTTTAGCCTACTGTTGTGCGTCATTCATTGTCCTCACGATCTCTATTCATTTAGGCTATTAATGCCGTAGTTACGAATTGGAAACAATAGCCTAATGCTGAACACAGCCATGCGTGTTGTTTCCCTAAAAACGCAGTGTATGTTCACAGCATCCTTTATTTTCATCTTTACTTGCAAAATGTAGTTGGTTCTTGCATGCTACGCAAATAAAAACCTGTTGCGTTGATTCCGGAAGCGTATGGGATTTGTAGTTTTCTAGTGGTGACAGCCTCTGTTTCTGATACGCAGCCCTGGCCTACACAATGGCAAAGTTCTGTTAGCAACAAATGTAACCAGCTTCTTAACATTTGATAAATTTATGAGGCATGTTATTCATTTATGAGGCATGTTAGACTACGTATTCTACTTTAAACACCATAGTAGAAAGGTCAAAAGAACAACACTGTTGATATTGCTCTATATAATTGTCATCAGCATTATTTCCACTTCCTGTCTCCTTTCCAGTAAGTGTCTGAGTGATGAGGAGAATAAGACAGTGTTTGGAAAGTGCAACAACCCCAACGGACATGGACACAACTACAACGGTCAGTCAGAGGATGAGGTTATACTTTCGAGTCCTGGCTATTGGTGGTTGCTGTTGTATATTCATCTCTGCTTTGTGTTTCTAGTGGAGCTGACCGTACGAGGGAAAGTAAGTCCCATTCATTACCACTAACACTCAGTCAGTCAGTCAAACCACTCTCACATGATCACACACACGCACACACACACACATGCACGCACGCACGAACACACACGCGCACGCACACACACACACACACACACACACACACACACACACACACACACACACACACACACACACACACACACACACACACACACACACACACAACACAGCCTTTCTTTGTCTGTCTTCAGATCGACCATCACACTGGTATGGTCATGAACCTCACAGACCTGAAGAAGTACATTGAGGTGAGTCACAATGCTTGGATTCATTCATTCATTCATTCATTCATTCATTCATTCATTCATTCATTCATTCATTCATTCATTCATTCACTCATTCACTCATTCATCAATCCATTCAGTCAGTCAGTCAGTCATCCATTCATTCTTTCTTTTGCCTTATTCATTCAGGAAGTCATCATGATTCCATTGGACCACAAAAACCTAGACAAAGATGTCCCATACTTTGCTGATGTTGTGAGGTGGGTACCTAGCTTGCTCTCTCTCTCTCTCTCTCTCTCTCTCTCTCTCTCTCTCTCTCTCTCTGCCCCCCCCTCTCTCTATTATGTACACAGCCGTAGGTCTAGACTAAGCTTCAATCTAGCTAAATCTGAACCATATTTATTCTGTTTTCTGTCAAGCAGCACCACTGAGAACCTGTCTGTGTACATCTGGGACAACATGGCCAAGCTTCTTCCACCAGGTCTACTGTACGAAGTGAAGATTCATGAAACAGACAAGAACATAGTAGTGTACCGAGGAGAATAGTCAGCTTACTCCACCGCCTCCCTTCTTATTAGGACCTTGTATGTGGATTTTATGTTTGAGTTCAGAGGTGAGCCTATTGGTAAAATCGCATAGCCTCCATGCCCTCTTTAGCCAAGAGGTTGAAGACAGTTAATTAAGACAGATAATACAGTACACAATTGGCCAATCAGCTTTTATTATCATCATGAAGTACATTTTCAGTCCACTTGAACTGAATGAATTCAATTCATTCCCTGCATTGACTGAGCTGAAGTGAATTCAACCTTGATGCTTTTTTTAAAAACTGGAAATACAACTGTGTACAGATGTTTCTCTTGTTGGAGCAGTGTCTAGCAACCCTTTCTAGCGTTGTAATAACTGTAAACAATTTGTATGTAATGTATGTAAAGTTTCCAAATTTTTATCAAGTCTGTTCTATACAGGATTCTCACACTGTGACATCCCAAAGTAAAAAGTGAAATGCCTTTCCATAAGCCAGGAAGATGCCTGACTGAAGATGTCCACAAGGGGGCGTGATTTGAGCATATCATGTCTTCCAGCCTATTTGCTGTGAGATACATGTTGCTAGTCTCTCTGCGATTTGTTGCTTGTTTTACAAATACTTTTACATATGACAGAGAGCAAGGATATACATACATTAGCAGTGTCTTTGTTCTGGGCAAAAAAGGTGTGCTACACTGTCCAAAGGCTGCTCTGTTCCCCGTTCCTCTGGAGAAGTGTGTGCACTATATATACATCCTGAGTAGGTTTACATCAATCATTATGTTCAACCTTTACCTGTGCAGGTTATATATATATATATACACACAAATGCTTCATCTCTTTTGAGCTCTCTTGCAGACAGGCCCAGTATGAGCGCAGAAACACACAACGCTAATTTATGGAACTATTTCCCCTCAATCCTAAGGCGTAGGAAGAAGCCAGTTGTGGTGGTAGTAGTTGTAGTAGTGGTGAAGTCTTCCATCTTCTAGACATGAAATAACAAATGCCAGGTAATGTATTGGTTGTTTTAGAGCCCGGGGTTAGCCCTGGCAGAGAATGTAAATCTGAGACTGTCTCTGTGGTGTGTCGGGATTCCAGCAAAACCTCCCAGTGATAAATAAGCTCTGCACTAATGTAAATACTACCCACCATGCACTGTGCAGGGAGGATATTCCGAGGCAGTGTTGCATAATCACTGATAGGTAGGTGTTGAGGATGAGCCTGATCTTGGAACAGTACAGTACATCTTTTGCTTTCAATCGGTCTGCTGTTAACAAAATGCTCACAATCTGCCCACTCTAAACTCACTATAAAAACTGTCAGTTTTTGCTTTTTTGTCCTCTGCTATCCATGTCTCCCTGGCTTCAGTTCAAGCATCGAACCACACTGATGAACAGGAACCAACCATTGTTTGATAGACTGTAGAGAAGATCCCATGTATAAAATGATTAAATGTCACAAGCTAAACCAAGATGGATGATGAAACTGGAACAGAGGTGGAAGGAGGAGGAGGGTGTCTGTGTGTGTGTGTGTGTGTGTGTGTGTGTAGGACCGGGAGGGGGGGGGGGGGGGGTCCTCTGCTAAAGTTGTAATTTTTATGTCAAGAATCTGCCGGTTGCTGTATGAGGCAGAACGATATGCCAACAACCTCCAACCTTCAATTAATCCAATTCCACAAACGTGTGTCATGTCATGCACAGGCAGACCTGCACTGATCCTGCAGGAGCAAGACATGCTGGCGGTAGAGTCGCTGTACAGCTGATCTAAGATCAGATTCTAGTTTTCTCCTCAGTTGGTTCTGGTTAGGAATTGCGGAGGCTAGGCCAATCCTGGATCTATCCCTGAGGGCAGATCGCACAGCCCTCTGTGTGAAGGCACGGTGTTCACGGCCCTATAATTACATTGTAATAGTAGGCAGTGAGATTATAGCTATAACCTGGCAAAAGTCTATTATTATGGTGCTGCTTCATAAAAAGCATTTTTGATAGGCTTCATATAGCCTAAGTGTAATCGATGTGAGGTTATGGCTGAAAATACACACTTTACTAGTTCGAGACCTGAAGCACTGGGGGTGACTATGTTGGGTCTTGTATACTGGTCTCACAGGAAGACAATTGGGTTTGATTACTTCCTCGGATTGCGAGGCAAAGGCAATGACAGAATTACACTATAAGTGTCATTGATACAACGACATGCAGTACAATTGTGTTTTTGTTTCTGTAGATACATAAGACACCTTCCTTGTGGTTGAGGTACACCTTAGAGGTGGTTCATGTTCTATGTGCGTTCCCATCACCTCCACAACTACGATAGAGTCTTGAGATGGGCTATGAGACACGCACACACACATAGACACAAACACACACAGCAGTTATCATCTAATGTGTATCGTACACAAACAATAGGGCCATTCATCGAGACATGGCCCGGAGCCAGGGAACAACTTTGCCAACGATAAGCCTTACAAGGGACTTCTTTTCACTGGCAACTAACTGCCTCCCTCACAGAGGCAAGTGCAAGTGCCCAGGCTGAAGGGTTTGGGGCAACTGGTTGATTGATACAGTTTGAGGTCTTTCATTGGAGCAGGTGGGTTGGGTTGGAAAGGAGACCAGGGACTCAGGCTCTGCTCTGTTTCCATGGGAACTTTGGCTATTTCTGACTTTTTCCGGTGGTAGTTGTTGCGACACATTTTGTGTTTGGTTAAAAGTGTGTGTGTGTGTGTGTGTGTGTGTGTGAGTGTGTGTTTGTGCATGCATGCGTTTGTGTGTGTGTGAATGGAGGATAAGAGGGTGTTTCTGTGTGCATGTACTGTATGTGTGTACTGTATGTGTGTGTGTGTGCATGTACTGTGAGTGTGTGTGTGTGACCGCTTACATGTGCACATCCATTTAACACTCTGGAAAAAGTCAGACTGACTGTCATCCAAGCCTCTGTCAGATAATAAGACAGCAACGTTTTTCCCCCCCCGCTGTCAGACTGATTAAAAAGTGAAATTACCTGTCCTCCCCACGGCTCAAGATTGAACAGGCGCATTATAACCTCTGTCATTTTTTCCATCTTCTAAGTAGACATATCATTGCATGTGTGGTTTCCCCTCCCTGCAGCCATCTTGTGCCACAGTCTGATGGAGGAGAATCCTGTCAGATACTGCAAGACAGACAGACAGACAGACAGACAAACAGGCAAATATACAGATAGACAGAGAGAGACAGACAGGCAGGTGGGTAGAAAGACAGACAGACAAACAGGCAAATATACAGACAGACAGGCAGGTGGGTAGACAGGCAGACATACAGACAGACAGAGAGACAGACAGACAAACAGGCAAATATACAGACAGACAGACAGGTGGGTAGACAGGCAGACATACAGACAGGCAGACAGACAGAGAGACAGACAGACAAACAGGCAGATATACAGACAGGCAGACAGACAGACAGGCAGGCAGATGAGCAGGCAGGCAGGAAGAAATGCATCTGCAAAGTACTAGGGGAAGTGTCAAAATTGTAAGGCTTATCACTTGAGATGGATGCAGTCTCTTGTGGAAATTGTGGGATTTTGGCAGTTATTGTAGAATTTGTTTATTTGCTCATTTTTGGCAGTCCAGGGGTGGTTTGATTTCACGGGGCTCAGACAGATCCTGTCTCAGCAGATTCCATCTGTCTGCAGTTGTTGCAGGCCTCCAAGTCACTAATGGCTCAAATGTGTACACTGTAAACTCCTGTTGTTAGCGTCACCAAAATACATTCAATGTTTAATGTTTAAGATGGTGCACTTTAAAAATAAAGATAGATATAGATGACCGATATGCATTGCATTGGTACTTTAGGACTTGTCCTACAGAACATTTATTGATCAACCATTCAAAATTATTTTAGTGAAATTCATATATCTGCAACATCATAAAAGCAGATTAATAGTACACTGAAATTTTTACTTGCTCTTGCCCCCCCCCCCCAGCCCCCTCACCCCACCCCCCGACCCACCGCACCCCCTGCCCCTCCCCACCCCCCGCCCCTCCCCACACATACACACAGTGTGGAGGGGGTTAACTGAGTTTGCTCTGGGGTTGGCAGCCTGTCTCTCTGTGTTGTGCCGCTGTCAGTGGGTGGTGAAGATTTAGATGGGGGGTGCGGGGGAGGGAGGGGGGCTGTTCAAGCCCGCTTGTGTTTTCTTTTTGCTCGTCAGTTCCCTCCTCCCCTTCTCCCTCCCTCGTTCCCTCCTTCCTTCCCTCCCTCCCTACCTCACTCCTCACAGCGCTGCTTTTCTCAGGGTCAGGTAGCTGGGCTGCAGCAGTCACTAACACATACACACACACACACACACACACACACACACACACACACACACACACACACACACTTGTATGCACACACTCCCCAAGCTCTTTCTCTCTCTCTCGCTCTCTCTCTCTCTCTCTCTCTCTCTCTCTCTCTCTCTCTCTCTCTCTCTCTCTCTCTCTCTCTCTCTCTCACACACACACACACACACACAGAGACACACACTCCTCACTTCCTCCCCGGAGGCCGGTGGGTGAAGACAGGATGGGCCGCTGCTCCCAGTGAGAGCTCTGAGGATGGAGAAGAGAGTGTGTGTGATCCAGACTGACTTCCACCAGTACAGACCCATCATCGCCATCCACAGCAAACCATTGGCACACGTAAGAACAGACTCCTGTCTACAGCTGACTCTCTCTCTCCCTCTCTCTCTCTCTCTCTCTCTCTCCCCCTCTCTCTTCCTACCTCTCTCTCTCTCCCTCTTCCTACCTCTCTCTCTATCTCTCTCCTTTCTCTCTCTCCCTCCTCTCTAGATCCCCCACCTCTGTCTTTCTCCTCCTGCCCGTCGTTGTTCTCCCTCTCTTTCTGTCAGTCCCTGTGTGTTTGGGTGTGCGTACTGCCATGTTTCACAGGCCCACCCTCTGAGATAGAGTGGCTCTGATCACCCCAGGGGGCGTGAGTGAATGACTGAGTGACTTACTCACTGACTGACTGACTGAATGCGTGGAATCCAGAGTGAGTGAGTGAGTGAGTGAGTGAGTGAGTGAGTGAGTGAGTGAGTGAGTGAGTGAGTGAGTGAGTGAGTGAGAGCATGAATGCACCAGTGGAGGGTTTTGCAGTTTTATTAGCTTGTTTATCTGAGTCTCCCCAGTCAGGCAGACATTCCTATACCTCCCAGTGTCTGTCAGTCCAGTTTACAGGTTTGACACACAGGGAGTGTGTTCTGAACAAAACACACACAAACACACAGGCTGAAGGGGAAGTCAGTTCGTTGTGAGAATGTATTGAGTTCAACCATAACTTTTGTGATCTTTGACGAAGAAGCTACTGTATGGCAATGTTAAGATATGATCACCAACCCTGAGCTTGATATGTTGCAGAGGGAGATTGCCTTTGCAGGGTTAATATTTTTAAACTTTGCATGCTATGTCTGAGGCTGGTGTGATGTTTTGTGAAGCCATGAGGAATGAGTGTATGCCATCAGCCTGTCACTGTCGAGTGGAGGCCATGCGGGCTCTTTGATGAAAATGCTGATTTCTCTCTCAGTTCTTCTCTTGCTTGCATTCTCTCCTTCTCTCTGCCTCTCTCTGCCTCTCCCTCTCTTTCTCTCTCTCTCTCTCTCTCACACAAACACACACGCACACACACACACACACACACACACACACACACACACACACACACACACACACACACACACACACACACACACACACACACACACACACACCAGACTTTTCTCCCCAGGTGTGGCTGTCAATGCAGACTTCAAAAGCCTGATGATTTTTCGCTCTTTGATAATACTGTATTGTATGTGGGGTCAACCTGGGCGGCTCAGGGTCACGGGGAACAGCGTTCACCCGCCTGTGGCTCAGCCCAACACCTTTACCTTCTAATAAGAGAGAGTGAGATTGGAAGCGAGCCTTAAATCAGAGCATTTTGTCGTTTGAAATCACAGGGGCTGGAGATGATACATAATGATATCTGTCTGGCTAAGTACAGTACAGTACAGTCTGCCCTGCAGATGATCATAGGAGAAAGAGCAACTATTAATTAACGTTACTTGAAAGAAGAGTTTGGGGTATGGCACAGTCTGGGTGGAATTTCACACACACACACACACACACACACACACACATGCACGTGCGCAAGTACACACACACACACACACACACACACACACACACACACACACACACACACACACACACACACACACACACACACACACACACACAGATACAAAATCATTTTTCTCTAATGCACATCCAATGTCAAGGTTTCGGCCTGTTAAAAAGGGTTAAAAAAGAAATTCTCAAGACATCAAACTACCCAAAAAACAATCAGGCCATTGACATAACATGCCCCTGACTGACTGTAATCTTAGCCTCTCCCTGTGGCCTAACTGCCCCTATCAGAGGGTTGTACACGAGGCGCTCCATCGATCAAAGCTTCCCCGTGCTCACACCCGTGACCCAGAACCGGGGATCAGCTAGAGGCCGGGCTCTGAGCCGACACTGGGACCGTGACCGTGACCGTGACCGCCTCTGGTTCAGCCCATCCACCTGGAAGAGTTCACGCGGGCCATCTTTGTTAGCCATCCACATTATGATGACTTTGTTTGAAGCTGGTTTGGCGTTAAGACGACAGACAATTTCATTAAAAGCTTGGATATGTCAGCGAAGTGTAGGCCTAGCGGTCGCTATGCCCATAGTGCTTCTGCCGGTGTGAGAGTGAGTGGTGATGGTGTTCAGCTGTTAAAATAAGCCAGTGCAGCAGTGGCGAGTGGACTAATATCCCAGTCGCCTCAACACTGGAATCCTGGAATCTCAGGATTTATGTGTGGGGGGGGGGGTGCCTCGCTTGGGAAGTGTCTACTTCAGTGCAATGTTCACTGATTGGGAGAGAAAGAGAGAGAGAGAGAGGGAGAGAGAGAGAGAGAGGCAGAAATAAATAATTTGAGTTTAAGGAGCTTAGCTGGCAATACTGTATATACTGTGCATGGCATTGCATGCTAACAAAGCGCATTTAAATTTGAAAGAGAGAGGGCGTAGGAGTTTCTCTCTCTCTCTCTTCTTTCCCTATTCTGAAGGGGGGAAATAATTTACAGACCTCCTGATAAGATGGAACGTTCAGTTCACGGAAATCAACGTGTGTAAATCAGACATGCATTCTCTCCCCTCCTCTCGCTCTCTCTCTCTCTCTATCTCTCCCTCTCTCTTTCTCTCTCTCTCTCTCTCTCTCTCTCCCGCCCTGTGTTTTGACAGTTTACTGAGCGTATTTGATTGGACAAACATCCCTTCCACCTCAAGTCAAAACATGAACACTTTGCAACACAATGCATCCCATTCATCCACGATAGAGAGGCCATAGAGTTGCAAAAGCGCCAGGCTTCGTTTGGGTTAGCTGGAGTATTCACACCAACAAAACCTAAGTTTGAGCCCTGTGATTATGCCAAAGGTGAGCTATTGATGTGTCACATTTAATATCTTCCCCTCCCCTGCCTGAGACTATTGATGTTTGTGATGTGCAGAGTGATGTTGAGTGCAGCAATATATCCTGCATTGACAGGCAGAGTGGAGTGTGTTCAGCCGAGAGCTACAGTGGAGGGAGGTCGCGCACACACACACATACACACACACACACACACACACACACACACACACACACACACACACACACACACACACCTACACTTACACACGTGCACGCACACACACACACACACACACACACACACACACACACACACACACACACACACACACACACACACACACACATCTAAATCATCTTTAGACAAATCTATGGTATAAGTTTACAGTCAGGTTCATAACAGAGATGCTTCCACGTTTCCTAGCCTTACTTCATCCGAGTTGAGTGATTGGCTCTCTGTCAAGGTTAGGTTAGAGAGTCAAGCTAATAACTCAAGCTGCAACAGGTTTTCCTGTTTGTGTCTGTGTGCGTGCGTGCATGAGTGCATGTGTGCATGTGTGTGACTGTTACAGAGCTTTGCTTTGCAAACTACTTCTTCCGAGCGAGCCGTGGAAAATTAGTTCACATCTGTTTTTCCAGGCAAAGAAACTACAAATTTATGCTTTTGTAGTGGAGCCAGATTCACTTGTAGGATCTTGTTAGGTGAGGAGAGAAAATGAGAGAAGATGGATTGACTCTGCTGCACAGTAAAACATCCACACAATGTCTGCCAGACGCATCATTAGACATCTAACTGTATACAGGAATTCCTATTGGATGGACTATGAATCACCCAGATTGATAGAAAGCTACGGCAGCAACATAGGTCAGCGAAACTGTGTTTACTGTGGACGAGAAGGCGCGTCGACGTCAAGGGCATTCGCTGATGAGGACTTGTCGTTGCTCTGGGCTCGTCACGGCTGTGTGTACGTGTGTGTGTGTGTGTGTGTGTGTGGGGGGGGGGGGGGGGGGTGACTGAGCCTCATTTTCCCCTCCAGATCATGGAGCAGAATTCCTCCGATAAATCCCTGGGCCCAGGCCTGCGCCATACAGCGCATGTTTGACATAACCTGTCAGAGGGGCTGGTCTCTGACCGAGGGCTGTTTAGATAGAGAGCGCCTGCTCTGGGCCTGTGCTGGAGCCCGACCTGCTTCTGACGCGCCCCGTCCCTCCTCCCCGCTGAGATCCCCGGCGGCTGGCGGACCTTTGAACTCTGGCCTCCGACCTTTGGCCTTTTGTGCCAGGCACGGGTCCCTGCTGTAGCAGGAACTCACGTCACGGTTCACCCCTCTTGATGTAGCAGAACAGCACTGTATAGGAAGGTGTGTGTGTAGAACCAAGTGTGTGTGTATGTATGTGTGTGTCTATGTGTGTGTGTGTGTGTGTGTGTGTCTATAGTGTCCTTCTGACAAGACTATAACAGTTTTGTAGCACCTACAGTATGTGTGCTGAGTCCTTTGATATGTGGATTTAACACTTGACAGTATAAACAGATGTCACGCTATCTGCTCGCCCGTGTTTGCTTTTCCATATGGCTACAGTGCGTCTTCATTCTCTTTCTCTCACACCTGTCAATTAGCGGAGGGGTTTGGAGCTCCAGTCGTCCTGACGGCAGAGACAGGCGATGAGGTGCGCTTTCATTTCTGATTCCCCAGGTTTCAGCAGGGGAGCTGAACACGGCCTGTGTGAGCTGGAGGAGAAAAGCTGGGAATTTTATATTGTTTTAGAAAGAGAAGGGCCAGCGGGAGGAGGACCATCTGGAGAGAGGAAAGTGTGTGTGTATGTGTGTGTATGTGTGTGTGTGTGTGTCTGCATGGGGATGGGGGGGGGGGCAGGGGGCGAAGTAGAGGGTATGCAGCCAGGGAGTGTGTGTGTGTGCGTGTGTGTGTGTGAGTGAGTGAGTTAGTGAGTGTGTGTCGGAGTAGCGCGGTGTGTGTGTGTGTGTGTGTGGGGGGGGGGAGTCCAGACTCCAGACAGAAGTTAAAGCCAGCTAGGCTGAAGTAGCTGGCTCTCTGCGTGTGTGTGTGTGCGCGTGTGTGTGTTGCTCCAGGTTACGTGTCTGTCGCAGCAGAGTACCCAGACACAGGAGGCAGGGATGAGGGAGAGAGAGGAGCTGAGGAGAGCCTTAGAGCAGAGCGACCGTCTGCTCTCCAGGGTCCGAGAGCTGGAGGAACAGAACACGCAGCTCAGCAAGGACAAGAATGAGGTGGCCACTAAGTACCGAGCCGTAAGTCCGCTGTTGCCTCAACCCATACTTCTCCCCTCTGTGCATTCTCTCTTTCTCTCTTTCTTTCTCTCTCCCTCCCTCTCTCACACTCTCACTCCCTCTCTCGCTCTTTTCTTTCTAGCTCTCTCTATCGCTTTCTCTCTCTCTCTTTCGCCCCCCCCACCCCCTCCTCTCTTCGCCTCATCTGTCCATTTAACCCATATGATGAAATGTAAACGTTTTTGCGAGGTTCTTTCATTCCTAGTGTGTCGATTGAGTTTCTATTGAGCTATGGCTTGTATATTTCTGCATGATAAGGGATTTCAAATCTGGTTATTACACCAACCACAGACAAATTAGCCTAATACATAACAGATAATGATAGTTCTCTGTAGAAAGAGAGAGAGTTGGAGAGAAAGAGAAAAAGAGAGAGATGTGGCAGGCGGTACTTTTGCTACTTTCTCTGTGCGGGTGTCGGTTGCGATGCTGTACTGCTTCCAGCAGAACCTTTTACTGGGCCAGCCCGATGGATCGTATGTGCTTTTATTGTGCTTTCTCACAGCAAGAGTGAACAAGAATGAGAAGCGTCTGAGGCTACTTACTGACTTGGGCAGGCTCGTGACTGACCCTTTCACTGCCAGGAGATCCATATGAGAGGACACGCCCCCTTTTGTATGTCGGGGGCCAGATTGTAAAGATGGTAGGAGGGTGACAGGATGACTTATCCCTCTCTAGATTTGTTCACCCTTCAGTCTAAATGGGCAACGGTGTAATAGATTAGACGACCATTTTTCAAACGTACACACTCCGCAAATAGGTGTCACAGATGAAGAACGGTTCAAATGTGGTCGTCCTGACAGGCTGCTGCACTTCGCCCAGAGAAAAAGAATGAAGGACGAGACAGGGTGAAGGACTTAGTGTGGCAGCAGAGAGAGAGAGAGAGAGAGATACAATAATGGACAGAGAGAGAGGGACAGAGAGAGGGAGAGAGGAAGAGAGATAAAGGGAGGGAGATGGAGATGGATGGAGTGAGAGAGAGAGGGAGAGGGAGATAGAGGGAGAGAAAGCGATGGAGGGGGAGAGAGATAGAAGGAGGGATAGATAGTGAGAGGGAGAGAGAGAGATGGAGGGAGAGGGATAAATTGAGAGACAGAGAAAGAAAGAGAGAAATTGAGAGACAGAGTGAGAAAGTGAGTGTGTGAGAGGAGTGGAGGAGAGTGGAGAGGAGTGGAGTGGTTGGAGTTTGTGTTTTCAGTCCTGCCCAGGGGGTTTGGTCATTACTGCTGCTGAGTGCCTTAGCAGATCCATCAGTCTACACCCATGGAACACATCATACTATAGCTACAGTTCCCTGTTACAAAGCTGGGCTCACTTCACGCTCCACTCGTTTAAGGCTATCCGACACTGAAATTGAAGCATCATTGCCAATCTCAAGATTCCAACCATTGTCGATGTCATGACAATTTCAAAGTACTACATTCAAGTTGAGTGTCGCTTATTTTCACAAGATTTGATCATATCACTTTCTCTTTCCCTTCAACTTATAGTTTGAGTTCTGTAAACTTTACATCCGTTTTTACGTCTCTTGTGGCCAAACATGAATTTATATCACAACCACAGGTGCCTCACTGGCTGCCTAGATTGCTAACAATAAATAAACATGCTAATCTGTGGCTGACACAGATCAGCCAACATAGTTCAGGCATTATTCTTGTTTTTTTGGATTTGACTCCAGTCAGGAATGTGACCCACTGTCAAAGGCATTTAAGCTCTCCTACTTGTAGGAAGCATGCCAGTTTTCCATGGAAGTTTGTCCCTCTTCTCATTATGTCGTTTTCTGAATAGGTGGCAGGTGAGACCTCAGGGGGCTAGCACACACACACACACACACACACACACACACACACACACACACACACACACACACACACACACACTCACACACATTCACACACACACGCACACACACACACACACATTCACGCACACACACGCACACACACACACACACTCACACACACACACACACGCACGCACGCAGGCATACACGCACGCACGCACGCATGCATGCACACACACACATCAGGAGACCAGGTGAAGTTGGATTCCTGTTTCTTAATCACCCCTTCTACACCAGTGCCCCCTCAGGTCATCATGTGTGTATGTGCGCATGTGTGTGTGTGTGTGTGTGTGTGTGTGCGTGCATGTGCATGTAAGTGTGTACACATGTGTGTGAGTGTGTGTGGTGTGTGTGTGTGTGTGTGTGTGTGTGTAATTTTTCACACTGTTCATTGTCCTCATAATTCAGTTTACAAGCTCATGTTCCCTGTTTCTACTCCATAAATATTCTAGTAAATTCTTGAACACAAACCTTGAATTACCATAATCCTAAAAAATTATATTTCTGACCAAGAGGAGGCCGAAAAGGTCTGAGCTTTTCTTCTTCAGCTTCTTCAGGACAGGATTCTAAACAGAGCAAAGTGAGCTGTTTACCCTTCAATTACTGCTGATGGGAAATCAATGTGGAGTGCTTTTCCAGAGCCATCCAGATGCCCTAGTTAAGAGTGTGTGGAAAAACTCTCAGTCTGGACGGGTTTGAGACATGCTGAGTCCCAAGACTGCAAGTTGTGAACGAGAGAGGAGAAGGGAGGTGGAGGGAGAGGTGGAGAAGGGGATGAAGGTAGGAGGTAGAGGAAGGTGGCTGATTCAGAGTGAGGTAAAGGAGGTCGTTTCGATTTGGGAGTGTGAGAGGTGATGGAAAGGGGGGGGGGGGGGGGAGTGAGAGTTGACCAGTGTGATCTGTTTGAAGTGACGCTCCACTGCGGGCTGTCATCCTATCCAATGGAGCTTTTGGGTTCAGCAGAGCTCACACGATAACTGAGGGTTTGGATAAGCTCTCCTCATTCCTCTCCTCTCCTCCTCATGAGCTCATGACAGGGCTCTTTGATCGAGAACATTGTTATGGACGGATAATGATCCCATCCTTCTACGTAATGGAACAGAAGTGAATCAAGGTATTGGATAATAATGTACTGTATCATACAATACATTCCTACGACTCCAGGTCCGTCAGAGTGTATAATCTGTCCCCCAGGAGCCCGGCTGGGCTGATGCTAGCACGGGAGTGTTGGTGTTGGACCTGAGTGGTGTCGGGAGGCAGTCTGGGTATGTGGAGGGTCTGTGGCCCGTGGCGTGCGGGGGTGGGTGTTACACTGCACCGCCATCAATGGACTCCACTGTCCGCTGCCCGGAGAGAAGAATTCTGACCGCCACTGTTGGAAATAAAACAATAGATTTTTTTAGATGTTTTGTTGCTGTGTGTTTTTTTTTAGGAAAGGGGATGGATGCCAGAATGTGGCATTGGTTGAATGTTTGTCCTCCCTCTCAGAGCTGACCACAGCTGGTAGACGTGTGTAAGATTCATTGCTTTTTTTATGAAACATTGAGAGGGGTCATTTTCGTTTTTATTCACACAGAGGTATTTCTGGAGATAAGAGTCTGTACATTCAGAAGCCTGTTTTTATTTTTACGTTTGGCTAAGTTAGGAAGTCCAATTCTGACTTTAATCATAAATGCCTCTACTGAATTCAGAGGGGGTGTTCATGATGGAACCACAGCGAGATTTCAGCACCACCTACAGTACTGCACTGTACTGTACTTCTGCTCAAACACTCGATAGTGACTGGCTCACGAATCACTGGCATTAAATCGCAGATGATATCATCTTAGTCAGGTTGACAAACGATATCAGCTTAGTCGAAACGTCAAATGTTTAGTCTGGCCCTTACGCCTAACGTGGGGGTTCATTCATGCACAAAAAATCAGCTGCTTTTGAACTTCCGAGCACAGCGCTGTCCTTTGTCCCTGCGGAGATAAATGCCCTGACATTGTACAGAGCATGTGGGCGTGGCGGGCACGCAAGACCTTTATGGTGTTCATTATAACAGAGAGAAAAGAGAAAAATAAAAGGTCAACTCCGACTCTGGGATTCTGACCCTGTTCCGTGGTCTTTGTGCTGTGTATAGTGGACAGCTTTGATAATGTAAGGCTTGTGTTACCGAAGAATAAACAGTATTCAACATCCAAGTCTTTTCACATGACCTGACATCCTACACCGACCACAGTCCCTCTGGGAATCCCTTGGATCCCAGTCCACTAGGGAGAGACACCTGGAGGAGGAGAGGAGAGGGGGAGCGCAGGAGAGAGAGGGAGAGAGACGTGTCGGGAGTGCAGTCTGGTGCCGGACATAACAGTGGACCGCAGTGTGTACCCCTTCAGAGAGAAGAAAGGAAAAACAGGGCGAAGAGAGGAGCTGGAAGAGAGGGGTGATCATGTTTGGACTACAGTAGCTGCCGGGAATCGCGGAAGGGGGGGTGGGGGTGTGGGGTTGATTGATTGGCGAGAAAAAGAGAGGTGAAGGGAGAGAAAAAAGGTAGGTTGAGATAGAGAGAGAGAGAGAGAGAGAGAGAGTGAGAGCGTGATAAAGAGGACGGGGAGAAAGAGAGGTAGGCAGAGATAAAAGAGCCAAAGGCAAGGTGTGTGGGCTTCCAGAGGGACAGATTCCCCGGGAGGTGCTAACTGCAGTAAACCAGCGTTGTGAATTACTACTCTGGAAACCAGCTGAAACACCTCCAGAACAGCTGTCAGCCAATCAGACCAAGAGACAGAGGAGAGTTCCTGCCCCAGCGTTACCTGTCTGACTGAAGTGCAGTAGGTGGAGAGTAATTGTGTCTCGGTGTTACATTACCACAGTGAACAGGTGGAGATTGATAGAGGCTGCGCGTTGATTGGGTTAGATTGGCGGGCGTCGGTCTGAGGTGATGTCTGTGAGGCTGCGGAGGCGTCGCCACTCCTTCTCTGATGACTCGGAGGAGGCCAATGGGAACCAGGCGGGACCGGAACCAATACCAGAACCAGAGCCAGAGGAATTGGACTGGGATAGCTTCAGCACCGCACTAGAGCACAGACTAGCAGCTGTGGGTATAACCCTGTCAATGTGTTTGCGTGCATCTGTGTGTGAGTGTGTGTGTGTGTGTGTGTGTATGCGTGTGTGTGTGTGTGTGTGTTTGTGTTGATAACATGTGTGTGTTGTATGTATGTATGTATCGATTTATGTATGTATATACTGTATGTACTGTATGCATGTGTTTCTGTGTGTATGCACATGCACACGTGTCGGTGTGTGTTGATGTGCACGTGTGTGTGTGTGTGTGTGTGTGTGTGTGGGTGGGTGGGTGCGTGTGACAAAACTGAACATCAGGTGAACATTTCATGAAATGCAACTTGGCAACCTCTGTGAAACCTTTGGCCAAGGACAGTCTGTCAGTTGATGACGAGCAACGAGCTGGAACCAGGAGAGGTCCGCGAGCGGAACTCACAGAGGAAGTGTGCAACACAAGCACAATTCATGGAAAGACATTCAGATGGAAATTTGGTCGTAGGATAAAATGTGCAAATGCCCACATAGAGAATCTGGGCATGCTAGTTCCAGATGCTTTCACCATGAGGACTGGGCGCATAAGAACATAATTGACCTAATCATCGGAGCAGGCAGCTGCCATCAGGCTCTCTCTCTCTCTCTCTCTCTCTCTCTCTCTCTCTCTCTCTGTCCTCTTATGGACTGCTGCTGATAAATGTTCTGTTTCTTTGCAGAACTGGCTTATCAAGTTGCTGTTTTTACAGCTCTCCATGCGTCACGTTGTCTCTCTTTTTTTTCTAACTCCATATTAAAGAGGGGTTTGGAGAGGAGGCACTGTGGTTCAGTTCTAGGACCAAGACCCTGGGAGCCTGAGCCACTGATGGTTGGGTTCAAACGTCTCTCTGTTTGTCTCTACCTCTCTCACCTGTGCCCCTCATTCCTTAACCGAATCCCTCTCTTCCTCTTCTCCGTAAGGTCACTTCTTACTGACCAGAGTCTACCTGTTCCCCTGTATTATTTCTCCCTCTCTTTCTTTCTCCTCTCTCTCCCTCCAATGCCTTGCAAACTGACCCCTCTCTCTCTCTCTCTCTCTCTCTCTCCCTCTGCAGGAGCAGGAGAGCGCCCAGGCATCGGAGCAACGCTGTGCCCAGCTGGAGAAGGCCCGGCGTGGGCTTGAGCTGCAGGTGTCCGGCCTGTCCGAGCGCCTGGAGGAGGAGGAGGTCTGCTCGGCCCAGCTGGCCCTGCACAGGGAGAGGCTGGAGGCGGAGTGCAGCAGCCTGAGGAGAGACCTGGACGACCTGGAGAACGCCCTCACCGCCACCGAGAGAGATAAACAGGTAGGAGGAGGGAGAGACAGAAGGGGGGGGGTGGGGGGTGGAGAGAGAGAGAAGGACAGAGAAGGCGAGGGAGGGGGAGGGCAGAGAAGGGAGGGCAGGAGAGAAAGAGAGAGGGAGAGAGGAGGAGGAGGAGGACGACGACGAGAGAGACTCAACTGTTCTTCAAATCTACATGTTTTATGACTTTTAACAGAACTCAGGCTACGTTTAAGTAGGTGCAGACATTACAATCAAGGTCGTCTCTGCTTGACCCATTTTCCCTGCACTCCCAGAGTTGAATTTCAGCCATTTAATGACTCTCCGCTCTGAACAGTCTAATCCTCTAATGGATGGCCATGTTGAACCAGTCTCCAACCTGTAGACCCAGAATCAAATACAGGCTGCGTTGACATATTCTGTTACAGGCTCTCGCCAGCTCTGTATCTACTGTACTGTAGTTAATAGAGGCATTATTAAAGGATTTAGATGCTATCTTTGTGAAGGAATGCTGAAGGAATGTACTGTATCCACAGCATTGTGTGTTTGAGAACAAGAGGGTTGAATTCCTCAGAGCTGAAATTTAAATTTCACTCACTGTGCTATTCAGATTATTAAAACTGGAAATTAATGAAACATTTGATACGCTGCATGCTTTCAGAAGCAGGAATTTGGCAGCAATCCCTCTACTGTACGTGTGTCTTTTGTTTGCTCCGACCGTGAACTTTTTTTCTTTTATATGTGCCAACATCAAATTGTACAGATGAAACTGGTGTAGAACAACTGGTAGAACAAGACTAGACGTGCTCTGTGGAAGAGTAAACTTGGCAGCACTGCTTCCTCACATCTGAAGCTCAAGGTCCAGCACAGTTGTACATGTTTCTGGGGCTTGTTGTCATAACAGTTAAAGTATGGATGGGTGTGTGTTTGATGTGTGCAAAGATGGCTGAGGTTGCCCGAAATACAGGCTGCTATACTGTGCTACAGTATGCTATGCTGTCCTGCTGTGCTACACTATGCTGTGCTATGCTATGCTTTGCTACAGTATGCTGTGCTATGCTATGCTTTGCTACACTATGCTGTGCTATGCTATGCTTTGCAACACTATGCTGTGCTATGCTATGCTGTGCTACACTATGCTGTGCTATGCTATGCTTTGCTACAGTATGCTGTGCTATGCTATGCTTTGCTACACTATGCTGTGCTATGCTATGCTGTGCTACACTATGCTGTGCTATGCTATGCTTTGCTACAGTATGCTGTGCTGTGTCCTGCTGTGCTATGCTGTGCTCTCCTCTTCTCTCCAGTCCACTCCACTATCTCTCCCCCTCTCCTCCCCTGTTCTCTCCCCTACTCTCTTCTCTTATCTTCCTCGTCTTTCTTCCACATCTGCAGTGATTCTAGTGCCATATGCATAAACTGAACCTTGATGACTCTGAGAAAGAGTTGGAGCAATGTCACGTGTGAATGAATGAGATAAAAGAGATAATTGTTTCTATGGTGTAGCAGACTCAAATATACAGATTAAAACAATTGTTTTCACAACCCACCATGGTTTATGGCCCAGCTGCCAAATTCCTGAACATCAAGCAGAGCTGATGAAGACATCTGCTGCAATAATTTGTGTTTAGTTTTAAATAAACTATCTCTCTCCCATCCTCTCTTCCTCACCCTCTATTTCTCTCTCTCCCTCTCTCTTCTCTCCCCCTCTCTCTCCCTATTGTCCTTCCTCTCTCTCTCTCTCTTTCTCTCTGTCTTCCTCTCTCTCTCTCTCTCTCTTCATCCCCCTCTCTCTCCACATCCCTGACAGTCGTCCGACAGCGCTGTGAGGAGGCTGTCAGAGGAGCTGTCTCAGAAGGAGGAGGTGGTTCAGAAGCTCCAGAAGGAGAAGGAGCACCTGGTGGAGCTCAGCCAGGTGAGAACACGCTCTGACCTCTGACCCAGGGGCTATAAAGGTCACGGGTCACATTGTGCGGTCAAAGGGCGGGTCGTGGTGCTGATGACGGGGTTTGGGGATACCTAAGGAGGTTTTGTAGGAGATGTTGTGATGACCATGAGACGTTGCTATGCATTGCTCTGTCTCTCTTTTGATGTTCAGGAATTTCCTCATCCCCTCTGTGTCCTTAGAGATGTCTTACTTGTTTGATAGAGAAGGAGGCTTGTGAGTAAAACCATATGGGCCTGCCAAAAGGGGCACTTATGATTAATCTACTGCTGCTCTGCACGCACACACACACACACACACACACACACACATACACACACACACACACACACACACACACACACACACACACACACACCCCTGCTGAGCTTTCAAAATCAGAAAATACAGCCCCGTCCCTCATCTCCGTCCACATCTTAGTCTATGGCAGCAGCCTCTGTACAGTAATGTCTACCAGATGTCTCCAACCTACAGTAGCATCTTGATCCTCTGTTTAATCTATGAGAAAGAAACAGAGTCATTATGCCCAGTCTGAAGTATGTAGCCTACACTATCAGACACTATGTAGGGGAACTCACATATAAAAGATTCCGGATAGAACCATGGAAAGAACCCTTTTCACATCTGTAAGGTTCCATATGTAAGGTTCTCAGCAGAGTAAGGTGCTGTTTGAAACCCTAAATGCTCTTTCTGAAACCTTTTATTTCAGATGGTTTCTCGTTGCAAAATGTTCTACATGTAGCACTCTTTTGAGTGTAGAGTGAAGGTAATCAGACAATACACCAGGCCTCTTGGAGCCTGGAATGACTACACTACAGGGATAGGGAGTGACAGATGGTACTGTGGGTTTACAGTAGATACTGTAGATCTCATCACGTTGTGTTTGTATGAGATGCCCAGAGATGTTCAGTTATTTGGACAGAAAAGAGACAAATTCTCAGATCTTTTTGTTTTTTAAATCTGCTTGGACATCTCTCAGCACGTTTTCCTTCAGGCAACCAAACAAATGAACTCATCGCCATCTGCCTTAGATCCAATATGGCCACCAGATGCAGGGGAGGGAATAGAGGATTGGTGTTTTAAGAGCACATCTGTGGCCCAGACTCATCCATTTTGTTTCATATACCATAGCAGGCCATAGAGGACCTGCAGAGCGAGGAGGAGAAGGTCAACCTTCTGACTAAGGAGAGGGCCAAGCTACAGGTGCAAGCGGAAGATGTAAGTGTGTAAAGTACGAGGTGTGTGTATGTGTGTGTGCGTTTGCACTAAGGTGTACAAGTGCGTGTGCACATGTTTTGGTTTCCACAGGTGTGTTTCCTGCACAGTTTATTTACTAGCGTTTCAATCAACTTAGTGCTTAGCGGATGTACTGCATCCCTGTACTCCGTAGCGCTGTATAAAGTCAACCTCTCCACCTGTGTCTTTCTGTGGCCTGCCAGCTGCAGTATCAGCTGGAGCAGGAGCGGAGGCAGCGCGCAGAACTGGAGAAGAGCAGGAGGAGGCTGGAGGGAGACAGCAGGTCCACCATGGAGAGCCTGGGGGAGATGGAGAGGATGAGGAGCAGCCTGGAGGATCTCATCAAGAAGTAGGTTCCATAGAGGCTTTCTGAATCCGTTAAAAAACAAGAAGGTTTCATAGAGGCTTTCTGAACCCGTTAGAAACAAGTAGGTTCCATAGAGGCTTTATGAACCTGTTAGAAACTAGTAGGTTCCATAGAGGCTTTAGAAACAAGTAGGTTTCATAGAGGCTTTATACGATATGATACGATAATACTTTATTCATTCCATCAGGGAAATTCAGTGTTGTAGCGTGACACATAACAATAGACAAATACTAAACCACAACAAGACAGTACAAAACAATAAAACATTAAAACAATAAAAACATTAAAAGGCAATAAAAGCATAACAGGGCAGTAAAAGCATAAAATAAGCTTGTTTTCAGGAGTACTAAAACTAAGAGTCATTAGCCATCACCCACTCAGGTCAGTAGAGTCCCTTGAGTCGGGGGAGGCGTTGTACAGTCTGATGGCAGCGGGGATAAACGACCTCCTGAAACGCTCAGAGGAGCACCGTGGAAGGATCAGTCTGCTGCTAAACATGCTCCTCTGCATGACCACTGTACAGGACCCTGCAGGAGAAATGGTTCATTTAAATGCTAACTAGTGGAGCCAACTCCAACAACACACTTAGCCATGTACAGAATGTCTCTCCCAGAAATCTGCTCTCTCAACAGAAAATGCCCTCCTAATATCTGTACATTTTCCA
>NC_140255.1:13704548-13719548 GCF_949987555.1 Borostomias antarcticus | reverse complement strand
AAGAGGTCATTGTTTGGGGTCGCATCAACCCATTAAAAGATAACCTTTTGCCTGGAGAGGCTCTGAGCAGCAGCTGTCTGTTTGGAACAGATGTGTCACATCTGTTTGTAATGAAGAGATAACCATTATCTTGTCCAAATCAAAGCGCGCTGATAGTATCGTTTGCGGAGTGTGGTGGGCCACGGTCGCCTGTACTGTGAGGCCGCCACGTCACACTCCTTAACACTGCTGGACGTCACTAGATATTCTGTAAAAACACCCCTCTGGCCGCTCCAGTCCTCGAACTCAGACTAGGATGAGGTAAGATCCCCCGTCAACAGGACCTGTCGTCGCTCAGCCATCGTTTCCATCTAATCAAATCACCAGGCCTGTGGCGGTTGCCGCGGCGGCTCTAGCTGTCCCATAGCTCCATCTGAAGGCGTTTAAAAAGAACAAAGGGCCCTGATTCCGCAGCCGTGGCAACGGGGCGGACCTGCGCGGGGAACTGGAGGAAGCATGTGTGGACAGTGTGGGGGAGCTGGACTGACTGTGTGGGGGAGCTGGACTGACTGTGTGGGGGAGCTGGACTGACAGGGTGGGGGAGCTGTAGTGACAGGGTGGGGGAGCTGTAGTGACAGGGTGGGGGAGCTGTAGTGACAGGGTGGGGGAGCTGTACTGACAGTGTGGGGGAGCTGTACTGACAGGGTGGGGGAGCTGTACTGACAGTGTGGGGGAGCTGTAGTGACAGTGTGGGGGAGCTGGACTGACATTGTGGGGGAGCTGGACTGACTGTGTGGGGGAGCTGGACTGACTGTGTGGGGGAGCTGGACTGACAGTGTGGGGGAGCTGTAGTGACAGGGTGGGGGAGCTGTAGTGACAGGGTGGGGGAGCTGTAGTGACAGGGTGGGGGAGCTGTAGTGACAGGGTGGGGGAGCTGTAGTGACTTTGTGGGGGAGCTGGACTGACAGTGTGGGGGAGCTGTAGTGACAGGGTGGGGGAGCTGTAGTGACAGGGTGGGGGAGCTGGACTGACAGTGTGGGGGAGCTGGACTGACTGTGTGGGGGAGCTGGACTGACAGGGTGGGGGAGCTGTAGTGACAGGGTGGGGGAGCTGTAGTGACAGGGTGGGGGAGCTGTAGTGACAGGGTGGGGGAGCTGTAGTGACAGGGTGGGGGAGCTGTAGTGACAGGGTGGGGGAGCTGTAGTGACTTTGTGGGGGAGCTGTAGTGACAGGGTGGGGGAGCTGTAGTGACAGGGGCTGGTGGGGGGAGTGAAATGAGCTGCGTAGAATGCAGGAGCAGGTCTGTGACGGGGAGCGTCTCAAATATTTAAAGGCCTGCGCTGTAGCTGCCCCCCCCCCTCCTCCAAATGAAGGGGGGAGGGATGGGAGGGGGAGGGGCACAGGATATCACTGCCCACGCTCCCTCGGACCCCTGGGTCCTGTCAGGTCCAGAACGCTCGCCCTAGCCCCCGCCCAGCCTAGCCCAGCTTGGCCCTGCTCAGCTCAGTCCAGATCACCCCGCATCACCCTAACAGTCTGTCCCCCAGCCCAGCTCAGCCCCTCCCAGCCCAGATAACCCCAGTCCACCCTGGCTCAGCTCACATGCTGTTGTAATTTAGGGTCAATTATTATGGTTCCAGAGTGCCCCGGAGAAAAAAAACGAAACGTCAAAGCTTTAAGTATATGCAATTTCAGACATCAAACCATCCAAAACTCCTCAACAATAATGGGCTAATTTTGCTATTTCCCCTAGTGATGGGCCTATGATGCTTCTAAGATGGTAAGCTGAGCATTGCACATAATAATTATTGAGGTTTTTCTAGTTGTTGTGCAGAGAAAAGTGGCTCCTATCACATTTGAGTAGTTGTACTATTCAGAGTTATTGAACTGCAACCATTGCTTTTCTGTTTAAATTAAAGGCTGTCCTGTTTTTCTGCTTTGGGTTGGAGTTTTTGTTGCCTTATTTGTCAGTTTTTTTGCATTGAATATTTTACAATGGGATGATGCACATTACAACCCCAATATGTGTTTTACAGTTCCAGGCCAGTATGGCTGTTTTATACATTTAATAAGAAACAGATATGTTGAGTACAGTACTTGGTGTGACTGCATATATTAAGTGCGTGTGTGTGTGTGTGTGTGTGTGTGTCAGTATGAAGGGGTGTGGAGAGTAAAATGCCTGAGGGGATCGGCTGTGTAAAGCATTTCAGAATGTGTGTGTGTGTGTGTGTGTGTGTGTGTGTGTGTGTGTGTGTGTGTGTGTGTGTGTGTGTGTGTGTCCATGCGCGAGCGTGTGTGAGTGAGTGTGGGTGTGTGCGTGGGACAGTCAGCCAGTCAGTTGGGCTGCTGCTGCCTCACCATGGCTGTGCTCTCTGCTGAGGTCTTACACTGGCATGTGAGTTTCTACAACCATTTTATTTATTTTTCTTTCATTGTCTCTCTCTCTGTGTCCCTCTCTCCCTCCCTCTCTCTCTCTCTCTCTCTCTCTCTCTCTCTCTCTCTCTCTATCTCTCTCTCTCTCTCTCTCTCTCTCTCTCTATATATATATATATATATATATATATTTATCCTATGTTCTTTCTGCATGCTTTGACAGTGGAAAAGTTCTGCGCGTGATCGCTCTACAGTAGTTAAAGCTGCTGTCTGAGAGCAGATTTGTATTGGAATTAGAGGGCTGTGCCGTCACCTGTAGAGAATGGCTTGGATCTGCTTGTCTATGCCAGAGAAATACACATTGATTTTTCAGCTGTGAGAAGGTTCTGGTTACAGCACTGCCAGTGTGTGTGTGTTTATTTTGCCTGAGTGTGTTTGGTTGTTTTGTGTCTTTGTGGCTCCCCGTGTCGTGCGGTTTTGAGAGCGAGTATTATTATTATTATTATTGTTATTATTATTATTATTATCATTATTATGGGATGTCCCCGGGCTAGCCGGCATGTCAGACAAACTTCCTGACACAGAGACAAGATAGAGCTGGAGATATGGGGTCCAACGTGACACGACTTGGAGTAAGACCGGCAATGTTAGGAAACAGCAGCAATAAATTTGTGTCAAAAGGGCAAAACATGCTTGGAGCATGAGTTACAGTAACCATGTCTGGCAAATGAGTTGGGATATGGATAAACCATACTGCACTGTAGCTCTTCATTCATATGTACTGTACAGCTCTCTTTAAAAAGGAGGACATACTGTAGAGTTGTTAGCATACATGTACAGTAACAACATAATACGTTATGAAAGTGCTTTATTAGCCATTTAGCTACACTATTGCAGTCTACACTAATGCTTCAATATTGTCTTATCTTTCAACTTTCATCTATAAGTTTATTAAGTGATATTGATAAAATATCAAATTAATTTAGTTGTATTACAAACTTTACTACAGTATACAGTGTGTGTGTGTGTGTGTGTGTGTGTTAGTGTGTTACTAACTTGAAAACATATAACCTATAACCGATAGGCTGCTACTAATGGAGAGTTGTCGGGATAGGAATGAATGAGTTGACGGCGGCCCTAGGACCCGGCCCTGGGTTACGCTACAGATAATAATGGTGGCCACAGACATTCCTGCTCTAAATTGCTACCTGAGGAGAAAGCCACTGGCGTTCCCCAGACATGAGGACGCAGATAGAGGACCAGGCCTCACCACAGAGCTACTGCCCTAGAATAGCAAGCTTCCTAGATAGCTGCGGGTGCCCCACTGGCACAAACAAAACACTCTGAGACAATGAGACGAGTGTTTGTGTAACATTAGTGTTCCGCTTTAAATTCTGAGAGAGGGAGAATGCTTTCTAAAAAGAATGTGCTCATGTTTTTTGACAATTTTATGAGCCAATCTCTCTCTCTCTCTCTCTCTCTCTCTCTCTCTCTCTCTCCCCCCAGGTCCGCATCGAGGAGTTGGAGGAGGAGCTGGAGGCGGAGCGGGCCATACGAGCCAAGGTACTGTATAGCACAGCATTCTCATACTGGCACTGATCTGACCTGGGCTTGGGCCTGGACTGAAGTCAAATGGAGTGATGAAGGAAAAAGGATAGAGCGTCCTGGGAGGAAGGAGGACAGTAGTGAGGGATAGAGCATCCCGGGATGAAGGAGGACAGTAGTGAGGGATAGAGCGTCCCGGGAGGGAGGAGGACAGTAGTGAGGGATAGAGCGTCCCGGGAGGGAGGAGGACTGTAGGTAGGGATAGAGCGTCCTGGGAGGGAGGAGGACAGTAGGGAGGGATAGAGCGTCCTGGGAGGGAGGAGGACAGTAGGGAGGGATAGAGCGTCCCGGGAGGGAGGAGGACAGTAGTGAGGGATAGAGCGTCCCGGGAGGGAGGAGGACAGTAGGGAGGGATAGAGCGTCCTGGGAGGGAGGAGGACAGGGAGGAATCGGTGGGCGGTTGGGAGATTCTGACAGTGGGGTACACAGGTCGGTCGCCGGGCCTCTGGTTCCCCCAAACCAGCTGCACCTGTGAAAATAAGCTGGAACAGAGACCCGGTGGTTCTGATTAACACACAGGGCAACCCCAGAGGCATAGGGAGCCCCCACATCCTCTCTCTCTCACACAGACACAAACACACACACACACACACACACACGCGCACGCACAAAGACACATGCGTACAAACACACACACATGTGCGTGCACGCAGACACCAAAACGCACACACACACACACAAACACACACCTACATACAGTACATGCTCGTACAAACACAGGCGTTCGCACACGCATTCGCAAATACACACACACACGTGTATACTGTAATGCACATGCACGCACACATAATGTATGTACACTCATACAAATACACATGCACATACAGTACTCGAACAAACACACACACACACACACACAACCACACACACACCCACATATACACACACCCACATATACACACACCCACATATACACACACCCACACACACACACACACACACACACACACACACACACACACACACACACACACACACACACACACACACACACACACACAGATAGCTCACTAATCCTTCCACCCTGTTCCCTCTGAGTGTAACGGAAGGACAAGTCGGCGTGTGGTTTTTCCCCCACTTCCCTTTCAGCTCATCAAGGGTGCCGAAAGGTATTCCTAGCTTTCCATACGCTAAAAACCCGAGCTTTAGTCCCTGTCAATCCTTACCTCCTCCCAGAGTCTTTAAACCACTCGCTATTTTAAACCAGACTCTTGAGGTGGGTGTGTGTTTAAGAGGCAGGCCCTAGTCAATCCTCTTAATTCTGACTGTCCACATTTGGTGAAGTAGGGCAGAGAAGATGGAAACGCACATATTTGACGTCTCGCCCCGGTGTTGAAGGGAGTGACATGGGCCCCTGGGGCTGTGTTTGCACACCTCTCTGCCTGACTGGGTGGTATCCCTAATGGCGCTGGGGTTTCTGCTGCCTGCGGTCTCCAGTCTCCCGTCTCCTGGCACTCGCCTCAGCCCACGACTCGCCGGAGTGTCAGGGGCAGGTCCAGACATGCCTGCCTTTATCTGGAACTCTGACTGCCGGGGTCCTCACACACACACACACACACACACACACACACACACACACACACACACACACACACACACACACACACACACACACACACACACACACACACACACACACACACACACACACAGACTACATACTTCCACCACAGACAGGCTCCTGGTTTGGCTCTGCTCAGGTACACAGGAGATAGCACCAAGAGATACTGACAGCATCTTCTCCCACGAGGAATGCTAGTTTGACAAGGATGTGCACACACACGCAAACACACGCATGCATGCACACACACACACAATGTACTTTAAAGGTTTGCAGATCACTTTTTGCCACCTTAAACACAAAGAAAAATTGTAATCTGCAAACACACACAGAGGTGCCTCTACTTTTTTCCATATGGATCAGAGCTGACCTCCATGTTCTCCCAGCAGCCTCAGTGGCGTTGAGCAGGAGTGGCTGTTGACTCTGTCAGTGGTGTGTGCTGAGTGAGATGAGCCCTGCGTGTCAGAGAGAGTGGGGAGAGCGGTTAATCCTCCTCTCACAGGCAGAGGTCAGAGGTCAGGGAGGGAGGAGGGATTCATTAATGGTCAACGGGCTGTTATGGGGGATAAGGAGGTGGACTGGGGAGGGAGGGAATCACTGGGGAGGACTGGGAGGACCAGGGGAGGTGATGGGAGGACTGGGGAGTATTGGGAGGACTGGGGAGTATTGGGAGGACTGGGGAGTACTGCGGAGTATTGGGAGGACTGGGGAGTATTGGGAGGACTGGGGAGTATTGGGAGGACTGTGGAGTACTGGGGAGTATTGGGAGGACTGGGGAGTATTGGGGAGTATTGGGAGGACTGGGGAGTATTGGGAGGACTGGGGAGTATTGGGAGGACTGGGGAGTATTAGGGAGGACTGGGGAGGTGATGGGAGGACTGGGGAGTATTAGGGAGGACTGGGGAGGTGATGGGAGGGCTGGGGAGTATTAGGGAGGACTGGGGAGGTGATGGGAGGACAGGGGAAGACTGGGGAGTACTGTGTAGGGGGTGGTGGTTTCAGGAAGTAACTAATATAACATAACCTCCCTCTATCTCTGAGACAAGTTTGAGCTGAAGTGAGTTTTGTCTGTTTTCACTCCGAGAGATACAGTACTCTGGTTTAGTGAAGCTACACCACCATACCCCCTCACCTCCACCAGGGAGGCCTGGACCAATGCCTTTAAAACCCCTCCTAACATTGACTGCAGTCTTTAAAACGCTCTTAAAATATACCATAAAAACACATATGCTTTTAAGTTGAAGAAAGGTACGGTTTGGATTGTTTTTGAGTTTAATGACCACATGTGGTCTGCGCATGTGTGTGTGTGTGTGCATGCCATGCGCATGTGTGTGTTGGCTCTGTTCTTTGAGAGTTTCGGAGCTTGCAATGATTTCAGTAAAACATTGGTGTGTTAGTCCTATGCTGACTGAAGCATTTTTATATGACTATTTGTAAGTTTGTTCTGTTGGCACTGTGAAAATATATGGAAGCCATATGCTGATATGTTCATGCCAAATTTGAACACTTCAGTCAATT
Source organism: Borostomias antarcticus (assembly GCF_949987555.1). Taxonomy (NCBI): domain Eukaryota; kingdom Metazoa; phylum Chordata; class Actinopteri; order Stomiiformes; family Stomiidae; genus Borostomias; species Borostomias antarcticus. Next base: position 13,712,512 of record NC_140255.1, on the reverse strand, counting down.
TTGGTACACCATCTAAAACTCATTAACAACACCATAAAGATATCCCTCGTTACAGGATCAACACAACGTGGATCCCACTAACAGGTTGTCTAGCAGAGAACAGAGCCTAGGCTCACTCACACAGAAACACAAAACCATGATAATATTTGGGCTCAGTGACAGGAAGCTCACCCCATGCTGTGCTCTGATTGGACATGTGCTAGACCTCTGACCTTGACTTCTGTGGAGGTCACTTCCTGTTGGTGTCTGTCACAGCACTGCAGTCACCAACTCCACTTTCACTAGAGAACCTTCTGTATTGGTTAAACTGATAAAACCGTAAATGAATATCTGTTTTATATTAGAATCCATTGTTTTATACTTGACACTTTGATACTTTGATCTCAGTTACTTCCTCTGTCACACATTTTCACAAACTCATTTTGATTTGATGTGTTTTGCGGAGTTACATTATTAGTGGTGACTTTTTCACCATGGTGATTTGTGTGTGATTGACAGGTAGAGAAGCAGAGAGCTGACCTGACCAGAGAGCTAGATGACCTCACTGACCGCCTGGAGGAGGCAGGAGGAGCCACCGCCTCCCAGGTACACACACACATGCGCGCGCACACACACACACACATACACATACACACACACACACGCACACACACCCACACACACACACACGCATAGACACACACAAACACACACACCAATGAAATAATCCTTAATCGAACAGATAGAGGTGAACAAGAAGCGGGAGGCGGAGCTCCAGCGATTGAGGCGGGACCTGGAGGAGGCCTCCGTCCAATCAGAGGCCCTGGCGGCGTCCCTGCGAAAGCGTCACGGCGACGCAATGGCGGAGCTGGGGGAGCAGTGCGAGGGCCTCCAGCGGACCAGGGCCAAGCTGGAGAAGGAGAAGCAGAACCTGAGGATGGAGGTGGAGGACCTGGCCGCCTCCCTGGACACCCTGCAGAAAGCCAAGGCAAGTTGCACGCTTGTACAGTACTCCCAGGTCTCATTAGACTAAACCCTGTTTAAATACAGGATGAATACATGGAATAATATAGTATATCTCCGCCTTTGAGCTCACTGGGACCTTTCCTGCAGCAAAATCAAATTACTTTTGATGAATCTCCTTGAGCAGATATTCACATGGGCTTTTCAGCAAGGAAACGTTTTTAGTGAGTAAAATAATTAAGTTAAAAGAATCAGATGTTCTACGGATGGACTAAATGTTCTGAAGTTTAAAGCGTCTACAGCGACAGCCAGCTGTAGTATTATGGTCTGTTGCTGAGGTGTGTGTGCTGTCCCTTGCAGGCGTCCACAGACAGCCAGCTGAGGAAGCTGGAAGAACAGCTGTCTGAGGCGCACAGCAGAGGGGACGACCTGCAGAGGGCGCTCACAGAGGTCAACGTGGCCAAGAACAGACTCACAGGTACACACTCACTCACGCACGCACGCACGAGCGCACGCACGCACGCACGCACGCACGCGCACACACACACACACACACACACACACACACACACACACACACACCGTAGTGTAGCCTGAGAACACGAAACGTTTGGCATATCCTCTTTATCGGTGCGGTATTGATCTGGTTTACCCTGAGCTGTGCTGAGAGCATACACACACACACACACACACACACGCACGCACACACACACACAGGGATTTAACAGGCCTGTGGTGTAACAAATCAGATATTATAACATGGCCTTGAGTCTGGCCCAGATGGCGCGGCGCCAGTCTAGAGGTCCGTCCGGCCCTGGCTGTGCTGAGCGAAGGGAAACAGACAGAGGTTTGATGTGAAGAACATGTATCACTTACAGCTCATTCACTGGGAGATGTTCATAGTTGGCAGAGAGCCGGACGACCGGCCTCAGATGTCCTTGGACTTGGTAGAACAGTTTCAGCAAAGAAATTCATTACAGTTTCCAGTGATGAAGGGCGGTCGCAAGAGCTATCTGTCCCGTGGTCCGTAGGCATGCACATTAGCAACTGTATATCCTCGAGACGTGCAGTACTGTATCTGTGGTGATGGTGGCGCCGTGTTTGTGTCAGCTGATAACGTGGACCTGACCAGGCAGCTGGAGGAGGCGGAGAGCAGGGTCAGCCAGCTGAGCCGTTCCAAAACCCTGGTCCTCTCCCAGCACGAGGAGGTCAAGAAACAACTGGACGAGGAGCTCAAGGTCTGTGTGTGTGTGTGTGTGTGTGTGTGTGTGTGGTGTGTGAGAGAGAGAGAGATAGAGAGAGAGAGAGAGAGAGAGAGAGAGATGGAGAAAGAACGAAAGAAAAAGAAAGACAGAAAGAAAGAAAGAAAGAAAGAAAGAAAGACAAAGATTTCATACTCTACACTTACATTGGAAGCAGTCCAATCTTGAATCTAATCAATCAAGTCAATTCAACTTTTATTCCTGGCTCGTCTTAACAGAGGTCCATATCAGATAAGGAAAATAAATAATGATGAATAAATAGTACAAGACAAATGACATAAACAAAGAACATTATGAAAGGACAGGAGCAAAAACATTTGTTCATCAAAGATACAGGCAGTATCATACAGGCAGGTTACATACAGGCTCTTGCGCCAATGAGCGAGCATAGTTGATGAGAAGTGAGTATAACTTTATGCCGCACGCCCTGATGAATGACATCACAGGCGAAGGGCCGTGGCGCCGTCTGGCATGGCGCACGTGACACAATGGCGTGTGACCTCGTGTCGCAGGTAAAGCTGTCGCTGGGCAACAGCCTGGCGGGGGCGAGGCAGGAGTGGGAGGTGGTGAAGGAGCAGCTGGAGGAGGAGCAGGAGAGCAAGCTGGAGCTGCAGAGGATGGTCTCCAAGCTCAACAGCGAGGTCACCCACTGGAGGACCAAGCACGAGGCCGACGCCATACAGCACGCAGACGAGCTGGAGGAGGCCAGGTAGGGGCTAGGAAACACGCACACACACACACACACACACAGACACACACACACACACACACACACACACATACACATACACATACACATACACACACACACACACACACACACACACACACACACACACACACACATGTGCCCATGCCTGCGCACACACATGGCTGTACACACTCGCTCACATACCAAGAACAATATACAGTCGAGCATTTCGATCATGCCCGTGCCTGAATGTGTGTGTGTGTTTGTGTGTGTGTGTGTGTGTGTGTGTGTGTGTGTGTGTGTGTGTGCCTACAGGAAGAAGCAGGCCTCCAGGCTGCAGGAGGCTGAGGAGGCAGTGGAGGCCACCCAGGCCAAGTGCTCGTCCCTGGAGAAGACCAAGCAGAGGCTGCAGGGGGAGGTGGAAGACCTCTGCATGGACCTGGAGAAGGTAGGAGGCAGGAGACCTCAAACGCTGCTGTTCACACCTTCTATAGTGGTAGGAATAGGGTCATCATTATGGTCCTCTTGATCAGCTGTAGATCAACTCCTTATCATGACATACCCTATCCTTTAATCAATCCTGCATATCTCCTCCTTCTCTCTCCCTCTCTCATTCTTCCCATCTCCCCAATCCTCTTCTCCCCCTATCTCTCTCCTACCGTTCATCCCCTTTCCGTCTTCTCCCTCTCTCCCTCTACTCCTCTCTCTCTCTCCCCCCCTCACTCTCACTCTCCTTCTACCCCTCACCCACTCTCTATCCTCTCCCTCTTTCCCTGCACTCCTCTCTCTCTCTCTCTCTCTCTCTATCTCTTGCTCTCCCTCTACTCCTCCCTCTCTCTCCCCCCCTCACTCTCACTCTCCTTCTACCCCTCACCCACTCTCTATCCTCTCCCTCTTTCCCTGCACTCCTCTTTCTCTCTCTCTCTCTCTCTCTCTCTCTCTCTTTCTCTCCCTCTACTCCTCCCTCTCTCTCTCCCCCCTCACTCTCACTCTCCTTCTACCCCTCACCCACTCTCTATCCTCTCCCTCTTTCCCTGCACTCCTCTTTCTCTCTCTCTCTCTCTCTCTCTCTCTCTCTCTCTCTCTCTCTCTCTATCTCTTTCTCTCCCTCTACTCCTCCCTCTCTCTCCCCCCCTCACTCTCACTCTCCTTCTACCCCTCACCCACTCTCTATCCTCTCCCTCTTTCCCTGCACTCCTCTCTCTCTCTCTCTCTCTCTCTCTCTCTCTCTCTCTCTCCCTCCCTCCCCTCCACCCCAGGCCAGTAGTTGTGGCCAGGCTCTGGATAAGAAGCAGCGTGTGCTGGAGAAGCAGCTGGGCGACTGGCGGCAGAAGTGTGAGGAGCTGGTGGCGGAGGTGGAGGCCTGTCAGAAGGAGAGCCGGCAGCACGCCACCGAGCTCTTCAAGCTGAAGACGGCCCACGAGGAGGCTCTGGAGCAGGGGGAGGCGCTGCGCAGGGAGAACAAGGCCTACCAAGGTGAGAGAGACGCTCCAGGTTATATACACTCTCTCTATGTTGAGTAGACTGATTTGTGAGTAACAAAATGAGCTCGCGAGATCAGGACAGTCTCACGAGGCTACCTCGAAGCGACGGGCACAACTAATCGCCTCGAGGTAGCAGAGAGTAGTGTCCGGGCGGGGGTGTAACTGTGTAGGGCTTGACCTTGGCCTGGAGGTAGGAGGGAGCTGTTAGTTTCATTGGCCTGTGGGCTAGTATCAGAGTTTTAAACTGGATGTGAGCAGCTACAGGGAGCCAGTGTCGAGAATGAAGGGAAGTTGTATGGGAAGAACTAGGAGTGGGTGGACAGATACAGAATGATATAGTATTACGCTATTAAACTGAGGAAGGTCCAGACTATATACCGATCCAGAATGATACAGTACAGTTAGGCCCTGAGGTCCAGGTTATATACAGATCCTCCAGGCTCCTACTTTAGAACCAGGCCTTCCAGTGTAAATTAGCAACAGGGTTACAGGTCCCATAGGCCCTACACTAGAGAGAAGTCCTAATTTACAGGTGACCTCTTGACCTTTGTGAAAATACCAACATGCACACTCTCACAATGTTGTGGTGCTGGGAGTAAATCCCCTTAAAAGTTTCAAATGAAAAATGACATAGTCCCACACACACTTTTTTCTCGGAGAAAAAGTGTATGCAGGAGTATGTCATTTTTCATTTGGACCTCTTGACCTTTCCCTCCTACCCAGAGGAGATAGCTGACCTCACAGACCAGCTCTCTGACGGGGGGAAGAGCGTCCACGAGCTCCAGAAAACTAAGAAGAAGATTGAGATGGAGAAGGAGGAGCTCCAGGCCTCACTGGAGGAGTCTGAGGCAGCTTTGGAGGTACGGAGGTCTCGCTACCCATGTTGGAACCACCCTATAGGATATACGCCACACACAGCACATCTTATCCCAATGCAAAGGACTCCACTTTTTGACACCAGGAATTCTACAGCAAGTGTATCATTTGCCCTGTCTCAGTCCACCTTTGAACATCTCAAGCTTTCATCATCACAGCTATTGAAGGAGCCCCTATCTGATCGTTGTGTTACTTTGAAATTCTTCACAGCACACGCAATCTGTTGCTGAGAAGAGAGGTGTAAAGGTGAAATATTGTGGCAGGTCTGGCACTGTGGGAGAGAGGAGGGCCCTCGGGCGACAGGCTACATTTGCTTTGGTTAACCAGGCAGGCAGATCCCAGACACAGATAACTGGTGATATCAGCTATCAGCTTTCTGCTGCCATGGAGACTGGGGTTAAACTATATACATAGCCCTCGGGCCTTTTGGTACAGAGGGCTCCTATTCCCCCATGTTCTCCCCCGACCATCCTCTCTCACCTCTCCACCTCTCTTTTCTTTTTCCTCTCTCTCTCTCTCTCTCTCTCTCTCTCTCTCTCTCTCTCACTTTCTCTCTCTCTCTCTCTCTCGCTCTCTCTCTCTCTCTCGCTTTCTCTCTCTCTCTCTCTCTCTCTCGCTTTCTCTCTCTCTCTCTCTCTCTCTCTCACTGTGCTTCTATCACCCACTCTACCCCTCTCTCTTAATCACCTTTCCATCCCTCTTTTCTCTTGTCTTATGGGTCTCCCTCTACTTTCACTCTGCCCCCCCCGCTCTCTGTCCTCTTACCCCACCCCCCTCCCATCTTCCCCTGTCCCGACACCCCCACCCCCCTCCCATCTTCCCCCACCCCCCTCCCATCTTCCCCTGTCCCGACACCCCCACCCCCCTCCCATCTTCCCCTGTCCCGACACCCCCCACCCCCCTCCCATCTTCCCCTGTCCCGACACCCCCTGGCAGGTGGAGGAGACCAAGGTGCTGCGCCTTCAGCTGGAGCTGTCTCAGGCCAAAGGGGACCTGGAGCGCCGTCTGCAGGAGAAGGAGGAGGAGTTTGAGGCGGCCAGGTACTCTCCGCTCCTCCCACGCTGCCCCCCCCCCCCTCTATGATGCTGGTTCGTCTGCATCTCACTCTCCTCTGTGTCTTTCTGATGGTATCTCGTGTAAACCGTGATGCGGTCGTCGTTCCGCCCTTTTAACATTGTAATCTTCTCCTTGTTCTCTTTTTATTCTTGCTTACTAATACCAGACTCGTTTTTAACTCTGAAGGTAAGCTCTGTCATAGTACGGAAGTAACTACTTTTTATGCGCCTGTCCCAGATTGTTCCTTAAACAACCTTTTCTCTATCTCTCTCTCGTCTTGATCCCTCTCTTCCTCTCCTCCTCAAACCCGGTTTCTGCTCTCTCTTCCGCTACCAGGAAGAGTCACCAGAGGGCGCTGGAGTCCGTGCAGGCCAGTCTGGACGTGGAGGTGAAGGGTCGTGCGGAGGGCCTGAAGCTGAAAAAGAAGCTGGAGGCGGACCTCAATGAGCTGGAGCTGCAGGTGGACTTGCTGACCAAGAACAACACAGAGCTCAGCAAGAACGCCAAGAAGATGCAGCAGCAGATCAAGGTGGGAGGAGTCTCAGTCTATGGTCATTTTATCTTTCTTTCTTTCTTTCTTTCTTTCTTTCTTTCTTTCTTTCTTTCTTTCTTTCTTTCTTTCTTTCTTTCTTTCTTTCTTTCTTTCTTTCTTTCTTTCTTTCTTTCTTTCTTTCTCTCTGCCTGTAACACTGACAGATCAGACTGAATCCACTCCTGTCCTCCTCTCCGTTTTCTCTCCTCTCCTCCTCTAGGACCTGCAGGTCCAGCTGGAGGAGGAGCTGAGGGGTCACGAGGAGCAGAGGGAGGAGCAGGCGGCGGTGGAGCGGCGCTGCCTCCTGCTGGTCAGTGAGGGCGAGGAGACGCGCGGCGCCCTGGAGACCGCCGAGAGGGCCCGCAAGATCCTGGAGACTGAGCTGCAGGAGACCAACGACAAGTACAACGACCTCAACAACCAGGTGGGACACTGATGGGCTGACTGTGCGTTGGAAAAGGACACATTGCTTGGGTTATTGTATTCATTAAACATCAGTTATTTTATCTTAATTTAGAGTGTGTGTGTGTGTGTGTGGGGGGGGGGGATGATCTGCAGACACACACACTATCAGAAAACTATCGGTTTATATGCGACAACTCGTTAACATTAGGGTTGGGGATAGTTGAATATTCGCTGATGTCAACAAATGAATCCTCAAATGAATCCTCAAATGAATCCTCAAATGAGTCATCCTTCGCTCTCCTAGTTCCAGTCAGCGCTGAGTGGGCGGAGGAAGCTGGAGGTGGACCTGCAGACCCTACAGCAGGAGCACGAGGAGCTCCAGAACGAGCTGAGAGGAGCCAGCGACCGCACCAAGAAGGCCAGCTGTGAGGTACGGTAACCCACCACGGGACTCACTGTCTCAACTTCACCAAAACGCACGATTTATAGATAAAGAATTCTGAAACATGGAGGAGCAGACACCATGCTACAGGGCCAGGTTGGCTACAGCACTCACCGACATGTCTACCTCAGTAAAATAAAGAGAGATACAGTTGGACGTTTTCCAGGTAACTGAATTGCAAGAGCCAAAAACACTACGGGAATTCTTTATCTCACTGTCATCGAAATTGAATCAATTTATTGGACTGCATCCATTTGACTGGTTCGTCAACCAT
>NC_140255.1:13687048-13699548 GCF_949987555.1 Borostomias antarcticus | reverse complement strand
CTCCCGGTCTTTGGCTGGGTCCACGGTCTGTAGGAGCTGGTCCACTGGCTCCATCGTCTGGAGAGACAAGAGTATCACTCAGTCATGTGTGTGTGTGTCTATGTGTGTGTGTGTGTGTGTGTGTGTGTGTGCGTGCGTGATCATTTCTGGCAAGAGACGTGTTCTGTATCAGCCGCTCGGCAGTGAGAATGTGAGTTATTCTGAGGTTACACACAGTAAAACAAATACTTGGGAGCATAAAAACAAATTGTAATAAGATGTAACCTTAGAGCTCCACCTCCTGGCGTGGAGTGGTACTGATTGGGACTTACACTCTGGTTGAACATGTCTGTCTCGTGCCTTAGCGTTGTGTACTGACAGAGATTGTGTCTGATCATCTCCACCCTCTCCACCTCCAGCCTCTCCAGCTCCTGAAGATGGGGAACAAGCAGGGAGGGGGTCACACATGGAGCTGCGGCAGGGCTGGACATAGCCAGATATGTGCTAATGTTGAAATCTTAAAGGTGCAGTATGCTGTTTGCGATTTCCTGTAAGACCTAGGGAATATTTAGAAAAATTTAGAAAAATGCAACCAACAAAATTGCCACCCCTCCCTTCAGGCCTCCCTCCAAAGTCACTCCTCAAAACTGGGGGCAAACAATGACACATGCTTGGCAGGTACTGTAGGTAGGTTGACAGGCAGGTAGGACATCCAATCATTTTAAGTTGGTAATTCAAAATTATTGGACACACTTATTACAGTGCTGCAACTTCCACATATTACAGATTTATTTCAGATTTGTGGCAGAGCACTTTATGTGTTGATTGCTGTTGGAATGTAATGAGAATTGCAAAAAATATAACAAAAACTGTTTCTGAGCCAAACTGCATACTATACTGCACCTTTAAGATGCGTTTTTGGCGAGGGGGCTCACATTCATATTTTGTATTTATCCTTTATTTATGCAGGGGGAAGAAGTGATCGGAGACCTACAGTAGGTTACATCATCCGTGTTGAGTGAGGAGGGAGGGGTTTCTCACCAGGCTTGTAGTGACCATCTCCTCGAACCATTTGGATTGAGACTGGTTGTAGAGGTCAACGCATCGCATCAGGTCATCACCTGTCAGAGAGAACGCAGAACACTGCTTACAGGCGCGTGCCATGAGATGGATGGATCGTCTTTATTGTGCACAATATTTGCTGGGGTCTACCACAGAAAACACACGCAGATGGACGAGTCACATCACAATCACAATTAATATATAGCAAAACATCTACTGTAGGCTACTTAAATATGCCAGGCAATCATCAAATGATCACTTCCATATCGCTTGTCTTGGGCCTATCTGAGCTTCTCCTCCCCGTCCCTTGACTCTGTGTCTTGGATATTCACAGATCTCAAAAGGACTGGATAGATCGGATAACAAAATGGCAGAGGATTTGAAGTCTATCATCTCGTAGTCTATCATCTTGTATACCTAGCCACTGAGCCTTTTTGAGTCACGTCCAGCATGAAGTGGCTATTCCACCGCCTCACCAGCAGGGGGAGATAAAGTCCATAAAAACAACGGTAAACATCCCTTATTCTCTCAGAGTAGACAATCATTGGTGGGCAGATATCAAGACGCAGGACTGCCAAGTCCCCAATACATCCATGGCCAAGTCTCACATTACATATCAGCCTATTCTCACGCTCACACGCTACACTTCACAATTCTCACGTGGAGAAATTACCAGGACCATTACTAGCACTTCAATGTCCATGGGAGAGCGTTATTTTGAAATTGCTAGAACGAACGCTAATCTCGCCTCCCAGTCGTCCTTCGTGGTAATATCAGATTAATGAAATATGCTGCAGTTTCTATGCTAATGTAAAAGTCAGCCTATATAGAACTCAATGGGATATTGTTATGACTGTAATATCAGATTATTAAAATATGCTGCAGTAAAAATACAAGAAACTCATCTCAGAGGTACATGGGGGTGTGTTGAACAAGGATCTGGTGTTGGTTGCTGAGAACATTTGATTTGACCTTTCTATGCTAATGTAAAGGTAATCTTATATAGATCTCAATGGGACATTGTTATGACTGTAATATCAGATTATTAAAATATGCTACAGTAAAAAATCATGAAAATCATCTCAGATGTACAGGAGCATGTGTTGAACAAGAATCATTTGGAGTTTCACTACTGGTATTGACTACTACTAATGTCTGTGACATCCCTAATAGATGGATATTTCAATTTATAGTTGAATCTCAGTCTAAAAATCCCATGAAAATCACAGTTTTAATTAAATCATTTTTATGTAGGAAAACAGCAGTCTGGAGAGAGTGAAGAAACACAACTGCCTAGAGAGAGTGGTAGAACACCGCAGCACCCTAGAGAGAGTGGAGGAACACAGCACCCTAGAGAGAGTGGAGGAACACCACCCTAGAGAGAGTGGAGGAACACAGCACCCTAGAGAGAGTGGAGGAACACAGCAGCACCCTAGAGAGAGTGGAGGAACACAGCACCCTAGAGAGAGTGGAGGAACACAGCACCCTAGAGAGAGTGGAGGAACACAGCAGCACCCTAGAGAGAGTGGAGGAACACAGCACCCTAGAGAGAGTGGAGGAACACAGCACCCTAGAGAGAGTGGAGGAACGTACTGTAGCAGCAGCAGCCTAGAGAGAGTGAAGAAGCACAGCAGCAGTCTAGAGAGAGTGAAACACAGGATATGACTTGAGATGTAGAGCAGACTGATGCAACAGGTGTATCTTCAGGGTTTCAGATGAGGTCTTAAATTAAATTGATACTGAGATTATGATTAAACATAATGCTAATATGGATTAATTGTAAATTACCAATTTACATGTAACGTTACCATATTACCTATTTTGATGTTAACTTAGTTGTAAGTTGTCCTAACATGATGCAAAAGAATAATTCAGTCATGACTCATGTTGAGGTTATTTGTTGATTTATCTTTTAGGAGACAGTCAGTGTGAGTGATCAAGAAGCAAGTCAGCTTAGTCACATGACCCCCGCCCACCCAATCAGTTTGGTCTTTTTTAACATAATAATCATTGTACAATAAAACAGATTGGATTAGTATTATTCAATTTCATTAATATATCAATATTTAAGAGGTTTAACCTCCCGTCCTCAGCAAAAATTGGCTACACTATTATATGGTCCCTTCCAATGTTGAGACCAAACCTACACCCTTGATTCCAACACGTCAAATACATTTGCAAGAAATCAACTCAATGTGTATAATCTTATATTGCCTTGTAGCTTCAGTTAAAATGTATCAAGAATATTGTAATGATGTAGAGAGATAAAGAAGATTGTAAAGATGTAATTGGCTTTAATTGGATAAAGAACCATATCTGAGACTCTGTGTGTGTGTGTGTGTGTGTGTGTGTGTCTGTGCGTGTGTGTGTGTGTGTGTGTGTGAGTCTGGCCTTTTCGTGTCCAGACAGAAGCATTGCTTTCAACCTCTCTCCTCTCGGCCTCCCTCACACTACATCATAACTGGCACACTTACCCACACCACCGTGGCTGGCGCACACACCCTCGTCACTGGCATACTATGATCACCAAGAAGTCAATTGCTGTTTTTCTCACTGATTGCATAAGCACTTTGGAGGAGGTGTGACTGTGTGCATCTGTGCGTGCGTGTGTGTAGGCTTGAGTGTGTATAGGTTTGTGTGCATGTGTGTTGTGTCCTGGGGCGTCTGGCTCTGCCTGGTCCAGCTATGACATCACACTCTGGAGGAGGTCTTTATCTGTTTATACTGGCCAGGCTCTCTCCTCAGTCACAGAAACGACCCGGCTCTGGACTCCTTCACCTCTCCTTCTCCCTCCAGCTACGGTGTTTGGGTTCCCGAGCTTTCCTGCATTTTCAGTGGCTGATCAGGAGAGGACCAACCCTCTGCCCACCTCTCTGCTCCTCGCCCCCCCCCCCCCTTTCCCTCCACCTCCTCCTCCCCCTTTCCCTCCACCTCCTCCTCCCCCTTTCCCTCTACCTCCTCCTTCCCCTTTCCCACCACCTCCTCCTTCTCCCCCTTTTCCCTTGGATCCCCCCTTTCCCTCCACCTCCTCCTTCTCCCCCTTTCCCTTGTCCTCCCCCTTTCCCTCCACCACCACCTCCTCCTTCTCCCCCTTTATCTCCACCTCCTCCTCCCCCTTTCCCTCCACCACCACCTCCTCCTTCTCCCCCTTTATCTCCACCTCCTCCTGCCCCTTTCCCTCCACCACCTCCATGTCCTCAGTGCTGCCAAGCCGTGACACCTTGGGGGAGTGTGCTGATACTAGCCCACACCCACACCTTACTGCTGCTACACACAAACACTACCACATGCACACAAACAAACTACCACACACACACACACACACACACATACACACACACACACACACACACACACACACACACACACACACACACACACACACACACACACACACACACACACACACACACACACACTCTAGCAGCAGCAGAGTGTGTTCTGTGTCTTTGTTCTCAGCTCTGTCCTGTTGACCCCAGTCTGAGTGAAACTGCTGATAAAGCCCGTGACTCACATCCACACAGCCAGGCAGCAGCATCTAGATTCAAGTTTTATCTCAAAGCTGCCGGTCAAACAAGAAGTGCTACATAGATGAGATTATAACAGACTAACAGTCCTGGAGTCCTGTAGTTTCTGTCGCACAAACATTTAGTTGGAAGCGGAGAGATACTACGGTATATCACAACACAATCTGTGTCCTAAATGACAAAGAGTGAGTGATTCACGTAAATCATCACCAAATGGCGTTGTTGGCAGCTTGGGAGCTTTGAAAGCGTCCATTACGTCAACGCACAATAACAAACCTCCCCATGCGCCGACATGTACCGTGACCTTCGACCTTCCCCCCCTGGGCTCTGACCTGCTTGTGTGGATTTCCTGCGAGCCTTCTTGATGTCCTCCTCGATCTTGTTGCTGAGTTTGATTTCCAGCTGCTGGGTCTTCAGCTCCAGGTCCTTCTGTCTGTCCGCCAGGGCCTTGCGAGCCTGGACACAGGACAGACGTTCATACACTGTGTTATAACCGGGTATAAGACATTACGAACTTGGACATAAGGGACAGTAGGGACATGGTGCATTATGAATGCCGTTATAACCTGTTATCAAGTCAAAGGAGTCTTACAAGCCTGGACACATGGGACAGGAGGGACATTACAGCGCCTGTCACAGCCATGTCAGTGGGGCTCTTCTCATACAGCACTACGTTCTTCGGTAAACATAACTAAAAGAGACTTTGTCTCAAGGGTTTTTAATTGTCTGGTTAAATAAAGGTTTGCATGAATTGAATGAAAAACTCTCACACCACGCCACGTAGATCTCCATTCTTGAGAGATATGTTTAATGAGATCAGAAGATCAAAGCCAGCTGTGGGAGCTGGGGGGCAGATGGCTGGTGCTGTGAGGTCATGAGGGTTTAGGGTTGCTGGATCAGAGTTTGAAGAAACAGGAAAGGGTTCCACAGGGGGGAAAGGCTCCTCTGCTTAGGGTAGAGTTGTGGAATTTTAATCACGTGTGTGAAAAGATTCTTGAAATTCTGGAGCTGCCAAGAAGTGCAAGGGCAGATCTTATTGCAGAAAGCCCGGCACCTTTCCTAAGAGAGGGTATTTATGATCGCGCGTGTGTGTGAGAGAAAGTGTGTGTGAGAGAAAGGCGTGTGTATGTGAGTGCATTTGTGTCTGTGGAAGATACAGCAGTGTGTGTGTGTGTGTAAGAGAGAGAGAGTGTGTGTGTGTGTGTGTGTCAGGTAGGTCCCGTACCTTCTCCACGGCAGCGTAGCGTCCGACCAGCTGTTTCCGCAGGTCGGCGATGTGATGGTCAAACCTCTTCATGTCCTTCTTAAAGTTGTCTCTGAACGTCAGCAGGGGTTTCTCCACCTCGCTCTGGAGCTGGGGGTATGGGAGAGACAACCATTAGAGAGATGATTCTATAGAGAGATGGTTCTATAGAGAGATGGTTTTATAGAGAGATGGTTCTATAGAGAGATGGTTCTATAAAGAGATGGTTCTATAGAGAGATGGTTCTATAGAGAGATGGCTCTATAGAGAGATGGTTCTATAAAGAGATGGTTCTATAGAGAGATGGTTCTATAGAGAGATGGTTCTATAGAGAGATGGCTCTATAGAGAGATGGTTCTATAAAGAGATGGTTCTATAGAGAGATGGCTCTATAGAAAGATGGTTCTATAAAGAGATGGTTCTATAGAGCGATGGTTCTATAGAGAGATGGTTCTCTATACGTTGGTCAGTTGTTTGGCCTTGTGAATTGTCCTGACCTGCGTCTGCTGCTTCTGATGAAAACTCACATGAAGTCCTGTTCATGATTAGGGGTTTAACTAAATAAGATAATTTGTTGTTCTTTTTGCTATAATTAAACTTAATCACTACTATATGACGGGCTAATGGGTTAGCTGGGCTGATAGAGAAGGCCATGTCAGAGGCATAACATCAAAATCCCTTTTTCTCTTGACTAGTTCAGCAGTCTGAACGAAAACAGGATGCAGAACAAGTGTTTTCAATGACAGTCAGCAGGATGTGAGTGAATTCAAAAAGAATGTGATGCACTCTGTTAATAATTTCATTGGATGAATGTCACTCTGTTGACCCGTCTTCGCATGACATCCTGTGTCATGGTTTGATTGAATAAGCCCCAGAGTCTGAGGTAATGAGAGAGCGGAATGAGAAAGATGCATGACGAGCGTGTACTCCATTTCTCTCTCTCTCTCTCTCTCTCTCTCTCTCTCTTTCTTTCCCTCTGGAGTCTATAGCTGTGTTAGACCCTTTTCCACAGAGTTCATTCCCTCTCTCGTTCCTCCTCTCCTCTCTCTCCCCTCAATATCGCTCTGCGTCGCACGCTGCACATCTGTGCCTTTCACTCCCTTGAGAATAAAAACTCTGACGTCGTTTCCTCTGCTCGGTCCAGCTGTGCTCCTGGGCTCCTCCTCTCCCGCTCCCCCCTCTCTCTCTATGACTCTGTTTCTCCCTCTTTCTGCCAAGATAAACTCACCATGCACATCTATTTCATAGCAGGGAGCCCCAATTAAGAGTCACTAGGGCGTGGTGTTTAGCAGACTAGACAGTCGAGAGAGGTCGTAATATGGAGATATATCCTGTGCCGTATATCTCCGTGCTCCGCTGTGCCGCTAGACGGGTGCGTCTAGCCAACGTGTACAGCTGGTCGTCCTCAGCACAAGGCAGAGGCTGCAGGAGTGGAGGGAGTGGCGTGGCGTTTTACCTTGGAGGAGAACTTGAGGTGAACCTCCGCCTCGTCATTAAGACTCTTCTTCAGCTGAGCCCAGGCCTCCCCTAGAGTCCTGTGGAGGAGAGAGAGAGGGAGAGAGTGTGTGTGTGTGTGTGTGTGAGAGAGAGAGAGAGAGAGAGAGAGAGAGAGAGAAAGAAAGAGATTTGGAATGGTTAAGTACTGTATCTCACACAGGCATAAGAGTGAGTCAGACTCCCAGCTGGAGGAGAGAGAGAGAGAGAGAGAGAGAGAGAGAGAGGGAGAGAGAGAGAGAGAGAGAGAGAGAGAGAGGGAGAGAGAGGGTGAATCCTGTCACACATACAGAGAGAGATGGGGTTCACCAGGAGGTCCAGAGGAAGAGTTCATATATAACAATCCCTCCAGTAAATCTAGCAGCTGAGCCTAATCCACAGCAAGGGCAACCCATGATTAGGATAGATGGGGCCCGGAGATCCCGCACGGCCTCGCACTTTGTCTTAGTTATTATGCAAGACCATTTGTTATTTCTTCATTGTGGTTATTTCTTTACAGAAAAGTATCTCTTTTACTTGGAGTCTACATTTTTTTTATTGCTTTGTTTAGTCGAAGTTAAGCATAACTGTTAATGTACTAAATAATCAACTCATCGTTCCTTAAACAAAAAAACAGCTAATAGCACTTTAAGCGCACTAATGAAAGTAGGCAGGACCATCAATTCTATATAAGCCTCTTCAAAAACATCTTCATTCCGGTCATTTTTGGGGAAATTTATCGGCCGTTAAAGCTAGCCCGTACGGCCGTGCCCAGCCAGGAGGCAGCGGTCTGGAGCTGAGGTTCTTTACGGCTGACCGGGTCACTTCAAAGGAGCGGCCTGGATGGAAGATATGTGTGGAATTCCCTTCCGCTGACTTCCAGCACATTCCTCAGCACGCTCGGACACCTGCACACACGCACACGCACACAGCTCCCTGATAACAGATCAGGGCCAGACAGGAGATGAGAGCAGCTATACCGTCGCCACACTCTAACTCATGTCCAACTGCATTATGGGACATTCATCTTGCTGGCCTACTGGGAAACGGTATAGAATCTCTGTTTCCAGGGAAACTTGGCATACACTATACTGATGGCTTGGCCCTGATAGTGACTTCTGAGGGAGTTCAGTTTTCATGAGTCACGTCGCATACTATGGAAACCTTTAACGTGACAGGTAGTCCCATTTGAGATATAGGCTATACTACTCCTTACCCAAGGAGGGCTATTAGACCCAGACTCATTCTACGTGGCCTTGTGCTGCCCCCGTGAAGCGTGTTCTGGCTCATGTCTAATTTAAAGCAACACGATGGCCATAGTTCAAGTCACCATTGATGACTTATATCTTTCTCCCTTTCGTAAGAAAGCCTTACAGCGCTCATCGTTTACGTGAGTGCGTGCGAAGCCACATCTCTGGGTTGTAAATCGGCCGGCGCAAACCCCCGCTCTGTTCTGCTGCGAAATACGCCACATGATTGGCGGCTATAAAACTCAGTCACATGCCCGGGGGCCAGACAAATGGTAGATTCAGGAATAGACCAGCGGTTCTGCCCAGGACGGGCACAGGGTGAGGAGCGGACCGGCCAACAAAACACTGATTGTCCTGCCCAACAACAGAGAGAGGGGGAGAGAGAGAGAGAGGGAGGGAGGGCATACAGTGGGGAGAGAGAGAGGGGGAGAGAGAGAGAGAGGGAGGGAGGGCATACAGTGGGGAGAGAGAGAGGGGGAGAGAGAGAGAGAGGGAGGGAGGGCATACAGTGGGGAGAGAGAGAGGGGGAGAGAGAGAGAGAGGGAGGGAGGGCATACAGTGGGGAGAGAGAGAGGGGGAGAGAGAGAGAGGGGGGGGGGTGAGTGGAGGGGAGAGAGATAGAGAGGGGGGGATACAGTAGAGGGAGAGGGAGAGAGAGAGAGAGTCAGAGAGAGAAACAGGAGGATAATGCTGGTATTGTGTTGCAGGTCTCTGGGTGTGGGTGGGCGGAACTGGCTGGCATAATCTAGATTCTAGATGAAACGATTCCTGTTCCGCCCCTGCTGCTGCTGCTGTTCTGGGACAGTGTGTGGCGTGACGGGGGCCGTGGTGCCAACTGCACCCTCATCAACCCACCTGCCTCTCTCACCATCCTACAGAACCGCCCCTGTCCTTCCAGTGAGTTGAAGATGGAAAACGTGCTCTGCATTCGTTCATGTGCTCGAACGACGAGCGGGAGACTCTTCTGGTGCGTTCCTGATCTACTTATGACACAAAGTGCCGGAAGATTCACTGCATTCGATCAGCACGGGGGGTCTTTCTCTGTCTAAGGCGTCTGTGGGCTCCACAGGCCTCCCTCCAGCCTGGCTCTCATGTCTCCCTGTCCCCCGGGAGAGCCAGACAAACAGGCCTGCTCTCAGCAGGACATCCCCACCGCTGTCAGGGGGAACAGAGGAATGGGGGTCTCCGTCTCCCCCTTCTCTCTCTCTCGCTCTCTCTCTCTCACACACACACACACACACTTTCTTTGTGTCTATGAGATTCTTCATGTCTCTCTCTCTCTCTCTCTCTCTCTAGTGGTTGGACCCTGGATCAAAGGAAGCAGTTGATTTACAGGAGGACCAGACTTCCTGTTTCACAGCTCCACTGACAGGGGCCTCCAGATATCACACAGAGCTGTCTGACGTGCTTTTCTGGCCTGGGCCTGGGCCTGGGCCTGGTCTAGTCTAGTCTAGTCTAGTCTAGTCTAGTCTAGTCTAGTCTAGTCTAGTCTAGTCTAGTCTAGTCTAGTCTAGTCTAGTCTAGTCTAATCTAGACTAATTTACTCTAGTCTGGTCTGGTGTAGTCAAGTCAAAGTCTAGTCTAGTCTGGTCTGGTCTGGTCTGGTGTAATCTAGTTTAGCCTGTTCTGGTCTGGCATGGTCTGGTCTGGATACCACCACACCACCCTGATTAAGAGACACATTACTGCTGACTGTGTCTCCCTCTAAGCTCCTTGACTCTGCTGCTCTTTAACAAGGTGGAATGTATCAATTCCACGTTGGTCCAACCTTGTATACCTCCCACTTGAAATTCCATCAGTAAAGTCTCATGGCTCAGTGCTGCTCGGCATACATTTGTCAAAGTCAAAATCATGATGAGGGGACGCAAATGTGAAACTTTGGAAAGTTTTTAACTGTCGACACATTCTTGTATTGCCTCATATCTTCCACACTGCAGAGAGGTGAGGAACAACAGACCTTAAGGCCAATTTATACATCGTCGTATGACACTTTTGAAATTGTCGACAGACAGAAATTACATCACTGTCGACACTTTTTTGTGTCGGACTGGGGTGTCTTGCACCTGCCAAACTTTCCAATGTCGCAGACGCCGTCACCCGTCGCACAGCTGTGATTGGATAGCTAGATAGAAGGCACGTTTGTTGCCATGGATCAATCAGCCACGCGTCCTCAAGTTACCATGGAGGTGATCAGACACTTCGCTAAAGTATGAATGCTAAATGTCGGTCGACATTTTTTTCTCTGTCGACCGATATTTGTTGTACGACTAAGTATAAATTAAGTTTTAGGGCTTTCCCCATTGTGACAGATGAGGCTTCCTCTACATGGAGGGCTCCGTACAGGAAGTGATGTCACTCACCCTTCTTCCTGGCCCGCTAGGGGGATCTGGGAGAGTCTGGAGAGGTTCTTGGCGTATTCTTCTTCTATCTTGATCCTGCAAGGTTGGAGGAAGAGAGAGCATTACTACACAGCGTTTACAACACATTAGCACGTTCCTTTCCTGTTTTGTGCAATGGAATAAAATCCTGGGTTCTTGAAGAAAAAAGGGGAAATAGATTTCAAGATTTGACCATTTCCACTTTGCTGTTATCATGGCAACGTGACAACTATCAAAACAAGATAAATAGTTATGAAATATAGCAGTCTCGTGCAGAGCACCCTCCATAACATGCTGACAGAACAGTTCATCGCATCCTGTCCAAAGCAACCACATTTTCCCCAAACATTGTGATTTTCATTACTGTCCCTTTCTTGCAAATGAGATACATGTACAAAATGAATAAACAATGGTGTCTCTCCCTCGGTTTCTGCCTAGCAGATAAATGGGATGGTAGAATGATACTGTTGTGTTTTCATCACTTACCTCTCTCGTATAAACTCAGCCATCTCTTTCTGCATCTGCTTCCCTTTGAGCTGTTTCTGCAGTAAAACCTCAAATCCTGTGATACAGCCATTTCCCTGAGGGTCCTTCTTATCTGTCTACACACACACACACACACACACACACACACACACACACACACACACACACACACACACACACAAATAAAACACTGCACAAACATTGTTTTTACTGTAATATGGTGTTGTACCAAGCTCCTGTTAAGTACGTGTTCATTTGTGATAATTGTGTTCAAGTTGAGATCTGACAAACCCTATAATGAGTACAACAACAACAACAGTTTTGCAAGTCTAAAGCTGTATGATGTGCTCAATACCTGGCAACCAGTCTAAAATATGACCCTTTCTGTTGCAGACAGAGCCGTCTCTCGGGTGCTCAGTTTGCATTATGAACACGTCCTGCTGTCGTCACCTGTGAGCGTCAGCTAATCCCAGACGCCTCAGCCATGTCGTAATGCTAGCCTGCATTAGCGCTGTGTAGGCCACACCTGAATGTGATTAGGTTACAGGCGTGGGAGACGTGCTCACAGCCAATCGGATTCCAGTGTCTCGCTGGCTCTGCGTCCCGTGCTGTGCTACAGCTGTGGCTCTCAGGCTGCGCTGAGGTCTGTGTGGGGGACCGATCTCCCGCTCTTAGTGGCTACACAGTCCGTTGGTCAGTTTTGGGACTCGCCCAGACAACCAATGAGATTGGATCACAACTTTAGCGGTGACCAGGAACACAAACAAGCAGGAATGTTAACCAATGTTTTTATGTGCTACATGTGTTTTTCTTTTTGTCAACACTGTTTTTATATAGTCCTGCTGAATGACTATTTCCCCCTCGGGGACAGTAAATCTGAAACAAAGTGAGAACTGGAAGAGGGCTCTCCTCATTTGAGGGTGATGAGGTGTTATCCTCCATACAGTATGAAGTGATACACCACAATGTCTAAAATACTAGGCTGTGTGGTTTGTATGAAGTGTGTGTGTTTTACTGTAATAGGTATGTGTGTGTTGTAAGATGTGTTAAAATGTGTCTTTGTGTGTGTTGTAAGATGTGCTGTACGTGTGCTCATGTAAGA
>NC_140255.1:13677048-13682048 GCF_949987555.1 Borostomias antarcticus | reverse complement strand
GGAGGAGAGGAGGAGAGGAGAGGAGAGGAGGAGGAGAGGAGAGGAGAGGAGAGGAGAGGAGAGGAGAGGAGAGGAGAGGAGAGGAGAGGAGAGGAGAGGAGAGGAGAGGAGAGGAGAGGAGAGGAGGAGGGATGTGGATGGATTTATTTACAAAATGCGGAATGCACCACACCTCCTCCCTTCACTCTAAAAGTGGAAAAACCGAGAGGAGAGATAGAGTGTGTGTGTGTGTGTGTTTGCATGCGTGTGTGTTTCAGGGAGACATATATATTTACATTACGCTCAGCTAATCGGGACGGGAAGGAAAATATGTGCTTGGGAAAGCTCCCTTTAATACATTTATAACTCCTCTAAACGTCTGCTATTCGCTCATTCAATTTTCAGGAGATAGCAGCGGTGGGAGGGAAAGAGAGATAGAGAGAGAGGGGGAAAGAGAGAGAAACAGAGAGAGAGAAAGAGAGAGAGAGGCATCAGTATGTCATCAGCTAGCAGTAACTTTGGTATTACATGAGAGGACGAGTTCTACTGGTCGGGATGTAATGCTAACACTAGTGGTATACACAGAGGCCTCGAAGACCGTTCTGGACACAAGCAGGAACGACAAGAAGACTGCTTTCATTACTGACGCTCAACATAGGCTGCCTTTGTCTACTTTGTCTCGTAGCATCCCATGATTCATATCAGGGTTTGATATCGATGATGGAGACGCCTACGTCATGTCGCTAACAGAGGTGGTGAGGAGGCTGGTCGGAGGGGAGGAGGAAGAGGAGGAGGAGGTGAGGAGGAGGAGGTGGTAAGGATGAGGAGGTGAGGACGAAGAGGAGGTGATGAGAGGCATACAAGGAGGGTTTTTTTTTAAATCAAAGATGCATGTGGGTGGAGATGAAGAGGTATGAGCAAGGGAGAGACAGGACGAGGATGTATGGAGAGGTGGAGAGACAGAGCAGGAGGAGGAGGAGGTATGGAGAGGTGGAGAGACGGGAGGAGGATGAGGAGGTATGGAGAGGTGGAGAGACAGGAGGAGGAGGAGGAGGTATGGAGAGGTGGAGAGACAGGAGGAGGTATGGAGAGGTGGAGAGACAGGAGGAGGAGGAGGAGGTATGGAGAGGTGGAGAGACAGGAGGAGGTATGGAGAGGTGGAGAGACAGGAGGAGGTATGGAGAGGTGGAGAGACAGGAGGAGGAGGAGGAGGTATGGAGAGGTGGAGAGACAGGAGGAGGTATGGAGAGGTGGAGAGACAGGAGGAGGTATGGAGAGGTGGAGAGACAGGAGGAGGAGGAGGAGGTATGGAGAGGTGGAGAGACAGGAGGAGGTATGGAGAGGTGGAGAGACAGGAGGAGGTATGGAGAGGTGGAGAGACAGGAGGAGGTATGGAGAGGTGGAGAGACAGGAGGAGGTATGGAGAGGTGGAGAGACAGGAGGAGGAGGAGGAGGTATGGAGAGGTGGAGAGACAGGAGGAGGTATGGAGAGGTGGAGAGACAGGAGGAGGAGGAGGAGGTATGGAGAGGTGGAGAGACAGGAGGAGGAGGTATGGAGAGTGGAGAGAGAGCAGATGAGATGTGGGACACAGTGCAGTCTAAGCGGGGCCTACTGTACCTGTGGCTCTGTGCTAGTCTTCCTCACCAGGCTGATGTGAGAATGCTCCACCTGATGCAATGGGCTGCCGTCGGAGTGAAATCCATTCACTGTGGAAAGAAAGAGAGAGAGAGTGAGAAAGAGAGGAGGGGGGGGGTATGAGAGAGAAGAAAAGGTAGCTGTCTGGACAGGAGGATAAGACCGTCTACTGTTCAGTTGTAGTTGTCGTTTATTTGGGCCGGGGCTAAATACACTCATCACGGTGAGTCAAATGAATGTGAATGGTGAATCGCCTCTTTGTTCCGAGCCACTGACAAGGAACCAGAGACACAGAGAGAGAGCAGAGCTGCAGAGCCTTGAGTGGGTCTCTCTCACAGCCTGTGAACATCAGGGTGTTTATAAATGTGCGTGTGTGTGTGTGTGTGTCTGTGGGTTATTAAAAACTTAACTTAAAGGGATAGTTCACTTGAACCCAAACAAAACGTTGCCAGACTAGAGTAGAGGCTTGCCAGCCCTAAGCCCCAAAGCTCTTGGATGGATTGGCGTTGCAAAAATCCACTTTAGAACATTTCTGAGGTGCAGTATGGTGCCATCTGACAAACCTTAGTGGGTTTTGTTGCAAGCGGGTGTTAAAAAGCAGTGCCAAGAAAAGACACAGGAGGCTTCAGTTCTCCAGACCACAGATAAAATTAGCTACAGGAAGTGCGTGCGTGTGTGTGTGTGTGCGCGTGTGTATGTGTGTGCGTGTGTGTATGTCTCTGTGAATTCTCAGTACACAGGAGGCATACAAAGTCCTTGGGACTTTGAGAAGCATGGGAAAAACACAGTGGCACAAACTGGAGAGAGACAGAGAGAGAGAGAGGGGTGGAAAGAGAGAAAGAGAGAGAGATGTGAAGAGGGGGGGGCGGGAGAGGTGGGGTGGTGGAGAGAGAGGGTATGAGGGAGAGAGAGAGAGAGAGGTTGTGTACCTGTGGGTGAGAGAGAGAGAGAGAGGTTGTGTACCTGTGGGTAAAGAGCTCTTGTGTCTCACGGGGGTTTTGGGGGTCCCTGGCATGCTGGACGGTCTCTCCCATGTCGTCTCTGAAATGTTAAAGGTTAAGGGTCAGAAAGAGAAGCACCTGAAATGAGTAACATCTCATTAGGGTGACCATCCCCTAAAATAATAACTGCACATGGAGGCACTATTGCATACAGTACTTGCTCAGAGAATAATGCCAGTGTTGGCCAGAACTGTAAGCACCTGTACAGACATGAGACCCATTGTATTCATTGAGAAATAGTAGACAAAAGCTTTATTCAACTCTTAATCTTCAGTTGCAACCTGTAATTTGAACAAAGTAAGAGAAATATATCCAGAGGTAATATTTTGCATCTGTGTGTGCCAGTTTGACCGAGTTCCTGGCCTCAGCTTTACCTCAACTGTCCCCAGTTCACTTCTGCCGGAGGAAGTGGAGGAGTCAGCGAGAGAACGAGAGAGCGAGAAAAGAGGATAATAAAACCATGATGGGCACGGACCCCGACGGTAGAGGACATTTTCCTTTCCTTTTCCTCTCAAAGCTCGACATCTCCCTTTCAAATCTGTGCTCAATCACCCTCCATTTCACCAGAGAGAGAGTGAGCGAGGGTAGCCATTAAGCCATAAGAGCTTTTTTATTTCATTTGTGCCTCTGTTCAAGGTGGGCGCTGTTTGGCCCGTGCTAAGCGCTTGGCGCTACCAGGCCAAAGCCGTCAGCTCAGATGACATCAATCAATCAATACTGTATCTGGCGGCTTTACACAGACCCAGGAAGAGAGGCAGTCCCCCTTCAAGTCTAATGCATGGCACCATCACAAACATAGCCATCAACGGGCTCCTGCGACTCCATTCCTCTAGGTTATCTCGTCATAAAGAGATCGATTCTATCGGGAGAACAGGATATTAATGCAGACAAATATAGTATAATCTATTTATCTCTGGGGGGGAGGGACTGTGTGTCATTGTATCCTCCTTCTCCGGAAACTCAAGAGTCCCAATGACATCATGGGGAACACAAGTCTCTTCAAGTGCCATTAAATTATAGAATATCTATATAATCTGATATCAACAGTCATGTGGGAAGCCTTAGTTAGTAGATGTGCTTCAGAGAAGATCGGCAGGTCAATATAGATCACGCCCCACTGAATTAGATCACTGATCTGCTGCACAATCATGGGGTTTTTCTTCCTTCCCTTTTAAATGGGAAAAGGATATACTGTAATTATAGTCAATCGTATTCATCCCTATACTGTAACTACAGGGAATAATGCAATGAAAGATAGAAAAATAAACATTCCCTATTTACTACTGCGACCATTTCAGAACTGAATTTGACACTGAATAGGTTGGTTACTATGCAACCACCTGAAATGCAGATGGCAGTGATGGATCAGTGTATCTATCTACACAGGTCTGGACATCAGATAATACCAGATGTAGACAACTGGTGACATGTCACATTACCACAGACAAAGTACAGTAAGCCAGTTATGAAATGTTGATTTGTTACAGGGTTTCGTACTGTACTGTAATATAAAAACATGTATTTGGTCTGTGCCTCATCGCCTTGATCTACCAAGGTATAGGTATAGGTACTGCATTTGTGATGCGCTCCCCATCCAGTTGTTACACTGGCCCGGAGCGCAGCCCGAGGGCAGAAAGAAAGGGAGAGGAAAGATTGCACAAAAAGGGAGGACAGTACACAAGGACAGTCTATCACTCAAGCACACAAGGGATACCAAGGGATACCAAGGGATACCAAGGGATACCAAGGGATCGTGTGGTGGGATGTTGTGCAACGCTGCAACTTGATTGGTGAATCAAAGTGTCTGGAAATGCACAATACCCCTCCCTAGTGTTTGATCAGTCAGAACAGGAGCCTGTTACATAAGCTGCTTGTCGTTATATTTCAAACTGTTTATGGAAGAGAAGCCAGAACATTCGCACCAGCCCCTCTGGTGGGCAATAAATGAACCGGTTTATCACACTGCTCCTTGTTGTAAAAGAGATATTATCAAAGTGTCTGATTACGGATGTAGTGAGAAATGGCCTAGTTAGCTTTGGCTTACTGTCATCTTTTATTCATAACCATATGACCCCCCCACACACACACATTGCATATTGTAGGCTGCCTTCTGTTGCTAGTTTCATCAATTAAAACCAAGGATCAATTCACACAGTACTTCTCTCTGGTGAAACAGCCCACTGAGAAAGGACTGGACGAAGCATTGAGAGCCTGTTGCAATCACTAACGGCTGAGCTCGCTACATCCAGATAATAAACACCCAGCCCAACAGTAACCACTGACATCTTGGCATCGTGTAACAATTATGTAGAGCTAGGTAGCCAGAGTACCACTTTTCCAACTGAGACTGTTTGCATTTAATTTCCTTAAAGAAATATTTTGTG
>NC_140255.1:13667048-13672048 GCF_949987555.1 Borostomias antarcticus | reverse complement strand
TAAGGACCAGACTTGAATCCTTAAACTTAAAGCTGCAATTATTGATTTCAATCACATCGTCAAAACAAATTAAAACCACCTGATATCAGACTGTTTCACTGAGCCATAGTGTTCTAATAGCGTCCTACTTCAATGACTCACCCCTACCAGTTGCCACGTCTATTGTTATTCCAGTATTTCTTCCTGTGTTGTTAAATGTACATATCAAACTACATTCTAGCCTTTTGTTTGGTAACAAGTCTCTTACTGCCATCTAACAGTAAATAAAATCAATGATTGCAGCTTTAATACATGTATGTCTAGGGCGCCAGTAGTTCTATATGAAAAAAAGAGATGGGCTGATGAGACTCAAGAGAAGCCGTGAGTGGCATTCAAGTGATGTACTGTAGGTAGGGATAGGAATCGAAAACCGGTTCTTGTTGAGAGCCGGTTCCCAGTGAATGGATTCCTTGCAATCGTAAGACAAAGTTCTTAAGAATTCCACTATCGATTCCTGTTGTTGCTGCGCATGCGCAATGTCGTCACACGCACACTGCCTTGTTTTGTTTTACTAGACTGCGGTAGAACTACTTCCCTTCTCCGTTCCCTACACTGGCTCCCTGTAGCAGCTCGCATCCAGTTTAAAACTCTGGCGCTAACCTACAGGGCAATGAAAGGAACAGCCCCCTCCTAAAACCAGGCCATGGTCAAACCCTACACCCCCTCCCGACCGCTACGCTCTGCGACCTCAGGGCGACTGGTTGCCCCGTCACTCCGAGGCCCCTGCGGTCGATCGACACAGTCACGGCTCTTCTCTGTCCTGGCCCTGCAGTGGTGGAATGAACTGCCTACTGATGTCAGGAGAGCAGAGTCGCTGCCCATCTTTCGTCGCAGGCTCAAAGGTCATCTCTTCAAGAAGTACTACAACAATCCTCCCTCCTAAGCACTTATTGTATTGTATTGTATTGTATTGTATTGTATTGTATTGTATTGTATTGTATTGTATTGTATTGTATTGTATTGTATTGTATTGCACTGTAGATTGCTATTCTTGCACTTTGCCTTCAGCACTAGATTATGCTCTTACTCACTTGTTTTAGAAAGAAGATGCACTTGTGAGTTCTGGCAAGTAGTAGTACATTGGCTTTTCCAACGTTAAATGCAATTATTGTTAGTCACTTTGGATAAAGCATCTGCTAAATTACTGTAATGTAATGTAGAAGAAGCCAGCAACATGGCGTCTAGGCATAAACGTTCGAAAGTGTGGTTACATTTCACGCGACAAGATGACAACACGGCCACTTGCAATGCTTGCAAAAACCTATACTACAAACAAATACTACAAATATGCAAAAACATTTGGCCACACAGCATGCGATAACTTTGCAGGAATGTCCCGTTTTTGATGCGCTCTGGAGTGACGACAGCAGCGCAGCTAACGTAGTCGAAGGTAAACTCCTCCAGTCCTTGTCTATTGTGTTAGTGCTATTTGTTTAATTGTGTAAACCAGCTTTCACTATATGAATAATCTCCATTTCCATCCATGTAATTTAGATGATGACGTTCAGAGTCAGGCTGGTGGAAGTCGGTCTGAAAAAATACTGATTTGTTTATGTCAGTTTTATTCTTTAGTTCTAGGTGAATACACCTAAAAAACAGCACTGTAATTGGCATGTTCAAAGTAGTACATATAAAAGAAAATTAATTTTAATAAACCTGTTTGTACTCCTTTTTGCCCAATGAGAATCGATAAGAGAATCGATAAGGAATCGGATCGATAAGCAGAATCGAAAATGGAATCGGAATCGCTAAAATCTTATCTTAATTTCCATCCCTAACTGTAGGCCAACAGTCAGGTCGTCAGATAAGACAAGTTCGGGCTGGGCCTGGGGCTCTTGTTCTCAAATGAGATACATGCTATGGTAAATGTGTGTGCTGGAATAATACGTCATTGAAGACACTTATTCCAGTCTGTTTTTTTTAATTTATTATTGACAAAAGCAATGTCCAGAATTTTCTTTTTAAACCCTGTATCCTTCCTTCAGTACCCACTCTCAACAACCTCCCCATATTATATTAAACTTATTAATCGTATACCACTACCCCATCCTCCTCATATTATATTAACCTTAATAAAAGACATGGCCAAGATTTTGGGAAATACGCTTGTTTTCCATCTTCCCTGGGGTTAGACAAGCAGTATGAAACATTTTCAACTGTGCGTGCAATATGGAGTGGCGAGACCTGGACCGATTATCCTAGCTTAGCGGCATTCACTGGTACCAGGTTAGGCCGATGTAAACCTTTAGTGACTTATGACTACATGTAATTACAGAGACTTACAATATTATACCACTGTTGGGTCTTTGATGGCCACAGTGACCACTGTTATATTTGTCCACATCCTCCCTCAAAAAAATTATTCACTAAAATAGTTCAGAATGTTCCTATACTTATTAAGAAACAGAGGCATAAAGAGATACAACATGGAAAGAAATAACTTTAAAAAGAGATGGTGGAACCGAGAGTAACATACTGTAACTGGGGACAGATATTACGTCATATGAGAAAATACAAATCCATGCCACTGACACAGATACCCAGTCAGGACTTTATCCATCTTGGTAATCATAGGAATTATGTCTTGTAGTGGGAAAAAATAAATAAATATAAAGTTATGTGTGTTCTTAAGTTATAGTAGAATTCACCCCTGTATGAATATGTGTCCCGAAACTGCTCAAAACCCAATGAAACAAGGCCTTAAAGCTTTCTAAAACTACACAAAGTTTTTAAACGGATTGTTTACCTCGAACACGTCATTAGAGAACAAGAGCCTAAGGAAGGGCTATCTGGGGATACCTATCCACAAGTGAAAGTAACCCTCACCCAAAACACTTCCTACAGAAAACAGTTTCTCTGCTACTTCCTGTTTCCTGACAGCTTCCGTATGACACAAGACAACAAAACCCCATGTCAGGTCAGAGCTTGAAACAAAGACAGCACCCCGTCACATATTCATTATCAGTAAGTTGATAGCGGGGGATTGTTTTTCCTTTAGCCATGCAGATTATGAGTCTCAGACGCAGGGGAAGACAGATGGGAGTGGGCTGTGATTGGTCAGAACACAGAGACTGTGTCGGAACGTTCTTTTGAAAAGCAAGAATGTCTTTGGCTCACCTTATTGCCATGGTCTGAATCCAACCCTGCCACTGCCGGCTTACAGTTGCTATAGGCTACTAACTTTGAACACAGATAGTAAATCTGTCTTCCATCTAACGCAGGAATGTGAACATAGAGCTCTGATCTTTGTGATGAAAAAATAATAAAAACTGTGATAAAAGTGGTGTACAGTGTGATATATATCTTTCTCTGTGTCTAAATTTTCTGGAGTTTCTTTCGGGACGCTACATATGGTGAATGAGCATACTGTGCACCTCAGCGTGGGAACTGTGACTAGACTCTGAGCCAGCTTGTCCCAGCATATGTGACATTAAATAATGCACCAATACAGATGGTTAACCTTATAACCCCCAGGCTGCCTGTGGCTCCACATTCAGAGCATGCCAGAGCAGCCCCTGGCTGACGCCGTATGGCCTCAGCAGAAATGGCTGTCTGGAGCACCACAACAGCCACGGCTGCCGCGTTCAATGGCCGTCTGTTGTACAGTAGCTCCACACTCAACAAAGCTGAGATAAAGCATCATACTTAACAGTAGATAACCAGTAAGAAAATACGATTCCATCATCTTATTGTCGTAGACACTCCAGCACAGTCCCTCAAAGACCCTGAAGTCAAATTATGAAAAGGTCAAGTTCAAGTACATCACCGTGACACACACACGCCTTGATTAACAGCTGTTACAAACAGCGGAACCCACACACAGTGGCAGGCCTATCTAAGATCAAGCTGACGGCCATTTACAACTAAACATGTTCACTAGAGGAGACGACCATGGTATGTGTGGCATGACAAGCAGACCCTGTGAGGGTTTCACCCCCCACTACGGCCATGCTCTCCGCTTCCCACACCCAAAAACCATAAGCAGCATCTCTTATTAAGGAAAGCTAAATACCTCATGGCTTTCCATTTCACTGCCACTGGCTCCCCGCCTGGAAAACCCAGAATAATTTGTCAATTCCCTTAGGAAAGATGCCTGTAAATACCCAGGGCAGCGTGGAGGAGGTCAGGCCGAGTATGAGAGTATAGTAAACCTGGTCGTTAGCCTTTCACCTGCACTTTAATAGGCTGCTTCAGGACGTGGGGAAAAGTGGATTCTGCTGGCATGAGGATAAATTGCTACCAAAGGAATGTCCTCATCTATGCCATCTGATATACGTTTAGGTTTATTCAAGTCAGTCACAAAGTTTTATTGGAGTAACGTTTAGCTTTCATAGGGTTGGACTGAGGGGGAGATAATAAAATGTAACTCTAAAACTATAAAGGATGCTAGTATGACTACATGCTTCCAAGCTTTACCTAGCTAAGTGTGGGGTTTGTAAACCCAGAAAAGCCAGACACAAGCTAACGTAAAGTAACATTTATCTTAATGGCATATCATATTAATGTCCCCAGGAACAATAATATGTTTTCCATCCAATCTTGGCATCATTAATGCAACATATTCTGACAAGGGAGTTTAAGAATCTATTAAAAGTGTTAAAAAGCTTTGAGCAACTTGTTTTACATCAGAATATGTAAGACAATATGAATAGATGATTCACTGATATGTCACTGTCTGAGGTTAGCTGGATGGTGAAATCATGGCCACCCACTCATGGTCTACTGACTGAAAAGAAATGTGCAACATACGTGGTTAGAAAGGGCAATACCCAAAGTTAAGCTGTCCTTACACATGCCTGAGTGACTCACTGCCTCTGTGTGTGTATTTGTGTGTGTGTATGTGAGTGTTTGTGTGTGTTTGTGTCTATCTCTGTGTGTTTGTGTGTGTTTGCACGTACGTGTGTGTGTGTGTCTGTGTGTGTGTGTGTGTGCGTGCATTTGTGTGTGTGTGTGTGTGTGTG
>NC_140255.1:13617048-13664548 GCF_949987555.1 Borostomias antarcticus | reverse complement strand
GGTGTGTGTGTGGGTGTATGTGTGTGTGTGGGGGGGGGGTCCAACACTTCAGTGGTCTGACCCTGCATTCTTCACAGGGTTAATGTCATTCCAAATTCTCGTCCTTCTCTTGGTTAACAGCCCTCTCATTCCCTGCTACAGTATACTATTTCATAACACAGCTGGCTTAACCACAATGTCGAGAAAAAACGCAAAACCATTCCTCAATAAAAAAATAAAATAATAATACGTATTTTATAATAGGTCATTTTAAAGCGCTAATCTTCAAATTTGGGAATGTGTCAAAACTAGGAAATCATGTCATAGCCATTGGACCATAACTTCTACAAATGACCAACGTCCCTGCTTTTGGAGACGGGAGAAAACTCCTGACTCATACTGTACCTCCAGTAGAAAACTGTACTGAACTACACACTTCCATAGACATAATGACATCAGCCAGAGGTGGAGTCAGTAGGAACTCTCTCTCTCTCTCTCTCTCCCCCCAGATGGGTAGTCGTAGGCCCAGCTGCAGCCCTGGTATTGCACGTGAAACTGGCCACGTTTATATTTCAACACATATGGGGGGATACCCTGATTTTTTATGGGAGTACTCAGCATCTCCCTGAACACTCATACTGTTTGAGCCCTTGGCCAGCTGTCAAAGATCAAGATCTTTACGTATATATCATGTAAT
The DNA here is from genome assembly GCF_949987555.1 of Borostomias antarcticus. Classification (NCBI taxonomy): domain Eukaryota; kingdom Metazoa; phylum Chordata; class Actinopteri; order Stomiiformes; family Stomiidae; genus Borostomias; species Borostomias antarcticus. The sequence continues at coordinate 13,663,872 of NC_140255.1, read as the reverse complement.
TGGATGATAAATTGTTCCTCTGAGACTTGGAAGATTTAGTGTACCGCTGATATAATAACCTTTAGCTAATGCAGTCTTGAGTTTTTATGGGTAACCTATTTTGGAGACCCAGTCAGTCACACATACTCAGGAGCCAGGCTACAAAAGGCGATGGTGACACCATGCTAGGTCTGACAGCCATGTCAATGCTGATTATCACACAGGCCTGTGTCTGTGTTGGGGTGGACACACCAGGAAGAGAGGAGCCTCCTCTTAAGCATGCGTGACAGTGTGCAAAGGAGGAATATACTGCTCCATCAATAGCAATGAATAGAATAATGGAATTATGGAATAGTATCAGAACATTATATTAGGGCATACTATAGCACTATGGCATGTGCATGTGACATGGTCTGATTTGATCATCACTGGAAAAGATGAACGCTAAAATACATGTCTGAGAAAACATGCCAAAAACATTTACAATAAGTTGTGAGCTACTCGGAAATCGGTGACAATGACGTTTACAGTACACTGCTGCGTGTCAACCTTAATCGGTTCAGCATTTTGGCCAACTCAGACTGGAGCTCTGGTGACAATCCAGTGACTGTTACTCACAAGTGCTACTGGCAGAGAAACTATTGTTAATGAAAGGCTCTCCTCATTTGCCAAGCCCCTCAACTATTCAAATCCTGTGTTGTGTTTTCCATTGGGCGATACCAATGAGTCATTATCACATCACATCTGAGTTCCAGTCATCTGAAGATTTCACTCCCTCCGCCCATAATCACTATTCTGCTTCCTCTCTTCATTAGGTCTGCTGTGAGCTTTAATCTACTAGAGCTGGATGTGACTCAATGTCATAACCCGTGATGCTCTGGTTCTGTGAAGTTGCATGACCACTGTTTAAGTCCTGTTACCAATCGCGTCAGACAGTTTCTGTTGGTCGTTAATTAGATAACCAGTTGCCATAAGCAGCAGTCATACTGTATGGGTGATTGCACAGACAGTGAATGAGATCTGTGTGGAAAAGCCAGATTAATGGGCATTGTCTTCAAAGAATCTACATACAGTTCACAGAATTATAGACAATGGGACAACATATACATTGTACACAGACTCATCACACTTTTGTTGATAAGGATGTTTGAGGTGGCTCCCACACCACCCTGCCATGAAAACTTTCCAGTTATGCTAAATCACATCCTCAGTCAGCTTCTGCATAGGAAGGCTTGGCGGAATGTCTGCTTCTAATTATAACACATAGTGTAAAGGCAGCAAAGACCACCCCTTACTCATCTTTTGACAGAACCTCATCTTTGAAATTTTCATTCTAGAAACGGAAGCAAGATCTAAGTGAAGGGGTCTCTGTGGAATGTTTGGATGTGATCCTGAGCCGATGTTGACTGGTTTTCTGTTGAATGACTCATTAGGCCGTGAAGAATCGTCTGTTTGGAGAACAAAGCCTTGTTACTGAAGGTGACAATGGAGGGTGTCTCCAAGCCTAATCAAAGGCTTGCATTGTGAACCATGCTTGCTATGAGAACACATTGCCCCAAACTGGGCTGTTATCACACCTTCTGAATGTGTAACGTGTCAGGATTCTTGAGTGTGCATATTGTTCTATTTGAATTCATGTATCGCTTGATAAATTAGAAGAGCTTTTTCCTGAAAATGCCTGAGAGGGTTTAAATAGTTTACCAGAAAGAGGAAGCACTGTGCATCTGTTGTGGTTAGGCTCCCTCTTCCCATGTCACTATGATTCAACCAGCACCTCAGCTTGCCACACACTGTCACTGTCATTGTCACTCTTTTCTTATACTCAATGGAACTTCCAGTTACTATAGGTTTCTAAAGAAAAACTGAAACCCTACTCTATGAGTGATGTTTATTACAGTAGTATGCAGACATATCACTCACTGTTTCAGATTCAGATGCAGACGAGTTATGCAATTTTCTTGTAAAAATTAGTTTTTAAAACATACCGCATGATAGTCTGGTTGTCACTTTGCATCCGTTTCTTTTAATGTGAGACCCAAGTTAGCTCAGTTGCCATCTGCATATAGAAACAGGTGTAACATTGCAACACAGATCTCTACACAGATTCTTAAAGCTAAAACGATGTATTCACCAGCTAGCTACTTCAGATATCTATTCATATGCATCCTGTCGCCTGACAGGGGCTCCACACCCAGTTTCAGTTCGCATAATGCTGAAGGTAGAACTGGTCCTCAAGAACAAGAGACCGCAAAACAGATAACCTTAGAAAAGTAGCCCTAACCATGGGGATAAGCTGTGGGTCAGATGTTGGGGCAACGTCTACCTCTTTGCATCAGAGGCACACCCAGTATCAGTTTATATGCTAGTAGTGCTGATGCGTGAACAAGATTATCCAATCCCACTTCTTCATTCCAATGTCAAACTTCAGACATGTGTATGTACCTCTAAGGGTTTGTCATGTTCTCTGAGCACTGAACAGACAAGTGAACTCAGTATTCACCTCCACAGCGAGACAGGCCATGTGTATGTGTGTGTATGTATGTGTGTGTGTGTGTGTGTGTGTGTGTGTGTGTGTGTGTGAGTGTGTTTGGGTTAGAGTGGTGTGTAGTGTTCTCTGCCCCTGTGCACTCATGCAGACAGAAAGGGGACCTGAGAATTCCAATGGAATGTTTGTGGAATGAGGAAGCCTCCAGTCAGCCAGCCAGTCAGAGAATGTGAGGCAGGGTTGGTTTATATCAAATAAACACAGCTCACAGAAAAAAACGGTGTGTGTGTGTGTCAAACAACAATGTTTAAAATAAAATCAAATAATTATTATATATTTTATCAGGTGTGTTAAAAAAACGAATAAGATATATCTAAAAGTTCGATAAAAGTCATATAATCATGATGAGTGTAGGCTATGGAGTGAACCCAGTCTTACCTCCAGGAGCTGAACATAACTTGAGGGGAACCATCCCCTAACCCCGTCCTTCTCTCCTTCCCACCAGCCACCAGGTAAAGCCTGGATAATCTTGATCATTTCTCCCGCCTCGAAAGTCAAACCCTGCTGGTGTTGATCCCCACTAAATGAGTACAAACTTTTGCAGTAAGATCCAGACATAATCAGTTCTGCTGTCCGGGTCCGCTTTTGGTGGTTTACAGTAGGCTGCGCTGGTGATCCCTCCTCTGGCTCCTCAAGGAGTGAATTCGCTCAAAGTAGAGTTTTTTTTGTCGCAGCGAAAACGTGTACTGTGTCGATTAGCACATTAATGCCACCGACATGTTGTGGGTGAGGTTGTTAGCCTGCCCTGTTGGAATAGTGTGAGAAAGTCCCCTCGGAAAGATCTCGTTGATGCACGCGTGCTTCTCCGATGTTGTGAGTGTGAGCTCCGTCTCGCACAGTCCCCAGTCAAGTCTGCCCTTCACTCCTACTCCGTATGACAAAACTCCTCTCATCTGCCTGTGACTCACCGTGGGACGTGGGTCATCAACTACAGAGTAGGCTATCACAAGGTCGGGCTCCCTTGAAATATAATGAACATTTGAAAACATATACGCAAGTTCTAAGAAGACATGTTTCATTTAAGAGATTAGGCTACTGTAGCCTAAGACAGAACTTTAAAAGGGTTTGCTTTGACTGTAGCCTAAACATGTTGATTGTATGGACTCCTCTTTCGTTCACATGAAAAGGAAAGGTCTGAATTTGGGAAACTTTTATTTATCTATTACAAATGATAAATAGCCCTTTGTATTTGTTTTATGACAATGGCCTAGGATACAATTTAACAATGTATAGTGTGCTTAGTGGCTACTGCTCATAAAATAGTAGGCTGACAAAGTGACATATTTGTAGCTCTAAAGAATAATGGAAAGTAGCAGCAACATTAACATAAAACTTGATTTGGGTATGAGACCTGCAGATAATTATTCTGCCACTAGGCGGTGAAGATTAAAGGTCAAATTGAACAGACTGTCCATCATCTTCTACACCCCACTTTGAACACAAACACGTAAAAGTAAAAATATAAAAGGAGGACCTCATTATATGATAGGCAGGGTAGTAGTATGTAGTAGCCTACATGACCAAAACAAAGCCCATATTATATGAGTCTTCTGAGTCATGTTGTCTCTTCTTGTCGTCACTCCTCTTTGCTCTGTTAGAGGGGAAAACTGGCTGTTATCATTCCAATCTTTGTTGTATTGCATAATAGCAATATGTTCTGCTGATATACATATTGTTGATATTGTCAATTGTAGTTGTAGACCTATTTCTCCACTGACCTTTGAACCCATGTCCCTGCTCTTGGCTCTCAGCTTGTTGACCTGGGACTCAGCGATATCCGCCCGCTCCTGTGCCTCCTCCAGCTCATGCTGCGCCTTCCTGGACTTGGTCAAGTGGATATTTGCCTGCTCCCCCTGTTCAGCATTAACAAACCATTATAACAGCTGGAGGATTTGTAAACACACAGACGCCTACCTCAAAATATACGGTTGGGATGAGAGAATGGGGTTAGATGAGGCCTGTTGGCTTACAGCTTCTTCAGCCTGCCGTTTGTAGGCCTTCACTTTCAGCTGGAGCTTGTCCACCAGGTCCTGCAGTCTCAGGACATTCTTCTTGTCTTCTTCTGCCTAGACAATAGTATGAAAGCATATGTACAAATTTCAGTTGATCATATTTCATCCTTCCCTACCACTGTCCTTCTCTTCCTCCTCGTCAATATCATAATCATCATCATCATCATGGTAATCATTATCATCATCGGCAGCAGCATCATACAGTTGGAATAAAACCATATTATCAACAATCTCAGCAACACTGAATTTCAGCACAAAATGAAGTTAATTTCTCTACCTGGTAGGTGAGCTCCTTGACTCTCCTCTCATATTTCTTCACTCCTTTGATGGCATCCGCTCCTCCCCTCTGCTCAGCCTCCAGCTCTCCCTCCAGCTCTCGCACCTGCCAACCAGGAATCCCAAAGGTTGCTATGTCCATATAATCTCAGACTAATGCTGGTTTTCCATATAGAAGTAAGGTAAAGCAAATATTTCTTAGTCAGAACCATACTCTGGTCTCCAGTTTCTGGAGCTGCTTCTTGCCTCCCTTCAGGGCGATCTGCTCAGCTTCATCCAGGCGCTGCTGCAGGTCCTTGACAGAGACCTCCAGGTTCTTCTTCATCCTCTCCAGATGAGCGCTGGTGTCCTGTTCCTTCTTCAGCTCCTCAGCCATCATGGCTGCCTGCATTCGAATCAGAGAGCAAAGAGCACGTGATTGATTGATTTTAGAGGGAAATATACACATGGCAGTGACTGGGAATTGCCAGCGTGAATGCAATTATTTTAGATGAGGTTTTTTGGAGAAATAATTTGGGAAACAGCTACTGTAACTTGATTGAATAAATAAAAATCGATCTTGGTTTGACTCACATCTGTGATGGCCTTCTTGGCTTTCTCCTCAGCATTCCTGGCCTCCTGGATGACATCCTCAACCTCACCTTGGAGATGGGTGACATCAGCCTCCAGCTTCTTCTTGGTGTTCATCAGGTTAGTGTTCTGAGAGGGAGGCATTGCATATTTAGGCATGGGCTGGAGTGCAAATTTGTAGGATCCAAATCGTATTGCATTGGCTGAATGGACTAATCATTGGAGATACGATTAAATGCATTTATCATTGTTAGGGATGCCATTCTCATTAGCTTTCTGTTTTACTCCCAATACCTGGCAGTTCAGCAGCCCCACTCTCTCACTGGCGTCTGCCAGCTCCTGCTCGGCCATTTTACGGCTCCTCTCTGTCTGTTCCAGAGCAGCCCTCAGCTCCTCCACTTCTGCTTGCAACAGGGCACTCCTGCGCTCCACCATGGCCGCCTGCTCCTTCAGCTCCTCCTGGCTACGCAGTGCCTCGTCCAGGTGCAGCTGAGCATCCTGACAGCATCATGGAAAAACAATTGTTTGCATTTGTGTAAACTTCCTCAACATTACCGCATTCATTACATTCCATGTCCAAATCATCCCTTGGCAGCTTATGGTAGAGCAGGCGCCCTCACCTTCAGCTGTGCCTGGACGTTCCTCAGCTGTTTCTGGGCCTCTTCAGCCTGCCGGTTGGCTTGGCTCAACTGAACCTCCATCTCGTTGAGGTCGCAATCCATTTTGCGTTTCACCCTCAGTGCATCGTTCCTGCCCCTGACCTCGGCATCCAGGGTGCTCTGAAGAGTTTCTATCACCCTCTGGCTGCTGCGTTTCAGCTGATCAATCTCCTCCTCCTTCTCTGCTAGCTTCCTGTCCACCTCACCTTTGGCCTGGGCAAGCTCCAGTTGCACACGCAAGATCTTTGACTCCTCATGCTCCAGGGAGGCCTGTGGGACAACAAGGGTAATACGATGAAGTTCATTCATATGTTAGAACTGATACTGTATGCAACAATGGTTACATTTGCACTATATTCTTCCATCAGTTGCTAAATACACAAAATACCTCTGCTTCCTCAAGAGCACTCTGAATCTCAGCTTTCTCTGTCTCTACAGTCTTCTTAGCCTTCTCCACCTCATGGACCACCTTCCCTTTCTCACCAATCTGATCACTCAGGTCTGTGATCTCCTCTAAATTAGACATAGAGAACCATATTTAGTTTTGTCCCGTTTCAAAATCATATTAACCAAATGTCAAGGTAATCTTATTTACGCTGCAGGATCTTGTTCTCTCGTTTGAAGGTGTCCAGGTGATCGAGAGCTTCCTCATAGGAGTTCTTGATCTTGAAGAGCTCAGTGCTGAGGGAGCGAGACTCTTTCTGAGCCCCTTCCAGTTCAGCCTGGCTCTCCTCATACTTCTGTCTCCATTCAGCCAGAACCTGAAATTAAGATCATGTCAATAACAATACCTCCAAGATGAGTGTTTGTTGAGTGAGATGAGTGTATGCCCCCTGACCTTCTATTATCAACATACTACTACTTGTAGTGCTTTCAGTTTGATTACCTTGTCAAAGTTCCTCTGCTTTTTGTCCAGACTAGCAGCCGATGCATTCGATTTCTCCAGATCAATCATCAGGTCTTCTATCTCACCCTGAAGTCTCTGCTTGCTCTTCTCCAGGGAGGCACACTTAGCATTGACTCCCTCCATAAGCTCCTCAGTATCCTGCAGTCTCTGGGTCAGCTTCTTCCTGGAAGAGAAAAAAGAATGTCAACTTCAGATCCTTGCTGTCAATGATTTGTATCAGTGAAATTGGTATGATATGGTTACTTGGCCTCCTCCAGCTCCTCAGTGCGCTGGATGGCGTCAGTCTCGTATTTGGTTCTCCACTGAGCCACCTCAGAGTTCGCTTTGGACATGCCTCTCTGGAGCTCAGCCTTGGCCTCCTGCTCCTCCTCAAACTGCTCCCTCAGTAGGTCACAGTCATGACGAGACGATTGGAGGGCATGGGCAAGTGCGTTCTTAGCCTATTGTTGACAAAATCAGTCAGGAGTGATGTTCTCTGACAATATTATGTTTGACATTAAATGGTAAATGGACTACACTTATATAGCGCTTTTCCACCTTAGCGGCACTTTACAATGGCCTCTCATTCACCCATTCACACACACATTCACAGTAGCTGCCATGCAAGGTGCTAACCTGCTCATTCATGCAATTTGGGGTTAGGTGTCTTGCTCAAGGACACTTCGACATGTGGACAGTTGGAGCTGGGATTCGAACCACTGACCCGTCGATCACTGAACGACCCGCTCTACCAACTGAGCTACAGCCGCCCCCACATTATAGAGTTATCTATATCCTGGTCAGTGTATCTACCTTAACTTCCTCCTCAACAAGCCTCTTCAGCTCCTCAATCTGCTGGGTTGAGGCCTGTTTACCTCTGGTCAGCTGAGATACAAGAGATTCTCTCTCCTCTAGCTGCCTAGAGAGCTCACCTGTAAGAAATATTATTGAGTAAAACATAAGTTTCATATCATGATGACTATTTACATCAATATATTAATTACATTTGTAACATCATTCATCTGAGTACAGTTGCCTACCATTCTCTGTTTGCAGTCTTGCTTTCTGGACAGTGATGTCATTGATATGGTGAAGGCTGTCATCACATTTTGTCTTCACCTCGCTGAGCTGATCTTCTAGGCTTCTGCACATTTTCTCCAGGTTAGCCTGGCAAATCAACATCCATTAAGAATACTGTACAGTACATGTCGGACGTTGAGATATGTTATCGGTGTACTCCTTGTCAACATTTTCTGTTGCTAGCTGACCTTTGATTTGGCCATAGTCTCCATGTTGCTGGCCAGATCGTCCACCTCCATCTTGTATTCACTCTTTTCCTTCTCCAGTTTCTGTTTGATGCGTTGTAGGTTGTCGATGTGCTCTCCCAGCTCTGCCATACTGTCTGCATGTTTCTTGCGCAGTGCTGCTGAAGTGGCCTCGTGGTGCAGGGTGGACTCCTCCAGGTCCCGCCTCAATTTATGAAACTCTGCTTCACGCTTCTTATTCATCTCCATCTGGGCCGTGGTGGCTCCTCCAGCCTCCTCAAGCCTCTCGCTGATCTCCTCAAGTTCCCTGGAGAGATCAGCCCTCTGCTTCTCCACCTTGGCCCTGGCAGTGCGATCAGCCTCAATCTCCTCCTCCAGCTCCTCAATACGGGCCTTGGCGGAACATTAAAGTAGGCCAAACAAACCATTTAATGACTGACAGCACTACTTTGAATTATATATTTTGAAATATCATAAGTATTTTGCTACCTGGTTCTCCTTGAGTTTTTTCTGTAATTGATCACCAAGAGCTTGTTCATCTTCAATTTTCCCCAGCAGATGACAATTTTCAAAGTCTTTCCTTGTTCCCATAACAGACAAGTTAGTTCAACATTGAGTAAAATATAGTGATATTTATGTAGATTTAATGTTCTACTTACTTCTTCAGTTTTTCATCTGTTTGCTGTTTGTCATTCTCCAGATCCATTATGGATTCATGGGCCAGTTTCAGGTCTCCCTCTAGCTTTCTCCTGGCTCTCTCAAGGTCCATGCTGCGTTTCTTCTCTTGTTCAAGGGAGCCCTCTAGCTGCAAAACCATGGCATGACATTGAACACAATCACAGTACTGGGAAGTTATTAAGCGCATGTAAGATATTCAGTGCATGCTATTCACGCACATCATCCACTTGTTGTTCCAGCTTCATCTTGGCTTTGCTCAGAGTGTTGACTTTGTCTTCTTCTGCCTGCAGATCATCCAGTGTTTGCTGATGGGCCTCTTGGAGGGATTTTTTCTCCTTGGTAATCTTAATGATGCTTTCTTCCAGCGTTGACATCTCCTCAGTCAGGTTCTTCACCTGGAAATGCACAAATGCACAATTAGGTAGCCAATAATGTTAAATCAATTAGGTTTGATGATAACCATATGGCAGAGCTACTGCTGCCTGTTTACCTTGTTTTCAGTGGCATGTTTCTCCTTCTCCACTTTGGCCAGGGTGAGCTCCAGATCATCTATGTCCTTCTTCAGCTCAGAGCACTCATCCTCCAGCTTCCTCTTCCTGGCGGTAAGCTCAGCATTTGCCTCCTCCTCATCCTCCAGCCTCTCACACAGCTCTTTGGCTTTGGCCTCCAACTGGATCTTGCTCTTGATGAGTCCCTCACATCTCTCCTCTGCATCTACCAAGCTCTCACTTTCCTAGAGGATAAATCAGTAGTTAAAAGTAATATCTCTCAGCGATTCACCATACCATATACCCCTACTTATTGTATGTACAGCAAGGTTATTATAATTAATGAAAACTAACTAAAAAACGAAAACTAGGTGGGAAAAAACATTTTAGTTAACTGAAATAAAAATAAAAACTAGGCTTTACAAAAAAACGATAACTAACTAAAACTGTATTGTGTGTTTACAAAACTAACTAAAATAAACTACAATTATTGAGAAAATGTCCTTAGTTTTAGTCTTTTTCATTTCATACATAAGCCTAGTATTTTGGGTGGATATGAAATCTATCCTCCATTTTTCATTAGCTGTGCCCCAGCGCAGAAGTAACCTGACGTGCGCAAAATGGTTTGTTTCACACAGAGTGAAATAATGTGAGCTCACAAGATCAGGATGGTCTCACGAGGCTGGCGCAGAAGAAAAAAAAACTAAATCTAATACTGAAACTAATAAAAACAAAACTAAAACTAAGCATTTTCAAAAAATAAAAAATAAACTAAACTAGCAAACCTGCTTTAAAACTAATCAAAACTAAACTGAAATTGTAAAACAAAAAGTTAAAACGATATAAAAATAAAAACTAATGAAAAAAGCAAAACTATTATAACCTTGATGTACAGTAATATTATTATCCACTGAATAACATACAGTAGCCACTTGCAGCTGAAGGTCATTCTTCTCCTGTAGCAAAGAGACCATTTTTTCCTCTAGCTCCTTTTTCTTGGCTTCAGCTTTGGCCAGGTTCTCCTTGCACTTGGCAAACTCTTCCTTCATGGTGGCCATTTCCTTCTCGGTCTCAGCACTCCTTAGCAGTGGCTTGATCTTGAAGTAGAGCTTCATCCATGGCCAGTGTTTCACATTCATGAAGGAGCGGATGTTGTATTGGACGACGTAGATGGATTCTCTGTGTTAGGAGAGTGAGAGGTTATGATGTGATCGGCACCCCAAATTGCAGTAGTTAGTCGAGCCCTCTCAGAGGATGAGTTTTACCTTCTCTCCATCATCTTTTTGAACTCCTTCCTCATGATAAAGCCACGGCAGACCGCCTGAGTCATTGTGACCAAGGTTGCCAGCTTCTCATCTCTCATCTCCTCCAGGGTTCCCAGCAGTCCAGCCTTGAAGAACACCTGAGAGAGGGAGAAAATAGCTTTAGAAGCAAACACCCTGGTTTGACCACCACAAATCAAATCTGATATTTCTGTTTTTATTTTACCTTGGTGTGCCCAAATTTGTACTGGTTGTGATCCACATCAATAGACCCCAAGAGCTTTTCTGCAGCTTTCTTGTTGTCAATGAATTGGCCATCAGGGATAACACTGGCATTCAGTACTTTGTACCTGTAAAGGAATGGAAAGTACATATTGCTACATCATATGCATCAATGTATCTGACTATATAGCTAAAGGATCTCATAATGTACCTCTGCTTGAAGTCACCATAGAGGATTCTGCTGGGAAAGCCCTTTCTGCAGATCCTGATACCCTCCAGCACACCGTTGCACCTCAGCTGGTGGATAACCAAGGCGTTCTCCATCAGACCTAAAGGACAAAATTCATAAAAGTTGTATTGTCTGAAGAGTTTTATATTCGTTCTACTCCATAAGGCTTCAGTGTTACCTGGAGTTTTTGACTCATTGGGAATCAGGCAGCGGACAAAGTGAGGATGGGTGCTCCTCAGGTTGGTCATCAGCTTGCCTAGGTTCTCCTGTGGGATAATAGAGGAACTATACTGTACATCACTGTATTACAGTTAAGTTACAGAAATTCTAGCATCTCAATGTTGATTTTGGGGAAATTATTTCGTTTAATCAGGGGATCCTCCTACCCTGAACAAGGCTGACACTGTTTGGAATGAGCCTCCTTTCTTCTTGGCCCCTTTCTTAGAGGTATCTGTGAAGGATAGTGTGCAATGTGTTTTTATGGATGTTCACAATCTCAATATTTCCAGAAGAAGCCATGTTAACAGTTACGTAGCAACTGTAGAGATCTTACCATCGGCAGTAGAGAAGCTTGCATACAGGAGAGCCAGCAGTTTGACTGCAGACTTCTGATAGATCTGGACTACCGACTCATTCAGGGGATCCTTGTTCTTGTCCAGCCACCCACAGATATTGTAGTCAACAGTGCCAGCATAGTGCACTAGGGAGAAGTGGGCCTCGGCCTTGCCTTTGGCAGGCTTGGGCTTCTGGAAACAGACTGTTTTTCCCAGATGCTGGTCGTACAGCTTGTTCTTGAAGGTTGTATCTGAAGCCTTGGGAAACATACATTCCTCTTCAAGGATGGAGAAGATGCCCATTGGCTGTTGAGGAAAGAGTGTGATGAGACATTTTCAACAAATAATTGAGAAGGTTTTTGCTTCTCTAAATATGTTCTTTCTCATGATGTTTACCTTCTCAATGAGCTCAATACAGGCAGCCAAGTCCATCCCAAAATCAATGAATTCCCACTCAATTCCCTCTTTCTTGTACTCCTCTTGCTCCAGAACAAACATGTGGTGGTTGAAAAACTGTTGCAGTTTCTCATTGGTGAAGTTAATACACAGCTGCTCCAGACTGTTGTACTGCAATTAGAATAGTAGATTGAACTGTTCCATATCAGCAGACACATCCAGTACAGTGAGAGCAACATAATAAATATGATACTTACATCAAAGATCTCAAACCCAGCAATGTCCAGAACTCCAATGAAGAACTGTCTTTGCTGCTTGGTGTCTAACATCTGGTTGATACGGATGACCATCCAGAAGAACATCTTCTCATAAATGGATTTGGCCAAGGCCATAACTGAATTATGGACCTACGATCAGAAACAAAAGTGAAACTGTTATCAGTGATCACCTGAATATTAGATAGAGACAGCTGGGAGACAGGATATGAATATGTTTCACCTGTTGGACAGTCTGTCCCTTTGTGACATACTCATTTCCAACCTTCACTCTGGGGTAGCAGAGGGCTTTGAGCAGGTCTGCAGAATTCAGGCCCAGGAGGTAGGCAACTTTGTCTGCCACTGAACAAGGACAACAAGTTTTTGCTGCAGACATTCATCTTCACCTGTGGTAGTTATATATCTATATATACTGATATATGATACAGTAAATCGTTTCTAAAGACTCTTCTCTGTGTGTGTGGGGGGGGTTACCCTCTGTGCCGTCTGGCTCCCCCTGTTCTTCTCGCTGCTTCTGCTTGAATTTCATGTTCCCATGATGCATTACAGCACCTGTCAGCTTGTAGATACCCATCTTTTCATCCAGAGAGAAGCCCAGGATATCAATAGCTGTCTAGGAATAGAATATCCAGTATGAACATGATATTCCACAATAAGCAGCCGTGCGAGAAGCAAAATATGCAATTATTTGTATTCCACATTAATATTATCCCAGCCTAACCGAAGTGACTAAGGAGATGAACATGTGAATAGGTTTAAGGTAATTCATTGCTCATACATCTGTTGCCACCAGTTCTTCCTTGTCGTCAATACTGGCGATAGTGATCTGACCCTGGCTGATCATGGGGAAGTCGTAGGGGTTGGTGGTGATGAGCAGCATCTCTGTTGAAGATTTGATATTATTCATCATTCATAATTAAATTCATTCATGATTGATGAATGATCTGTCAGCTCCTCTTGTCGACCTTTACCTATCAGTTCTGGCTTGTGGTTTGTCATCACTTGGTAGAAGATGTGGTAACTTCTCTCGTCTGCAAGCTGAAATGTTACCCTGGATTTTTCCAGTAGATCTGTGGAAGAACATAGGAATATGAAAATAATTATCTGGGTTATATGCATAGGAACACCACATGGTTCCATAATAGACTCACATGTCTCAATGTCAGCTGAAGCTAGTTTTCCTGTGGTTCCAAAATGAATCCGGATGAATTTACCCTGATTGAAAAAATAAGATTGAAATGATGAGGGTTAGGACTTCTGTTTACTTTCATTTTTATACCTCATACATTATTTACCTGTTTTTTTTTTTATAGTGTTCTACTTACAAAGCGTGAAGAGTTGTCATTCCTCACTGTTTTGGCATTACCATATGCTTCTAGCAAAGGGTTCGCTGCAATGATTTGATCCTCCAATGAACCCTAAAGAATATGGTAGTACTTTTTACTTTACAGTTCGCTTGTCAAACTGGTATCTATTGACACATACTGTAAAATCTTTTGACCTTTGCTGCCCACCTGCATTTTACCACTTGCTGAAACCTCTTTCCTCTTGTCACCTCCAGCCACTGCGATTGTCGCAAAGTACTGGATGACACGCTTGGTGTTCACAGTCTTCCCTGCACCGGATTCTCCACTTAGTCCACAATAAGAGAGGGAGGAGACAAGAAGGGACACGTTGAGATAAGGAAGAAAAAAGCTCAGGTCATGCGATTTGGGCTCATGACATGAAAGAAACAGAATATTACAGTAATATACAATGAAACCTACGTGATGAGAACAGACTGGTTCTCTCTATCTGTGAAAGAAAAAATAAAATATTTCTAAATGGTTATATTAATGTGTAGCATTAATGTCATGTGTTGAAATAAGTAAACTCATGCTGTAACCTTACCAGTGAGCATGAACTGATAGGCATTGTCAGAGACAGAGAAGATGTGAGGTGGGGCTTCCATACGTTTCTTCCCTCTGTAGGCTGAGACAACTTCCTTGTTGTAGACTGGGAGCCACTTATAGGGGTTCACAGTCACACAGAACAGCCCAGAGTAGGTCTGAAACACCAGAGGGACACTCAAGTCACTGGTCATAGACTTGTATTACCAATTGGGTGTCATTTCAATCATTGTATTTCAATGTCACACAGACAGAATGAGGGTCAAACAGAAGAGACTCAACATAGATCATCCATGCTGCGTAACGCTCTTTAAGGTTATACAGGACAGACGCCTCATTGAGGTGGGTCATCATGGCCATGTCCTCAATCTTGTCAAACTTAGGAGGGTTCATGGGGAAGATGTCATCGTCCTTCACTACTACAACCTTGGAGAGAGTAGTTACAAAAGATAATAATTTGATGGAGAATATACATGGAAGCTAAACACTTCAGCTCATCAATCATGCTTGTGCAGTAATTACAGCTTTACATCAGAACTTCAGCTCATTGTTGCTTGTGAAGTGTCTTTATTTACTTACACATTAATTACCTTAGATAAATATAAATACACTTTATTGCTAGTCCATTATTCATTCAATATAGTATACGTTATGTGAATGTATTGAATGTTGTATAGCACTAATGCTCTAGTCAGAACCAGATGAACACTCACTTGGCCTTCAGCAGTTTTAACTGTGACTTTTCCTCCATCTTTCTTCTGGATGTTGCCCTTCACATACAGGTCTTTGGTGTCAGTTACATAGCAGGCAGTCTTGGCATCAAAAGATCTGTTCTGGGCCTCAACCCTCTCCCTCTCCGGTTTGCGGAGGTAAACAGCCGCCTCGCCGTAAATGGCCATCTCAGCGTCTGTACTCATGGTTGGGTTTTAGCTGGAAAGATGAAGCACAGATTACCCTCATACTCTGTTAGAAGTACCGATATACAGTATCATGAGGTAGTGGCATCATAAGACCCTCACCCAGATCCACGCGCTCAGATAGAAGTGCTGCTCTGTTGCTCTCTGCTCCTGTGGGGAACTATGAGTACTTAAGGATTGAATAAACCATCAATAATTGAAAAGTATATTATGGAAAACATGTAATTAGCATCAAGAGAAAATAGTGTACAGTACAAGACCATCTGGGACAATCACTGAGGACCAAACTCACCACTGTGCTCAGAGATCCTTCAGTGATTGAGGGGGTTCCTGGAGCTGCTTTTATTGAGTTACTTTGGTCCGGCTGTTTAATCCTTCCCCTTGTTTTGGGCAAGAGAGACTGAGTGACACCCCTGATTAGTTCTGTGACATATCTCATTATGAGCCTATTTTCAGATCAGGTGTCAGTGGTGAGACAATGGTTATGACAGCTTGACGTCAGAGATTTATTTCTAAACCTTAGATGATGCTGGAGGAGAGACAGAACACTTAATATTACTAGTTATACTAAACTTAACTACTGTGTACAGTATATGACTACCTATTAGGGATATTATTTTGAGTCTCATCAAAGCAGTTTCGTTTATAATCTATATTGGTTATGTGTACAAAATGTGTAAGCATTGAGAAGAAAAAGTGTGTGCTATAGCATTATGATGTTTGACTATATGGTACAATGTGTACAAGCACAATGTAGTTTTATAATACAATCCAACAGCTATGGTGGGAGATAGTCATCTGCAAGTATGTGTTACACGCTATACATCCTGTATTTGGGTAGAGACCTGGGAATCACATTAGAGATCTAATTATAAAACTATACACTTAATCCTGTAGAATGTAAGACATTCAGATGGTATTATACTTTCATGTCAGGCTTATATTTCAGTCTGGCTCTCAGACAATTGGAATTCCAAAGTCATGATGATGACTTTGAGATACTGATGGCATTTATAAGTGGACCATAGAAAATAAGATAAACACAGGTGGAATACTCCAGAAATATAAGTCTATCATGTTATACTTAACAACGGAATCTCACAGCTAATGGTGTAGCTCAATGAGAGGAAATGTCTGCATGCCTTAGTGAGTGGGGGGCTTTTGATTATAGGGCCTAATCGTGGTTAATCCACCGATCTCATGCAAGGCCTGGGCATTACGTGTGTCCTGTGGAAGCTGACATTGGAGAGGAGGCCTATTTCTGCCACTGTGGGGAAGCCTGTGCCGCAAATGTCACCCTGCATTCTCCTCAGGATCTATTCTGATCTCTTCAAACACTAGAGACTCTCAAATTAAATTAAAACAACATGCACATGATTCTTGGCAGTCTTAGGCCTAAGTTGAGAGTCAGAAGTGCACTATTGCAGACTATCGGTCTGGCAGGTGAATGATCTCACTGATGTGGTCTACCCTTGTTGTGGAGACGAAACATTTATTGGACATTTGTGGTGAATCAAAGAACAGCAAATAAGAGAGTGCATGTGAAGAGATGTATTATTCAAAGAACAGTCAGACTACACCTCTTTGCTCTTGTTTCTCACACTTTTCTACAGTTCCACTAGGTTGTTATTGTATTCATCTCCAGTCAGGGACGTCAACACTCCACTGTCTTCTACTACTCAGCAAGCTAATGGGCCAAATAGATAAGGAATCAAATGTTAGATATTTCCTTGCCTGCATTTGCCTGCTCTACTGTAAGTGTTTGTACTGCCTCAACAGTAGCCTACCTTTCCAGTGCTTTTGGCTCACAGCTTGTCAAAAAATACACAAATTGGCTCATTGAAAAAGATAACCTTTAATGCAACAGATGGTAAAATTTCAGTGTCATTTGATGGACAACTGTAAACAAACACTGGTATAAATAGAGTGGTATGGTCAGCTGAACGTAGACTACCTTGGGGGGATCACTCCCGCACCTTGAAGACATCTACTCCAAAAGATGCAAGACCAAGGCCAACAGGAGAGACCTGAGAGACCCCAGCCAACCAGGCAACGGACTGTGAAAAGATACTGAGCACACAGGGCGAGCACGGAGAGACTTAGGAAGAGTTTCTTTCTGAAAGCCATCCGGATCCTGAATGACAATAACATAGTTATTAAATCAGGATTAAAAGAAAACTACCCAAGATGAAACTGTGTATCATAAAACCCGTGGCATCTTGGGTAGTTTTCTTTCAATTCTGATTTAATCCTGATTTAAGCCATTTTTGAGACTTTAGAATACTTTTATTTTGAAATGGCATATCAGAATCTCGTGACACTCCACGAGTCTGACTGTGAGCAGGTCTCCTACAACTGTGTAGCATAGAACCCGTGGCATCTTGGGTAGTTTCCTTTTAATTCTGATTTAAACAGTTTTTGATACTTTAGAAGGCTTTTATTTTGAAATGCCACATCAGAATCTCGTGACACTCCACGAGTCCGATTTTGAGGAGGTCTCCTACCACTGTGTAGCATAGAACCCGTGGCATCTTGGGTAGTTTCCTTTTAATTCTGATTTAATCCTGATTTAAACAGTTTTTGATACTTTAGAAGGCTTTTATTTTGAAATGCCACATCAGAATCTCGTGAAACTCCAGGAGTCAGACCGGGAGGGGGTCTACTACCACTGTGTGGTATAGAACCCGTGACATTTTGGGTAGTTTTCTTTCAATCTTGATTCAATCCCGATATGAACCGTTTTTTAAGGTGGACCGGATAATTCCAAACGGGTTATGAGAAACGGGTTCTAACGTCCAGTCAGAGGCACCTCAGTAGGCAGCATATTTGTAAATATTCGATTGGAACTTGACTTGATGCCTCCCTACCTCCGAATGCTGCCTATTCAGCCGTTTGGGACACAGCCTCGCTCACTTTTCAATAATTCGCGACACTCAAGCTTTTGGTGGTAAAACAAAAGAGTATTGTTAAGTAACCTGCCATACAACAGTAAAGTAGGATTCTGCGCAGTGCGCTGGTAGGACGTTCGTGAATGCACTGACAGCAGTGAACATGTAGCCCAACATTCTCCGGGGTTGACAAATGTGGATTGTAACAAAGTATCTAGCTCTATCTAACCGAAGCAGGAAAACGTTTGAATGGTCCTCCCAATTGTAGCCTAGCCTACTCAAAAAGAAGGCAAATATATCAAGACCGGTCTGGCAGGGGTCCAACATGTTATGAGATTGACTAGTTTGGTTGTCTCTTGTCGTAAATACTTCTTTACCAAGTGGATTCAAAGAGGAATTTTGTCCAATGAACATAATATGACAGGTATGGAGTGCTGTTCCCGATCCCAACCACTGTTTACGTTTGGAGTTATTGCTGATATTCAGTACGCCGATATTGACGACGGCTTAAATTTCAAACAAACAAGGAAACGCTATTACAGAAGCAGTCTCCGGCTGCTGCGCAATGCCCAGGAGAGCTGGACTTCGATACCTGTCAAACCTGATTTCATCCTTCAGCTCGGGGACATTATTGATGGCTTCAACAAGAAGTATGACGCGTCAGACCGAGCTTTGGAAACTGTCATGAAAGAGTTTGACTCCAGTCCGGTGGATGTTCATCACGTGTGGGGCAACCATGAGTTTTATAATTTCCGCAGGGAGACCCTCCTACGTTCGACGCTGAACAGTATAAGGACTGCTTGTGAAGGGCGGCCCCAGACTGGAGATATCTACGCCTACCATTTCAGTCCAGCCCCCAGGTTCCGATTTGTTCTCCTGGATGCTTACGATGTCAGCGTGCTAGGGAGAGAGGAGACAAGTGTGCAATATCAGCAGGCAATGGTACTTTTGAAGGAGCACAATAGTAACGAAGACCTAAACCATCCACCAGGTAAACTAGATAGAGTGTGTGGTGGTGTGTGTGTGTGTGTGTGTGTGTGTGTGTGTGTGTGTGTGTGTGTGTGTGTGTGTGTGTGTGTGTGTGTGTGTGTGTGTGGGGGGGGGGTGATAGGCAACTGCATTTGGTAAATGGGCTTCACTTATAGCACTTTTATCCAAAGCGCTTTACAATGAATGACCTTCACCCATTCACACACACGAATGAGGAAGGGCCAGGATTCGAACCGCCGACCCTTCAATCATTGGACGACCCTGCTCTACCTCCTGAGCTACAGCTGCCCCTTGATAGTGTTGTTCCCTTCCTGCAGCATCGGCGGGCCTGGAGCAGAGGTTTGTGAAGTTCAATGGAGGATTCAGTCAGGAGCAGCTGGATTGGCTGGAAGGAGTCCTGACACAGGCTGATGGAAACATGGAGAAGGTCACTGTCCTCAGTAAGTGGATTCATCATTCATTCATCATCTCCTTATTAAAATATGTTATTACATAGTCCTGACAGTTGATGCAAGCTCATGACTTAAACCTTTGCTATGTGGAAGGATTTCACTATATTTGCGTTGTTTTTGTTGATTTCCCAGGTCACCTCCCTGTGCACCCCAGCTCTACTGACCCCATCTGCCTGGCCTGGAACTACGATGAGTTGCTGTCCATACTACAGTCTCACAAGAGTGTGGTGTGCTTCATAGCAGGCCATGACCATGAGGGTGGATACCACAGAGACTCAGACTCCGGAGTGCACTACATCACTTTGGAGGGGGTCATCGAGACCCCCCCTGAGAGCAATGCTTTTGGCACCGTCTCAGTTTACCAGGATAGGATGCTCTTGAAAGGGAATGGGAGGGTCTCTGATAGAGAACTACTGTTCCCATGAAGCACTAGGGACAGAGTCACGGACAGAGTCATGTGAATGTGAATTTTCATATAGGCCTCCTGTATGATGAAATACATAAGATGCCTTAAATACCTCAAATAATATGTACCATGTTGTAGCCTACTGTGTTGACATACTGAAACCCAAAGTTATTTATAGAATAGGCCTAAAGGTAATTCATCTATGATTTTAGTTTAAGAAGGACTTTTATGTGGAGACTCATTTTATGTGATTTTAGATATCCTTCGAATGCTTGATTATGAAAGTCAGGTACCCTATAAGCACTGTAATTAATGTTTTAAACTTCAGTAAACCTTTATTCAAATGTGCTGTTTCTTGTCAAAAATTATTCGACCAAAGGAAGATCGCATCTGAGTGTAGTTTATCCTACAGCCCCTCTCCCTCGCTCCCTCCCCCCGGTACACTCTCTGGTCTCTTCCGTGACTCAGGGCGTTTATAGACGTGGCCGTGAGGTGCAACTGCGCTTTGCTGGCGCAGTGTCCCGTTTGGGGCGAGAGAGAGAGCGAAGTTTGCTCTGCATTGCAGCCTGAGCGCTGCTGCTGGAATCGAACACAACAATGGCGACTCCCAGTCCCAACAGCAACTCAACCTCCAGCAGCAACAGCAATTTAGTAGGATCCACATCGCACCACCATCACCCGCAGCCACAACATTTGACAACCGTCAGCAGCATGCAAGGTTAGAGAAGACTGCTTTAATGTCGTTTTTTTATACTGAGACTGAGCTGCCTCAATATATGACTCACTGGGAGTAACGTTAATAGCATTAGCAATCCTTACCTTGAAACAGCTATCAAGCTAGCAGTGATGCAGTATCCTGAGCTGATCTATCGGCCTGTTATGTTACAATTATATCAGTGGCTTCATTGCCTTGTTACTGTAAGAAGTCTTGGACAGCTGACGCGAATGACACATACTGAAATAGTTACATTGTAGCGATGATACGGTCATTGAATTCCCATCAATCGATGTTTTAGCCTTAGCTGCTGCATGCACCGCAAGGCCTACCAGATTGAAAACTAATGTTTTTTTCTTGACAAACTGTTCCCAGGCATTGCTTTATAGTTTGTTCGTAACAAAACCCCGGTATTTAGCTTATCTTACTGTTTATTTGGTGTTGCTGAAAGAAAGTCATATCGGTCATATAATTAGATTGGCATAAGCATATCATGCTAGACTGTGTTGGCAGGCCATGCCCACGGTCATATCAGATTTGGGTTGTATATATAATATATTTGTCCTAAATGTCTAGCATCCAATGTGTTATTTAAACCTTGCAGAGACCAACACGTGCTGGAGATGTCAAAATGAAACAGGTATTCACACTTATTATTTAAAGGCTATTGTGTTGTCTGTGTATGCTGTGTACACTGTGGGGACACACGTGTAAACAGCCGTCACCTGTTTCTACAGTACGTGCTCTTTTGTTTTTGATCTCCTCAATCATTTTCCCACTTTGTGTTTCGTGTGTTTTATTAATTTTGAAATGCTCCATTTCACTTGATTCAATAATGTAATATTGTGATATTGTTCTAAAGGGCTGTATAGGTCTGAGTTTCATCGTTGTATTATTCCAGTTGTATTGTCCCATGTCCGGTGGGACAATGTTGGCTTATAGCCACTGACAAACTGAAAGTCAAATTTTCTCTAAAATCTATATAGAGCACCAGATTATAGTTAGGCCTACCAGTGGTTTGTACACCCATGGCACCAGATGATAGCTGTGAGTCTGTCCATCATATTAGCTGTGCTTCTTCCTCTTCAAAGGCACTCAGGTGCAAACCTTAGCTGAAGATTACTGGTGTATATAGCATTTTAAAAATGATACACAACTCAATCAAAATACTTTATTGGAAACCTCTCCCGAAGTACAGAAAAGCCAAAAGGAAAATGTAGTAAAATGTTTTTTCTTTATCTCAGGGTTTCAGATAAGCCTGTCTGGAGTGCCCCAAAGTAAGCATTAGTACTCTCACATAGTGCACACCCACCTTTTCTCTCTGTGGGTGCGTCCTGATAGTCTATTATGACTTCCTCTCCTTGTTTCCTCTCCCCCATCCTACAAACTCAATTCAATGAGCAGGAGAATAGCAAATTCCTGTTGGTGATCACTCCTATTGCCTGTGATTGAGGGAGACGATACGGGGAAAGGAGGCCACTGTACACTATGGAGATGCACCCTGTGTGGTGCTTTGGTAGAGGGGGAGTCTGTCCACTGCTCACGGCTGTTCACTAATACAAGGTGGAATCGAGGATTCCAAGGGATCTTTTCACCGGGGTGTATACTGTAAAGGTTAGGGGGCTGTTGCACCTCTTATTTGGGCCTAATGTTGAAGGTGACTTGACACTATCATTTTGTTTTCACCTTAGTTTTTGTGTTATTGTTAGTTTGTAATACCAAAGGAGTAAAATTATGTTTGATTGAACATTGCGTAAACAGCTAATTTATATGTTCTTTCTGAAGAAACACTGGCACACATTGTGAAGTGGTGGTGTCAAATCTCTTTGGCATGTTGAGAAGTCTGTACAGGGATTCCCAATATCAGTTTTCATCCTCCCCTCAGTGTACTGTATGTGCATGCTAACAATCAGTGTACAGTTGTCCTGTGGATGTTATGATGATGGTTTAGTCACGAGCTCAGAAATTACGTGATGTTCTTCTTCCACTTCTTGGACATTGGGAAACCCTGCACTTTTTTGGCACTTTGCTTGAGATTAAAATGCATTTTGGGCTTCATTTGAACTTTACGCTCAAGTGACTTTGATCATTGTGAGATTAAATCTGCCTGAAAGAAAAATGATGTAGAAACAAAGAAAGAAAGAAAAATGATCTACAGCATCTACAGCACCTAGCATGTTGTCAGACCAGTCTCAGTGCCTACTCTCTCTATAGTACATCCTGTACTGTACTAGAGTATGCTTTGTTCAGGCTTATAGAAAGGGTGTTTGATTTTAAAGGTTAAAATAGTATGCCATGAACAGTAAGTGTGGTAGAAGTTAACTGGCAAGTTCTCAAGGTAAGAAGCCTAACTCAACACATATTGAGAAAGAAGACATTATCCATTTTAACCCACTGTGATGTGTTACATCCCCTCACAGATTTTCATGCTCTCCCAGACACAAATTTAGCATCCCATTGCTGTTTGTGCTCTCACACTGACACATGCGTGTGTTGGGAACATGCGTGATCTCTCCTCGCCCTGCCAGGTAAACGCAAAGCCCTGAAGCTGAACTTCGCCAACCCCCCAGTGAAGCCCGCCACCAGGCTCCCCCTCCACCCGCCCGCCCCCTCCTTCCAGAACCCACACATGTAAGTTCTACAACAACACGACAAGACTTCCCTGCCAGTCCGGTTTCTGGTTCCGAACCGCAACCATTCTCGTCTGTTGTTTACTCCACATATGGCTTACTTGGCCTGGGCTACTGATCTCGGATTTCAGGCGCCTGATTGGGTTATTGCCCCTTGAGATGAACAACTTTTCTTCTTTTTTTCTTTACTATCTCCACGCTGTTCTGTTCTGTATAGAAGGGGATGGATGGAAGCGAAATGAGCGAAGCTATCCCCTGAAATGTTTCGGAATCCCGAGAGGCTCAGGGCTTGCTGATTAATAATGAAACACCGCCTCATTAATGTATAATGTATGCTCCTCGTTCCATTCCTAAAGGTCTCTTCTCTCCCACCTCCCCCCACTTCCCCTCGATCATCTTCCCCTTTCTTCTTTTCCCTCCCTCCCCTCCTCCTCCCCTACAGAGAGCGTCTGCGGACGCACAGTATCGAGTCCTCAGGGAAGCTGAAGATCGACGAGGAGCTCTGTGACTTCACGGCCGAGGACCTGAGGGACCTGGGGGAGATCGGCCGCGGGGCCTACGGCTCCGTCAACAAGATGGTGCACAAGCCCAGCGGCCAGATCATGGCGGTCAAGGTGACCATCTAGACACGCCGAGTCCGGGTGCCGGCCCGGCTGAGACTGTACACTGCACCACACCGCTAGTTTCCTCTGTGTGACTCTGGACATCACATTTGAGTTTTGATTTCCCCAAAATATTAGCGTATATGATCCAGTGTTTCCTCAAATTTCTGTCAGGGTTTATCCAGTCAACAAGAACAACAAGTGATCTTTTTTTTCTTCTTTTTTGGACAATTTGATACACAAAATGCCAAGTGTAAGTAAAACTGGTCACACTTTACAATAAGGGTCACAAAAACATCAGTTAACTGTTCACTAATGCTTATTTAGGGTTAGGTTAGGTTACTAATGTAAATTAATACCTTAGTTAAGGTTAGGGTTAGGGTTAGGTGAGTTAACCTTAGTTAACATAAATAACATTAGTAAATGGTTAATAGAGACATTAGTTAACTGTTACTTAATGCTTAATAATGCATTAACTAATGCTTATTAATGTACCCTTATTGTAAAGTGTTACCATAAAACTCTGAAAAACCTGTGTGTGTGTGTGTGTGTGTGTGTGTGTGTGTGTGTGTGTGTGTGTGTGTGTGTGTGTGTGTGCGCGTGTGTGTGCGTGTGTGTGTGTGCGTGTGTGTGTGTCCCAGAGGATTCGCTCCACGGTGGATGAGAAGGAGCAGAAGCAGCTGCTGATGGATCTAGACGTGGTGATGAGGAGTAGTGACTGTCTCTACATCGTCCAGTTCTACGGAGCTCTCTTTAGAGAGGTCGGGGACTAACTCTCAGGCTACTGGCTCTACTACCTAACTAGGGACCACCTCGCCTACTACCTCACCAGGAATCACCTCAGCTACTACCTCACTAGGAATCACCTCACCTACTACCTCACTAGGAATCACCTCACCTACTACCTCACTAGGAACCACCTCACCTACTACCTCACTAGGAACCACCTCATCTACTGTACTACCTCACTAGAAACCACCTCACCTACTGTACTACCTCACTAGGAACCACCTCACCTACTGTACTACCTCACTAGGAACCACCTCACCTACTACCTCACTAGGAACCACCTCACCTACTACCTCACTAGGAACCACCTCATCTACTGGCACTCATACCTCACTAGGAACCACCTCACCTACTGTACTACCTCACTAGGAACCACCTCACCTACTGTACTACCTCACTAGGAACCACCTCACCTACTGTACTACCTCACTAGGAACCACCTCACCTACTACCTCACTAGGAACCACCTCACCTACATCCTCACTAGGAACCACCTCATCTACTGGCACTCATACCTCACTAGGAACCACCACATCTACTGGCACTCATACCTCACTACAGACTACCACACCTACTACCTCACTAGGAACCACCTCACCTACTGGCACTCCTACATCACCTACTGGGCCTCCTGTTACCTGACAGCTTTATATACAGACTAGATTCCTCTAAATCTATATTTTATTATATTTTATTTTTACTAACCTGGAAAGATACTCATGACAAGATTAGTTATATTGACCCCAGCAAGGGGTGTGTAATGATCATTGATTCTCATTTATATCTATATAACTATGGAAAATATCTTGGAGATTTGGAAACATGTGTACTAACAATTACTGTATCTCTCTCTTTCTTGCAGGGCGACTGTTGGATATGTATGGAACTAATGTCTACCTCATTTGACAAATTCTACAAATATGTATATTGTGCATTAGATGATGTCATTCCAGAGGAAATATTAGGCAAAATAACATTAGCAGTGAGTGAAATCTTCCATATAATTTCATCTAAGCATACTGAATATCAGGTCAGCAATGTCAGAATGTCATCAATGGTTTTTATGTTTTGTTTTTAACAGACGGTTAAAGCACTGAACCACTTAAAAGAAAACTTGAAAATAATTCACAGAGGTAAGACAGAATGGCATTACATAAACATCAGTCTGAAAGTCTCTCCAAATTGTTGACAAATGCACTCACTCCAAATAGGTACTGTTTAGACATTTGACTTTGCAATGCATTTGTAATCTGCAGAAAGGTTTAACTTTGCGATGCCTTTCTGTCCCACCTCCAGACATCAAACCTTCCAACATTCTCATGGACCGCAGAGGAAACATCAAGCTGTGTGACTTTGGCATCAGCGGCCAGCTGGTGGACTCCATAGCCAAGACCAGAGATGCAGGCTGCCGTCCTTACATGGCGGTGAGGACTGCACATGAACCCTCCACTACCTGTTCCTTAGACACTGCTATCACAATCACAATCACAATTTGTTTATTGTCAGTTATTGCAGTTTTTCAGTGACAGACTTATATGAAGATTGTTGGCAATCACAAAAATACCCAAGCCAGTTGAGATGCATGACTATTGTTGCTGTACTCCGTTTATAAAATGGCCTCTAAAATTCATCATTAAACCATGAAAGTGTAGTTAACACTGTAGTGAGCGTTCCTGTTTGGTTTGTTTACAGCCGGAGAGGATAGACCCCAGTGCTTCCAGACAAGGTTATGACGTCCGGTCTGACGTGTGGAGTTTGGGAATCACCCTGGTAATGATTTAAACACTTCATAATCATTTCACTGACGTCACTTATTTGATGTCAAACACTTCATAATCATGCCTTTCACTAACATCACTTATTTGATGTCACCTCATTGTTGACTCCTGAAATTACATAGCCAGCAATGGCTAAAACACATTTCACCTTTTTATTGTGTTGACAATAATATGTTAGAAGCAGGATATCCCGGAATCACTGTCTATGATGTCATGTGAAATGATGCCGTCATGCCAAATAGTGTCCGGTTGCCAAAATGTGTCTGAGGTGAGGTAATCGGACTCCTGATGTTATACCGACGTGACGTGCTTGCGTGTGAAATCCCACGATTCCTGACATTCCTACTCAGATTCCTGACATTCCTACTTATTCCTACTCAGGAATGTAAGTAATGCTAGCACGTCACGTCGGTATAGCAAAGGGAGTCTGATTACGTCACCTGGACATATTTCGGTAACCGGACACTATATGGCATGACAATAGCCCAACATTATATTGCACTTTATGATGCATGTCTTTGTGAGAGTGCTTTGTTTATAAATCTTGATCCAAGGGCAAACGTCAAATAAGATGTCTGTCTAAAAGCCAGAGACCCTGTCTAAAAGCTGGAGACCCCGTCTAAAAGCTGGAGACCCTGTCTAAAAGCTGAAGACCCTGTCTAAAAGCTGGAGACCCTGTCTAAAAGCTGAATACCCTGTCTAAAAGCTGAAGACCCTGTCTAAAAGCTGGAGACCCTGTCTAAAAGCTGGAGACCCTGTCTAAAAGCTGGAGACCCTGTCTAAAAGCTGGAGACCCTGTCTAAAAGCTGGAGACCCTGTCTAAAAGCTGGAGACCCCATCTAAAAGCTGTCTGTATCTGTGTTCGCAGTATGAGCTGGCCACCGGCAGATTCCCCTACCCCAAGTGGAACAGTGTGTTTGACCAGCTGACCCAGGTGGTGAAGGGGGAGCCTCCCCAGCTCAACAACTCAGAGGAAAGGCAGTTCTCCCCCAAGTTCATCAACTTTGTCAACTTATGGTAAGAATACATATCTGGCTTGTGGCCAAGTCCAATTTTGAGGAAGTGCAATTGTGCAATAGCTACAACTCTGCCCTGTTTCTGCTGTGAACTTAAGTCTTCTGGCATGTTCATTATGTTTTTGCTCCCATCTGCTGGTAGATGCCAAGAAAGCAAGTGTGCCTTTTTAGACCTGTGTCTCTTTGTTTTGCTAATTGTTTCTTTTCTAATCTTCCTTTCCAGCCTTACAAAGGATGAGTCTAAAAGGCCAAAGTACAAGGAGCTTCTGGTGAGTTCATAATGTTTTTAGTGATGTTAAAAAGCTTATATTTATACATATTTCTATATAGAAATTACGAAACTTGAATCCTGTTGAATGCTG
The DNA here is from genome assembly GCF_949987555.1 of Borostomias antarcticus. Classification (NCBI taxonomy): domain Eukaryota; kingdom Metazoa; phylum Chordata; class Actinopteri; order Stomiiformes; family Stomiidae; genus Borostomias; species Borostomias antarcticus. The sequence goes on along the minus strand of NC_140255.1, from coordinate 13,636,142 downwards.
TACCTTTCAGCTACCCTGTATTGCTAAATTCATACAATGCCAATCTGAATGATTTTTATCAACCTGTCCTCAAGAAACACCCGTTCATCCTGATGTACGAGGAGCGCTTTGTGGACGTGGCCAGCTACGTGTGCCGCATCCTGGACCTCATCCCTGCCTCTCCTGTTTCACCCATGTATGTGGACTGATGGGAGTGGGGGGTGGGGGGGTTCACTTCACATCGTGACGCGCAATGGGGGAACACTTATCAACGCGACACATGACTCATGACATCCTAACCCTCAGATGCTGTTACTTGATATCACCTGTTTGTTGACGTGTTCCAAAGAACATAGGAACAACTCCAAATCTTCGCCCTGTGCAATAAGATTAAAAACACCCTTTATTCTCCTCACCTGTTCAATGTCAGTGAAACTTGATTATCTTCCATGTCCAGAGAGCAAAACTTGAAGGCATAACATTGGTTCAGTAAATACCTTCATGTCTTTTTATGTGAAAGAAAAATGAATAGAGTACATATACAGTATATATATATATATATTTACTTGAACTCAATGTACACAAAATACAGAACTTACCAAATAAAAAAAAAGTGATGCTCATGACATAATGAACAAAATAGTCATCTATTCGGACAGTACATTTGATTGTACATTGTGAACTGTATGTATGCATTTGTGTTCACCTTTACATTGTTGAGCCTGGCACGGATTTATTCAGACAGAATTGTCTAAACAAGGCACTCTATCACAAAGTGTGTTGTGGGCACTTTCACTCATTGTAAATGAATGGGTATGCATAAGTGTTCTATGAAAACTGACCGGTCGGAGGTGTAATGTGGCTTTATTTTTTAGCAATATGCAATTTATAGCTGTCTTGTCACAATATTGTTCGGATGCAATATTTCTCACCTCAGGATGAAATTTGCCTGGTGAACAACTTCCTGTAGGGTAATATGACTCCTGTCTGTAATTGTAAATGCATCATGTATATACAATCTACAATCTGCTGTCGTTAGCAGGTTACAGTATGTTCTGCAGTTGGGGCTCATTCCTATCAAGAGATGCAGCGCTTGATCAAGCAGTTACGCCGTGTTCACATAGGCTGCATGATTGCATTGCGTGTCACGTAAGACTCGAGTGGAAGTTCCGGCAGTCAAGCGCATGTTGGCTTGCAAGGTCTTCAGTCGTCTCGCAAGGTTTTGCAATGGCCAGCAACGAAAGCAACCGAAGTATTCTTCTTCTTCGGTTGTTCACAACTTCCGGTTTAATGAACGCATACATTTTTACTGCAAACGTTGGAAAAATCGAACTCATGCAGAACACAAAACACAATGCACTGGTTCTGCAACGCAATGATGCAGCGTCTCGCAAACCTTCCATTTGAAATGACTGGACTTCTGGTGTAATGTAATGCAATTATGCTGCCTGTGTGAACAAGGCATTAAGAGTCCATTGTTTGCAATGTAGTATAACTTGTAAAAGTGGCAAATATTACAGCCAGCAAATAAGTTATTTGTATCCACTGCCGTGTTAGACTCTCTGACAGACTGTCTAGGTGAATGAGCCTCACCTCTCACCTTTGCCTCAGCGGTCACATACATGGCACTGTACAGTTCCAGCTGCCCCTCCCTTCTGACCACACAGATTAGTATCGACTCGGCATGCTCTTCCGTGACTCAGCATGGCACTTCAGCTTGCACTGATGGAATATTTAGATTCCCCTCACCTAAACTCCTCACCACACCCTGGTGCGTCTCTGAAGTATCTGAAGTGGCATCTCTTCTCCTTCATTTCATCTGTAGGCGAATGTGAAAGACACGGGCTGCTCCCATTTCACCCACATGAAGGAGAAGAGTTGACTTTTTTTTCCGTCTTTCTACTTCTCAGAAAGCCACGTCGCGCTGGTCTGGTCACATGCGTCCGCTGTGTGGTGTAGTTCCGCAACACAAAACACAAGCTGGAGTTAGAGCTAGTTAACCAAACTGTCTTTGTGGTATTGATGATGGGCGTTCAGCATTAAGATGTCTTGATGTAAGGGAAGGGCAACCAATGTTGAAAATTGTCAGGTGCAGGGGATGTTCAGGGATGTGTGCAGAAATGTTGAATGCAACTGTGGTTTATTCAGGGCAGTGTTAACCCAATGTTAAGGTAGATGGGAGTACAGTTGAGCAGACATGATTCTCTGTTGTGTAGCGATGATGAGAATGCTGTCAGCGCTGCTCATTCAATTTCTATCTGTCTTCTAAAAACATTGGCACTACAAAGTGAAAGTTACGTTTTGAGGATGCTCCCTCATCTGTTGTACTCTGGAGGTTGTGGATGCAAGAAGCTAATATTGTCAGCTGGTGAATATACATTAATCTCTGGAGGAGGAGAACATGTTGTACAAATGGCAATTTATTAGAATGTTCATATTAGATTATAAGATCATATAAAGGGCAATGAGTATTATATTGTATCTTTATCAAGGGTTAAATGAAATAAAGTTCACATTGAGAAATCATCAGAAATGTGCTCCAATCATGTGTACAGTATGTGACACAGACGGGTTCCCACAGAGACTCAGTCGTTGTGTTTACATTTATTGCTCTCTCTTTTACAGTTCAGGTATACAGTGGTGTGGACACTATTACTGCCTTTTACATTGTAAAGCTATTCAGTGGCTAAGCAACAAATACGCTTTCTGTCAGGTGTTATTTGAATTAGAACAAAACAAAGAAAACTGACCAAAAAAAGGGCAATTGACTGCCACAAGAATGGTGATCAAGGGAGTGCCTGGAGAGAAAGGAGGGGAAAACGCTGGTATTTCTATTTCTGACAACCACAATATAATGAAAGCACACATTTGTGTAAGCGACCTACAGTGCAACTGGAAAAAAAATATTGTGCATCATGAAATACAGCTCAAATAGCCACTTAGGGAAGCTGTTTAACCTCTTTGGTCAAAATAAAGAGTTAGACAAAGAAATAATACTGAATGTAACCTGGTGCACAGAAGGCAGAGGTGGTACCTTTCACATACTGTAGCACAGGTAGTTTGAAACACTCCCCCATTTCACCACCAAATATCAACTGTCATGCAAACTATGTATGTGGCTTTTTACAATCATTGAAATCAACATGTGGAAGATAATTCAGTTAAACCACAACTTTTCTTAAGGTTATTTGGTGTCTTATAAATGGCACAAAATATATAAAACACTGGTAGTTAGAATACAAGTTAGTGCTGTATTCTGTGCAGTATTCACAGTAAGGATAGTCAAAACTCTGTATATATTACATTTTGATATTCACAAGTGCTGGTAAGAATGGATATTTCAACTGCAAAATGCAGTACTTCTCTTGTTCTCCGTGGAAAACTGGAAACATTGTTTTTTAGAAAATAACATGCTACTGTATGTACTGTAAAGTGTTGGTTCACTTTGAATCACATTTTAAAGAGGCATCTTTTTGTACCTTTCCTAAAAGGCTAGATCTAAACGGCAGCATTGGAGTTTTTAAGGCAAATCAAGAATCCCATTTTGTCAATAAGGAATGTCGTTATAAATATGTAAGAATGTATAAATATAAATGCAAAAATAAATAAACTATAAAAAAGTGATATTGTCCAATATATCAAGAATGGGTGAAATTTCAAAAGTCAAATAAAAAAAACATTTTTAGCAAAGTAGATTAAGTTCATGAATACTAGAGATGACATTTAGATCTATTATTTTCTTGCCACACTCCACTTCCACCTTGCTGTAACTAATACACAGTGATCTTAGAGTTACAGATCAAACATTTCTGACTGGATGGAAGGTTAAACACTGCCCACTGCGTTGCTTTCTTACAGTACATCACTTTTGTTTGATTGAACACTTATCTTGTTGTGAAGGGAAGAGGTTAGATAATACTCAGTTTGAAAGTTAAAAAATACATCAACTGATTGAACTCTCTTGTCGTGACTTTAAGGCACACACTTCAAGGTTGTTTCATACAATTAATAATCAATGTCTACCTTACTGCCTCCTAACTTAAACTGGTAAGACAAAGGGTTTTCACCAATAAAAAACATATTTAGTTTAATATTTTTACCTCTGTGTTACTATTCTGTGAATAAATATGCCAGATAAGTGTAAAGAAAAGCATACAAACACTTGAGCAGAATGGCACAGAAGACGGCTCCTTTACAAACATAATCTAGGCACAAGCTAAATGTGACAATGTGCACTACTATGCTAGAGGTGAAATGTGAGACTTTCTGTATTTACATGAAAAACATTAAACTACATGATACTTTGTTTTCTCCCAAACCAATGACAAATATGCAGACCTCAACCTGTCTCTGTCAGTAGAAATATGATATTTACATTTTGGCCATTCTACAGTATGTTATTCAATTCTGTTTGTAATTTGTTTTTTTGGTTTCCAGTAATACAAACTTAGACTCATGGACCAACATAATACATTGTTGAAATATGTGTTCAAGTCTGGATGGCATAACACTTAAAACTGCATAAACTACTTGCATAATGCTATAGATATTTTCTCATGCAAAGATTGTCGTCTGTAGCATTAATTAAAGAACATTCTTCATGGATTTATTCAGTCTTACTTCTTTGGTAGTTGTGCGCATCATTGTCTAAGAGGACAAAGATCATGTCAGTAAGCACCAGGTGAAACTAGGAAAGTGAAATCTAATGTAATGTACAGTATAATGGCGGAGCAGTCTGTGCAGTGGCAGGCTGCTGTCACAGAGCTGCTCAACAGATAGACTCAGGAGATCCTTTGTCCCCAGGGCCATTAAGCTCTTCTCAACGGGGCCGGGGGAAGTTGAGCACTGGGCCTGATGCTCTGCTCTCTGTTTTTGCTTTATTTAACTATATATATACTATATTAGCCCTGCTTACTATGCACTTCAGGCCACTTTATTTACTGCCATTGCACTGTGTATTTATCTACTGCATCTACAATCTCTGTATGTAGCCTACTGTACAGGACCTTGTCGTTTTAAGTCTTTAGTATCTTATGTTTATTTATAGTGCAGTTATTTTATTTTTGTGTATTTAATTGTGTGCCGTACTGAGCTACTGGCTGCCTAAATTTCCTAAATTTTCAATAAAGTGTCCATACATACATCTATCTATCATAACTCTGTAGTATAGTTTAGTCCTTGTATGGCTCTCTTAACCTTGGTGTTATTCTTTGGTCGGTTTTCACAACAACATCACAGCAACGTCATTACAACATTACTGCAACATTGGTATTACAACATTACCCCAACATTGTCATAACAAGATACATTACAATCCCATTGTACCACAAAACTGGAGAGACTTTGGACCCTAGACTGAATGTGTGATATCACCTGGTGCTGTTGTCCTGCAGTGTCTCTGGTGGCTAGTTAAGTGGGTAGATGTTTTCTGGCTGACCAGTGGCTGGTAACTATTTGCTAACTAGTCTACTGCTGTCTCTGTTTGGAAGCTAGTTAGCTGCTAGCTTGTTGTGGGCCCGTATGGTGTTTCACCAGTGCTCCAGGTGTAGGTCCATGGCTGAGTTCAAGTTGATGTCAGTCACATCCAGGAACTCTGTGTTAAAGATACTGGGCCCGTTGGGTGGAGCAACGCTGAACGCCGTCGCCGAGCTTGGTGGCGTGAGGTCCAGCCACTCCATGGTCTCCCACGGCGACTCACCAAAGACCATCCCCACCATGCCCTGTGCCTCGGGGACAGGGGACACCTTGGAGTTGATGGGGGACAGAGGCGTGGGCGCGTCCATCAGCTTGTCCTGGTGGAGGTGGTGACCGTGATGGTGGCCGTGGGGGCTGGGGTACCCCTCCCCTCCGCCGCTCCCCTCTTCTTCCTGCCCCACTTCCTGGGCGGCCATCTTGAGAAGGGCGACCTCGCCTCCTCGGCCAACGGGGCTGCCCAGAAGGATCTCCAGGTGGCTGTCTGCGATGTGATTGGCTGTGTGGTCGTAAGGGAGCTGGGAGGTGGACAGGTGCTCGTAGTGTCGGTGGAACCTTGGGACGATGAGGCCGGCGCTCCCTGGGGACACAGTAATGTGAGGCACAACTTTGGTTACAGAGGACCTCTCCCTCTCTTCTCTGGCGCTAGCTGGCATCTCTTGAAGAAAAGGGGGAGGGAGGGAGGGGGGAGGGGTCAGAGCACAGAGTGTGGTTTTAATACCGAGGTAAGAGGGAGATATATAGACTTACTATAGGAGGGGGATACATGCTGGTAGATGTGGTCTAGTACCTTTTGCATGTAAAGCCAGTGCCTGTGCACATCAACTCAATACTACAAAGCATATCAGTGGAAGCTATGGCCTTTCATGGTAAGCCTCAGGTCAAGATTGGTGCTCAGATGGGGGCTTAACCAGTATATATGGACTGATCCTGAATATGTCTACTCACCTCCACTCTCTATGAGCACGTCCAGAAGCTCATCCATCTGCTGACTCCTGGTCAGTTGCTGCAATCGAAGCATGACTGCTGTCAATACACTTCTAACAGTCTGATAATATTCACACTTCAAATCAAAACAAGGCAATGATTAAAGGAGCTATAAATAACATTTTTATGTAGACAACTCTTTAAAACAAAAAAATCCACAGAGCTTTTAGAAAGGTGCAGAATAAAAGTATTGCCCCCCCACCACCCTCCCCCCCCCAAAAAAAGATTGTGAATTTATAATTTGAAAAAATGTTGACGGGTTCGAAATCAATGTTGCATTTATCTCTGAGAAGTCTGAGGCTCGTGAGAATAGTATTACGTTGGTACCACACATCGGGAGACCTATCAGAAGTGGTAATATTATTTTACAAGCTTGTTAGAGTTTTTTTTATTTTTTTTTAAATGATCCGTCTACATAAAAATGTTATCTATAGCACCTTTAATTATGATAAAGTTTCAGGGTTAATCTGTTGATTTGAGATCTAACGTAATGACACTCAATTATTTCCATACTTAGAAAATCATAACTTCACGTTATACAAAGCAGCAAGCTTTTAAGACAGCCGGTCAAACATCGGTCCAGGGTAGAGTGTGTGCAATGGATGAGGCCATGGGATGAATAGACATGCCAAGATGGATGACAGAGATAGAGAGAGGGAGGGAGGAGAGTGAGACAACAAACAAAGCACCGCCAAAGAGTTAACAACGGGTTAAAAAAAAAGAAAAAAAAAAAGGCGTTGGCCAATCATGATCTTGTGAGGAATCTGGGTGTTGCCTCTCGGTTACCTGCTTGACTGCATCCTCATAGCATGGGGGCTGTCTTAAGTCGGATGCAGCAGAATCTGAGCTACAGTAGGCAGGGGAGGACACCGGGCACTTTTGACCCACGGGCCGGGGAGAGGGCAATACTGTCATCTATATGAAAAATAGGCGGAGAAGTCGGATTAGACTACAGATCGGAAAAAAGGGAGAATGGGTTTTGTGTTGTGTGGTTAGGCACTGCCAGCATGTAAAAAAAGGCCATTTCTATCTGACACCCTTCTCTTTTAAATGTGTATGGTCTGATTTAAAGGGTGATGATATCTAGATTGGGGCTGAGAACTGTGTAGTTGTCGCACTAAGACAGGACAGGACATACAGCAGTATTGTGGCGGAGTTGTGACAAAAGTAACAATAAACCTCCATACAGAAAGTCGTTTTATAGGGCCAGACAGAAGTAACACATTAATGGAAAGCGGGGAGGGAGGAGATGATTAAGTGAATGTGATGGTTCTCCAGTGACGTGATTGAGACGAGTCATTACGTTATAAACCAACTGTCTCCAGTAGTGACTGTAGTTGAGACAGTATGATAGTCGGTCTCACCTTGGGCGGCATGTTTGGGTTCTTAGTCTTAGCGGGGCCTCGGTGATTGAGGCTGCCGTTAGCCGAGTTGGGGAAGGCGGAGTGTAGGCCTCGTTGTTCGGACGGGTAGGAGCAGTTCCCCTGCTGTTGGCCCCCGCTCTTCTGGATCTGCAGGGCGGAGCCAATAAGAACTCATTCTCATACAGAAAGTGCAAAAGAAAGCGTAGATGTCGATGCTTCCTTGTCTTCCTACTGTACCTGCATGTTCCTGGGCCTGGAGCTGGCCTGGGAGGGGGGGTGACTGCAGCCGTCCCTGCCCAGAGGAGGCGACAGCAGATAGGGGTGGCTGGGGGACGAGGGCTGGGGGCTGCCGGAGCTCTTGCCGATGGGGGAGTCTTGAGGCGAGCACTGGGGGCTGAGGAAAGCGGACATGGTGGAGGGACTCCCGGAGGAGGGGGGGGGCCTGCTGTCCATGCACCGGGGCCCGCCGGGACCCCCCAACCCGGGGAGGGAGGCACCGCAGTGTCCCAGGCCCTCCATGCAGCTTTCTGGGGGGGGTTTCAGATGCTTGGGGGAGGAAAGGGGGCAGCTGGAGGAGAGGGATACAGGCTCCTGTTTGACTGTCACCCCAAAGAAGTGCTGCCCAATCAGGCCCTGTGACTGCTGGGGGTGCAGGGAGGGGTAGTGGTGGGGCTGGCCTGGGGCCGGGAGACCCTCCTGGGTGACGCCGTAGCAACGCTTCCTCTTGTGGAGCTGCATCTTCAGCTCCTCCACCTATGCAAACAAGAGGTGGAGACACAGGGTCATATGCTACAGTACACTGCAGGTTCACAGCTTCCTGTTCGAGGCTCTTCGTTGCTAGTGCTAGCACAGGCTGGAGCTAATGCTTTGTAACGGTAGAGATTGTGGGATTTTCCAAACTAAATCAATACTTTACATATAAACACTAAACTGCCTTGCCTGAAAAAAGGTTTTTTTTCCATGGACTTTCCATGGATTTAGCTAGTAGCTAATAGCTACAACGTATGTGAACTTCACATGCATTTTTAAGCTAGCCCAGTAATTAATGGCGATTCTGAGGCAAAGCCAATGTGTGAATGCTAGTCAGGAATGCCAGAAATGCCACATTACCCCGGACACATTTTAGGCAACTGGACACTTATTTGCCATGACAGCTCCCCTTGGGGATCATGTACTTCATGTTCCCCGGAGAAGAAGGGACGGTCCACACACCTGCCTCTGCTCCTGGTGCAGCTTCCACGTCAGCTCCTCGATCACCTTCTGCTTCTCCACCAGCATCTTGTCCTTCTCCGCCTCCAGCCCCGCCTCCATCCCTCCGCCCTCCCCTCCCCGCCGGCCTCCCCCGGACAGGCAGCCTCCTCCTCCTCCTCCCCCCAGGCCTTCCTCGGCGGAGCTGAGCTGGGCCGGGGATGGCTGGAGGGCGAACTGAGGCGGCGAGGACATGGGCACGTCGCTGAAGCTGTCCGGGAGAGACCCGCTGAGGGAGAGGTCCGAGGAGGCGGGGGAGATGGGCGGGGTGGAGGACGTGCTGGGGTAGGGGTAGTAGCCACCCTGGGACAGGGCGCTGGCGGAAGACGGGGACTGGTACGAGGACAGGGAGCCCGCTGGCGTGACGGGGAAGGTCACCGTGGTGATGTCGTTGGAGCCGGAGGGGGAGGCGCTGGCGTCCTGGAAGGGGCGGAGCCGCTCGATGAGAGCGGTCTTGGTGCCTGAGACGGGCATGCCTCTAATGCGCAGCTGCTGTCTGAGCTCGGACACCTGGTGGAGGGAGAGAGAGAGAGAGAGAGAGATTGAGAGAAGGAGAGAGAGGAGAGCGAGATAGAGAGGGAGATAAGAGAGAGGAGAGAGAGTGAGATTGAGAAGGAGAGAGGGAGATAAGAGAGAGGAGAGAGAGAAGGAGAGATAGATTGAGAAGGAGAGAGAAAGAGAGCGAGGGAAGGAGAGAGAGAAGGATAGCGAGGGAGAGAGAAGGAGATGAGAGAGAGAGAGATTAGATGTATGTACATACGGTAAGCCACACACGGCATCTGCACTGAGGGATATTATCTGCAGTATTTCTTTGCCCCTACCTTCAGGTCGTCCAGGTTGGCAGGCAGAGGCCCAGGCTTGACAGGCGAGGACTGGCTGGTGTGACCCGGGTAGGAGGTCTTCACTGGGCAGGGGGAGCTGCTGGGACCTGTGGTGCTGCAAGCTGGCAGCTGGTCAATGGCTGGTCTGGGGGGGGGGGGCGATGAGTCAGATGCGGTGCACTTGTTGATTTTTCGTTTCATTCTTTCGTCCATTTGTTAAAGGGATAGTTCCGAATTTTTGACATAGAGCCTCATTTACGACTTACTTGTACCCACAATGTTGTTGATTGATGGAGAACATTTTCAGCTGATTCCACACTGTACCTCGTTCAGGTGTTCATGGCATGCTACTGCTAGCGCAAGTTGGCTGAAAATTATCTCCATCACTCAACAACATTATGGGTAAGTCGTAAATGAGGCTCTATGTCCAAAATTCGGAACTACCCCTTTAATCCATTTATTCAGTCATCCATCCAGACATTGACTCACTCACTCACTCACTCACTCACTCACTCACTCACTCACTCACTCACTCACTCACTCACTCACTCACTCACTCACTCACTCACTCACTCATTCACTCATTCTGCATTCAATGTACTGTTAAGACACCCAGCATGTGTGTGAGATGGGGTTTAAACAAGGCCTCCCACCATCCGCCTCATCAACTCACTTCTGGGCTTGGGCTGGTGGCGGGTGCAGGGGCTGGTAGCTGAAACTGGGCTGCCGCTGCTGCTGGGACGGGGCCTGCTGCGCGTGTGTGTGCTGGGGGTGTGTGGGCTGCTGGGAGTGTGTGTGCTGGGAGTGTGTGTGAGCGTGTTTCTGCTGGCTGAGGATCTGCAGCTGCAGGAAGAGCTGCTGCTGTTGGAGGAGGCGGGCGTAGGCGGAGTCCATGGGGGGCGGAGACTTCTCGGCCTTCTGGTCCGGGGGGATGTACTGGTGGTACTTGAGCTTCTTCACCTTGGGCTTCACGTCTTTGGGCTTCTTGTGACGGTTCTTGTCTGACGTCTTGGACTGCTCCGCAAAAAAATCAACGAGGGGTTGTTCATCTCACAGTGTTTACAATTATCTGATGAATGTGAAGGGTCAGGTCAGTGCCTGCCTTGCCTAATTTATTAATTTAAACTCTATTTATGTAGGGAGTCCCTTTGAGATGCATATCTATTTTTCAAATGAGCCCTGCTTATTTCAAAGGAGCCCTGCTTACATAACAAATGCCATACAAATATACATATATACATATATGTATGTATATATATATATATATATATATATATATATATATATAGCTACGACAGGTATATGGATGGTTAGGGTTAAGGTTATGCTTTGATAGGTCGATGCCTACCTTGATGATAGCAGGGACAGGAATGGGCGGGGTTATATGGCTGTTGTTCACGCCCCCTGCTGACAGCCCCTCCTCCTGACTCTGTTCAGGGGGGTCCCTGGTGTGACACCCCTGAACACAAACACAAACGTGGACCATTATGAGCACTGCACATAGGCATTCTCTATGAATAGTTACTTCAAATCCATGTCATCAATAATATCTAAAGTAAATATACTGATAATGACACCCCAAGCTGTAGGCTAAGTTATAAGATATAGGTATACAGAAAAGTACAAAGTATCACATCAATTTTCTGAGGTATAACACTGGAGCAGGCCTGTATGCAACAAGGTTGTTAACACCAACAAGCCAGCAACACTTTCCTGGCAGTAGTCTGCAGTGGCCGTTGGGGCCGTTAAAATGATGTCAGTTTCAGACCGAGTGGCAAGTAGCGAGGTGACGCATGCCAAAAAGCAATCACACCCTAACGGCTAACGGTCACTGGAGGGGAAGGGGAGAGTGCTGCAGTTCTCTCCACCGCCACCGGGGGGCAGACTAGGCCAAAGCAATCTATGACTTGCCGTTACCTTAGCATCGTTGTGGGACGTGTCTGATAGAGGAGACCGGGACTGCTATTAGAAATAGTGCACTAACAATGGTTAAGTTCTATCAAGTACAGATGAACAGAAAAGTAGAGAGAGAGAGAGAGAGAGAGAGAGAGAGAGACAGAGAGAGAGAGAGAGAAATGCTCTGACCTGGCGAGGGCTGGTTAGGGCTGGTGAGGAGGAGGAGGAAGGGGTGCTGCCCATAGCCTCGGAGGAGGGGCAGACGGAGCCCTGGGACTCGTCACTGTGGGGCTGCTCTGGAGACAGGCTGTCACTGCTGCTGTCCTCCTCAAACGCATACGAGTCCTCCTGCTTAGGGAACTTACCATGGTTCACTTTAGGGCAGAGAGAGAGAGAGGGAGAGAGAGAGAGGGAGCGAGAGAGAGAGGGAGGGAGAGAGAGAGAGAGGGAGAAAGAGAGAGAGAGAGAGGGAGAGAGAGAAAGATTCACTTTCATTTCACTGCGTATAACAGACAGAGTACAGCGTAGGCTACTAGCCTAACAGTATACGCCGCTGAAGTTCAAAGGGTTTCTGTGAGGAAGTTGTTTTAGGAAGAACAAACGTTTCTTTGCATGTGTGTGAGTCCCTGTGCGTGCAATGGCCCTGTGGACTGTTCTGTGTGATACAAATAGGCCCTGTTCTCTCTACTGTAATGCTGATATTCACACACAGCCTCTCTGTCACCAGCACCTAGTATGACACTCAACCCTGAGGTGTCACACCGCAGCGGGGGGAGCGTCACATACCCACTTCACAGTGAACACAGCCCCGATTGGCCGGCCCGATAGTGAGTGACGCCTCGATAGGCTGAGCTAAGAGCGGCTGTGCTATCTAGAGAGGAGCTGGCTGGGCCCGAGGTTAGCAAAGGGACAGAGCCAGTGTGTGTGTGTGTGTGTGTGTGTGTGGGTAGGGGGGGGGTAGGGGGGGTAGAGGTAAAAGATGTAGGGACTCTCATTTAGTATCATGTGACCTGCCAAGAGCAGACCCTGGTTTTAATCACGCCGCCAGCCCCGCTCAGTGTCACTCTGTAGACCTGCGCACGCTCACGCATACACACACACACACTCTCTCTCTCTCTGTCTTTCACACTCTCACACACTCACACCCACACACACACACACACACTCTCACACACGGACACACATACACAGACACACACACACACTCTCTCATACACACACACACTCACCCCCCCCCCCCCCACACACACACACTGTCACACACACACACACACACACACACACACACACACACACACGGACACACATACACACACACACACAACCACTAACGCACACACTGCCTAGATGGGTGTTATATCCTCCCACCTGTTGGTGTGAACTCACTCACACCCCGTTCTTATTCTGTCTCCCTCTCTCTCCCTCCCCCTGTCTCTCTCTTCCCCCCACTCTCTCCCTCCCTCTCTCTCTCTCTCTCTCCCTCCCCCTGTCTCTCTCTTCCCCCCACTCTCTCCCTCCCCCTCCCTCTCTCTCTTCCCCCCACTCTCTCCCTCCCTCTCTCTCTCCCTCCCCCTCCCTCTCTCTCTTCCCCCCACTCTCTCCCTCCCTCCCTCTCTCTCTCTCCCCCTACTCTCCCCCTCCCTCTCTCTTTCTCTCCCTCCCTCCCTCCCTCCCTCTCTCTCGCCCCACTCCCCTTTCTTTCTCTCTCTCTCTCTCTCCCTCTCTCTCTCTCTCTCTCTCTCTCTCTCTCTCTCTCATATATAGTGTACAATGAAAGGCCTCTCTAGCCTGACGTCATTGTACATCACCGGACAGCGTTCTAAAACATGTAATGCCATTTGAGTCAGCAGAACAACAGGAAATGGATAGGAGTGAGAGTTGCAGGGGTCAAATGGTTTCGAAAACACGATCAAACGGAGGTTGAACAAATCCTGACAGGTGTCGTCATGCACCAGGGGGAGGAGGGTACAGGGGTGACAGCGACCATGCAACAGCCTTGTCCAATCACAAACCTTTGTAGGTGGCTCACTGGAGCCACATAAATCTGACAGTTAAAAGAGAGACATGGGGGAGGACAGACATACACACAAACACACACGCACCCACACACACGCACGCACGCACACACACACACACACACACACACACACACACACACACACACACACACACACACACACACTTCAGAGTTCAGGATCCAAATACAGCTGCTGTTCATCTTAATAAGGCATCCTCCCTCCACTCCTACTGAGGTGGGTAAACATTGCAGCGCATCGGTGGTGACCTTACGCAACATGTTTACAGAGGCGCCGAAGGTTGGAAAACACCAGACCGGGCCTAGGCCTACACAAAAACACGCACATATACAAAAACTGTGGTGAGGGATGGACAAGGATGATACAGAGACGACGCCCGAAGATGCTTAGAGCGCAGGACTAACATAGCGGGGATATTTGTGTGGCGATGGATAGAAGTGCATGTTCTCAGGGTGCTGCGCTGTTTACCGACGATACCGCAAACAAACTCTACGTATTAAACTGTATTAAGTTCGGAGAACAACAGTTGTTAATACCGTCACACAAAGAGCAAAGGTCAGTTGAGGGTCACGCCACACGTTAATGTTAAAAGCACACGCTAAGAAAATCCCACTCGGGTGGCTGTGAGTCCTGCGGGGACATGGGTGAAGGTGTTAAAGGCGTGTCAAACTGCACCCGACGTGGCGGCGGGATACCTGTCATGGCGGCCTGTCTGAGGGCGGAGTCTAGGAGAAAGATATTCTTTTGCACCAGCTCCAGGGGGCCGGGCCTGAGGGCCAGCCTCTGGTTGAGGTCGTCTGCCAGCCTGGCGCGCTTCAGCCTCATCTGGGCCTCCAGAGAGGAGCCGTCTGAGGCCGGGGCTGGAGGGTGAACACAACCACACGGTGAACACAACCACACGGCCAACACAACCACATAGTCAAAACAACCACACAGTCAAAACAACCACACAGTCAAAACAACCACACAGTCAAAACAAACGCGTGGTGGAGACGACCACACGGTCAACACCAGCTACACGGTCAACACAACCGCATGGTCAAAATAACCACATCGTCAACACAACCACATGGTCAACACAGCCACGCGGTCAACACAACCACGCGGTCAATACCAGCTACGTCTAGGTACAGTACTGAACACAACCACGAATGAATCGTAACCGCCCATACTGTAAACTGTAGTAAATGGGCAATGGCTAATGTCATCAGTCCAGATATGCCTTCATCTAGCTAGCTCCTCTCCTCCACCCTGAAGCCCTCCAGACCTCTCCTCTCCTCTCCTCTCCTCTCCTCTCCTCTCCTCTCCTCTCCTCTCCTCTCCTCTCCTCTCCTCTCCTCTCCTCTCCTCTCCTCTCCTCTCCTCTCCTCTCCTCTCCTCTCCTCTCCTCTCCTCCACCCTGAAGCCCTCCTCTCCTCTCCTCTCCTCTCCTCTCCTCTCCTCTCCTCTCCTCTCCTCTCCTCTCCTCTCCTCTCCTCTCCTCTCCTCTCCTCTCCTCTCCTCTCCTCCACCCTGAAGCCCTCCAGACCTCTCCTCTCCTCTCCTCCACCATGAAGCCCTCCAGACCTCTCCTCTCCTCTCCTCCACCCTGAAGCCCTCCAGACCTCTCCTCTCCTCTCCTCCACCCTGAAGCCCTCCAGACCTCTCCTCTCCTCTCCTCCACCCTGAAGCCCTCCAGACCTCTCCTCTCCTCTCCTCTCCTCCACCCTGAAGCCCTCCAGACCTCTCCTCTCCTCTCCTCCACCCTGAAGCCCTCCAGACCTCACCTCTCCTCTCCTCCACCCTGAAGCCCTCCAGACCTCTCCTCTCCTCTCCTCCACCCTGAAGCCCTCCAGACCTCTCCTCTCCTCTCCTCCACCCTGAAGCCCTCCAGACGTCCCCTCTACACTTCAGCACTGGAAAAATAAATGTGAGTGCTGTAATTAAAGGGGATCCAGTAGGTCTGGTGAGGGTGAGACTGTCTGCCTTCACACTCTCTGTGTATTCATCCTATATAAATAATCAGGCAGAGGCCGGTGTTGGCCGGTAATACTGATGCATCATGAGGCTCTGCAGACTGATCACTGATCAGAGGAGGACGGAGGCCAGGTCTGCCATGATTAGCCCTCCGAGATTTCATAGAAACAGAACTTATTTGGTCAAATACCGATTTGTTTTTGTCAAATATTTCAGGGCTGAAACCTGGACGAGGAAACAAGAGACCATGCCAAACGAGCCTGAATGATATTAAGCATTTTCTTCAGAGAAGTATTACTGTGTGGTGACATATGGATTGAAAATGGAAAAATGGCAGATAATTAAAACTAAATCTAAAGGAGAGTTAGATGTGGCTGACAACTGTAATCAAGATTGGGGCCAAATATAACATTTTCTAGAATACCTGTGGGACACCTGCTAATGGCTCTACAAAGGGAAGGAAGGAAGGAAGGAAGGAAGGAAGGAAGGAAGGAAGGAAGGAAGGAAGGAAGGAAGGAAGGAAGGAAGGAAGGAAGGAAGGAAGGAAGGAAGGAAGGAAGGAAGGAAGGAAGGAAGGAAGGAAGGAAGGAAGAGATGTGTGTTCACCTGCTGGACCTGGCCTGACTAGGTGGCTCTGTCTGTCTGTCTGTCTGTCTGTCTGTCTGTCTGTCTGTCTGTTTGTCTGTCTGTCTGTCTGTCTGTCTGTCTGTCTGTCTGTCTGTCTGTCTGTCTGTCTGTCTGTCTGTCTGTCCCAGTAGTCCTCCAACAGTCAGGCCATCTTGTAAATTGGGCCTGAAGGATACAGCACCATGCTGACATTACAGTCTGTCTATACCCCAGCCACCCAGTCCCACCCTGGCTCACTCCCTACACACACACACACACACACACACACACACACACACACTGAGCTTGCATAGTGTAACAAAAGGGTATCCTCATGGCGTGTGAGCTTGTGAAGGGCAGCCTGGTGTTTCTCAGGAAGGGACTGTAGAGTATGATTGCGGACGAGGCTCATGTGCTCCACTGAGTCCTCCTTCATACTTGCATAGAGTGTATAACACTTCAGAAAGGCAGTGAAGAGACTGCATAACTCTATAAAAAGGTAGCAAAGACACTGAATAACTACATGAAGGTAGAAAGGACACAACACACCGACGCTATAACAACACCATTAAGAGATATCTATCCTCCCCAGATATCAGGGCTGCACATCTCCACTTGGGATTTAAAGTAATCCCTGACGTCAAGTAATGGTTACATAATCACTTTAAAAGAGGTTAACTACAGTAACTCTCTCAGACAGTTATTTCTGATAACACCGTGGCATAAGTAGTCTACAGGAATAAGGCCCTGGTCAGCCTGCCAGGCCCAAAGCAGCACTAAAACCTCCTGGTCTGATATAAACAGTCCCAGTCAGACTTTAGACAAAAGTTACATTAATGTCTGATAGATGTATACACGACACTGTCCGTTGTACAGTATTTCAAGTAGTTTTGCAGATTAAAAATAGTCTCTTGTGCGTGTGTGCGTGTGTATGTGTGTGTGTGTGTGTATGTGTTTGTGGGTGGGTGTGGGTGTGTGTGTGAGAGAGAGAGTCTGTGTGCACTGTGCAACCATGCACATAGAGGAATTCACACTGTATTGCTTCTGTGCTTCTGTGTGCGAATAAGTGCATGTGTATGTGTGTGCATGCGTGTGTGTAGGTGTGTGTGTGTAAGTGTGTGTATGAATAAGTGCATGTGTGTGTGTGTGTGTGTGTGCGTGTGTATGTACTGTGTATGAATAAATGCACACATGTGTGTGTGTGTATATATGTGTGTGTGTGTGTGTGTGTGTATATATATGTGTGTGTGTGTGTGTGTGTGTGTATATATTTGTGTGCGCGTGAGTGGTCCAGACGTGCGGCGAGCTGTCGGACGGCGCGCCCCTCCTCAGGCCGCACGCCAGCCGGCCCTGAGAGGCCATGGCGAGCGAGAGCGGCGCTCTAAGAGCCTAATAAACACCAGATGTTCCCTGGGTAATATACACACAAGCCCTCCGCCATGGCCATCTCCATCCCCCCCAATACCCAAATACCACGTCCACAGCAGAGGTGTGTCATACCGCTACCGAGGAACGGATTCATCTTATCTTTAATTTTAAAGGGAAAAAAAGAGAAGTGCTATTGCTGGTAATATGATATTTATGTTGCTCTGGTTATAACTGATTCTGTTTGTCATACTTTGATTGAAGTGATTAATAATGTCTGACGCTAAAAAACAATGTTTAGGATTCTTATTTTGTTATACTGATTACGCAAATGATTTGAATGTGAACTGGTTTTGCTGGTACACGGAACTGTACTGTACAGCGATAGGTTAAACTTAATTTGCCCAGTGTGTGTGCATGCGTGTGTGTGTGTGTGTGCATGTGTGTGTGTGTGTGTGTGTGTGCATGTGTGTGTGTGTGTGTGTGTGTGCACACTAATAAACACCACTTCAAGGAAAATCTTCAAAACCGTCCACCATCTGCGACGGCCGACCTCTCACCTACAATCAAGCGATAAACGACCAATCGAAAATTCTTTTTAAAAGAACTTGTGGCCCCGCTGGCCAATCCCGTCCCTCCGTGCTGCTTTATCTGCAGCAGACTCAGGAGCTGATAGGGTGGAGTCGGGGCTCTGGATTCCTTTCCCTCGCACACTTACCGGCGGTTCGTTTATCTCCGTGCTGGAGCCTCTGGAAACGGACAACGGTGCCAGAGATATCGTTCAGCAGAGCCACCCCCCCCTGTCCCCGTCCCCTTTTTAGAAATGGCAAGTGTACCAACATCTACTAAACAGTTTTGGAGACCTGTAGTGTCGACTGGTCTATTTATGCTTTAGATGTGTAGGAAGGAGTTTTTGAAATGGCATATGCGTATGAACGTTTTATTGAAGTGTCAATCTACAACAATGTATACAATTGACTAGGCCTAGGTCTATATTAAAATACAGGATTAAAAACAACATTGCGGACCACATTGCGGGCATATGTTTATAGGTGCGACAATAATCCTGAGGCACTGTGCTTGTGCAAAACAAGTACTGAGAAAGAAGTGGTTGACAGCCTGGTTATGAGGCTGATTGGCTCATATGATGAGAAAGAAACTTCCGACAAAAAGCAGGGACATCCATCACACAGCCAAGCAAACAGAGCCCTATATACCCGGCATCCATATTTACTGGCATCCGTGTGTGATATTTCAGAGGCTTATTGGCGCAGGCCGCAAAGCACTGGTCGCTCGCATTTCACTGCCGTCCTGCTGCGAACGCCGTGACACCGAGCCACAGCAGCACGAGCGGTCGCCCTCAC
>NC_140255.1:13594548-13607048 GCF_949987555.1 Borostomias antarcticus | reverse complement strand
CACTAACTCAAGATTATGATTATGATTTATGATTGTGTACACAAGTATGTTATGAAGAGGGCCTATATGCTTGACAGTATAACAGCTCTTTTATATGTGTTACTCTCCAATAACATATCTCACATGGACAGGGCGCCAGTAACACAACTGTGTCAGAGACCCTCATTCCACATTGAACTCATCCATAATTTTGTTGTTTAAACCATAAGATATGTTTATTGGCCACTTCGATCAACGTTTTCATCAGAAAATGACAACTGTTTACATTGACCCATTCTCTCGATTTCTCATGTTATGGGTATGGTGGCTGTGGGATTGAAATTAAATGATTGATCAATCTTTATTTTATTTTATTTAACCTTTATTTATACAGGGAAGGTCCTTGAGAGCAAGCTCTCATTTTCAAGGGCGTCCTGTTTACAGTGCATTTACACAAAATCGTATCGAACACAGGTCTACATTGCGGGATATAAAAACAGAAAACAGGAAGTACTTAGACAAAACATGAGCAGTCTTTGTGTAGCAAACAAAAGTGTCCTGAACGATTCCATCGGAACCAAGTGGTCGAGTTTTAGTGAGTTCTGGAGTCTGTTCCATCTATCCGGGGCATAATCTACACAAATGTTACATTTTTTGAAGTCAGAAGTGTTTTTTTAATGAAAGAATGTGACTACTGTACATCATGTGAGATGGGACGTTTATTGCACAGTAACACACGACACATTGAATGACTGGAGACCTGGCTCTTGCTCTGAGAACTCGGCTAACCCCAGATAGTAGGTGTGTGGCATGCTTCAGATGTCCAGAAACAGTGATAACACACAAATACACACACACAAATACACACACACACACCACTGCCCCTTTCTCCTAGTGCTGGTGCTGGGAACTCAACACACAAAGTACACGATTCTTTTTTGATCTGGATGCTTCACGTGTCTGACGTACCTTTGGCCTTGTGCCACCCTGGCATTCATGTGTCCCTCTATAGACCTGGCTCATTTATCTGGGAATACTGTCAAATACTTGGGATGACTTTGATTTATCTCACCCGGTGCGATGAAACCAATGAACCAGTCCCACGAGTGCCACATTTTTGAGACAAATCAAATGCACCTCAAATGTAAGTGACCCATGTCTGCCCCGTATCTGTGGTTCTGTGACAGTGAGGCGGAGGAAGAGGAGTCATGGGAAGTATTCTGAGTCATAATGCACCACCTGTTCCTCATACCACGGTGGCTGACTGTACATGTTCTTAATTGTCCTGAACAGCGGCCGGTCTCCAGACGCATTGCTGTGAGCTCAGAGTACAGCATGTTCACGCCGTCCGCGTTGCTGTGAAAAGCGACGGAGGAATCTCCTTTACCTCCTCTCGCCTCCCTCTCTTTCTCTTCTCCTCTCACAGGCTTCCTCCTCTACTCCCCCCCCCCCCCCCCCCTGTCCTCTCCAGGGCTGCCCCCCCCCCCCCCACACGTCCCCTCCAGGGCTCGCCCCCCCCCCCCCCCCCCCCTCTCCTATCTCAGCCCCGGCCAGGCGGGCGTCCCCGAACCAGGAGACAGTCTGGGAGCAGAGGAGAGCCGACCCAGTGGTCTGTGTGTTTGAGTGTGTGTGTGTGAGAGAGAAGAGAGAGAGAGAGAGAGAGAGAGAGAGAAGAAGAAGAAAGAAGCAGGAGACACAGGCCAACCAAAGCAACCCCTCGGCAGGAGCCCTGAGCCAAGGAATGAGATGGTAGGAGGGGGGAGGGAAGGGGTATGGGGGGGGGGGGGGGGGGGAGGGGGGGGGGTCAGTGGGGAGCGGGTAGGACAAGGAAAGGGGGCGAAGAGAAGCGAGGGGACCTTCTGATGACAATGGATGAGTTTGTCAGGACGGGAGTGGACAGGAGACGGGTGGGGGTTGTGAAGGCTGCGTGTGTCTGTATGTATGTGTGTGTGTATGTGTGTGTGTGTGTGTGTGTGTGTATACCGCCGATGCGTAGCAGCCTCTGTGGCCCCAGCAGCAGAAGCAGCAGCAGCAGCTGTGTCGTGTCTGTCCGAGGGGCCCGCGTCTTCGTTTCAGACATAGTTACTTTTTAACGGCCCCTCCCGCCTCCCGGCCGGCTGTCCCCGCGCCGCAGAGCACACCAAGATGGACGCAGCGCAGGTAAACACTCCCCGAGGGGCCACTTAAATCATCTATCAGATACAGACAGACCAAACACCGCTGGCTGGCAGGGATGGGGGGGGTGCTGCTCCCTCCCTGGAAGAGCCACGCTCCCATGAAGGCCAGCGGCGCGGTGTGTGACAGAGCAGCTGGCAAACAGTCCCCTTTAAAGCCGCCTCGATGTCAATGAAATCTCTCGTTTTCTTCATCCGGACGCGAAAACGAACGTCTGGCCAGATACGTCTTCTCCTGATGGACGTTGCTGCGGGTTTGATGGCTGCTGTGTGAGTCTGGATGTCGGCTCAGGCGTAGGGAAGGCCCGGAACGGGCCAGAGAATGATCCGGTCTTTTATCGGGGGGGGGGGGGGGCCTCATCGGGCCTTATCTGACTACGGAGAGCGTTCTCACGACCGGGACGTGTCCGCCACGCCGCCCCTGGGCTGGGCTGGGGGGAATACGAAGGGCTGAGAGAGGGAGAGAAAGTTGATAAGAAAGATTAAGAAAATCGAACGAGACACGAGCAGAGGAAGGGGGAAAATGAGAGCGAAAATGTATACCGGGCGAGGGAGAGGAGAGAGAGAAAGAGAGAGGGAAAGAGAGAGAGAGAGAGAGAGAGAGGGGGGGGGGGGCAGATTTCCACCTCCTCCTCTTGAGCACTGCGGGGTCAAACTTAGTGGGCTCCAGAGGAACGGACAGAGCCCAAACCAGAGGTGACAGAGAGCAGGTCTCCCTCCCTCCCTCCCTGCTCTCTGTCTCTCTGTCGCATTCACTCTATCCATGCCTTCATCAGCCGGCCTGGCCCCGGGCCTGACAGGACAGTCTGGGCTGCTGGGGTGACCGTGTGAGTACACAGAGACAGAGGGAGGAGAGGGAGAAAGAAAGAGAGGGGGGTACAGAGAGAGAGAGAGAAAGAGAGAGAGTCTGTCTCTCGGAGTCTGTCTGAAACCTATCTGGATGGAGTTCTTTACCACGGTGGTGGTATGATAGAGAGGGGTCAGGCCCAGACACAATCTGTATCACATAAAATCAAAACACCGCAGGGATCGTTTTGTGACTTTGTGGCTGTTTAGATTTCAGCAATTGACTTCGCCTCCGCTCTCATATGTAAGGGCTGGCCTGTGGCTACGGGGAGAGAGAGGCAGAGGAGAGGAGGAAGGAGGAGAACAGAGAGGAGAAGAGAGGGATATGAGACAGAGAGATAGAGAGGAGAAAGAGGAGAGGAGAAGAGAGGGATATGAGACAGAGAGCTAGAGAGGAGAAAGAGGAGAGGAGAAGAGAGGGATATGAGACAGAGAGATAGAGAGAAGAAAGAGGGAAGATGAGCCATGCCTTCTGTGTATCTGGTGTGGGTAGGGAGTGGCCTGGAGAAGGCACAGCTTAGCTCCTGCCAGTCACCAGGGGCTGTGGACAGGCTTTGAGTGGTATTCCTGAAATCTCACTATCTGAAATGTGCCCGCTTTGTTGTTACAGTATTTATGTGTGTCCGTGACTAATGGGTCCATGGGTCCAGAGGAAAGGCACCTCAGAATGAATATTCGACAGATGCATCCCGCCAAACATCTCAAGAGCCTCAAGGGCATCAAGAGTTAACTAACAGCCGTAGAAACATTCCCCGATTGAAAAAAACAAACTACAAAAGATGTGAACAACAGACGACATGATTTATTGTTTCTCTAGAGATCACACAGAACACCTAATTGCTACCAGACAGAGCATGGAGCGGTCTAAGGCTAGGGACTCCGTCGGTTTGGTTGAACAGAGCCACGGAGGGGTTGTGGATGAGAGGCAGGCAGCTGCCACACCCTGTGACCTCCCTCTGAGGGGCGTCCATCTTGGAAATGTCAAAGTGAGGCTGTGTATCAATAGGCTGAGGTGCTTCCCTTCACTTGTCCACTGCTTCAACTGTCAGTTGCACTGCTTCGAGGAAACAGGTTAAAGCTACATGTTGAATTTTCCCCCTGTATGTTCCCGGGCACTGAAGATTGATTGATTGATTAATTGATTGATTGATTTACTGTATGTTAATTTAAACATTTTTTGTGTTAATTAGAACATTACAAGTGTTATGAACATGTCCTTTCCCTTTAATAGAGCACCACATTATTTAAGAGTAATATCAGATTTCAGGTCCTGAAAAACACTTTTTATTTTATTATTATTATGTATTATTTATATTTAATTATTTAGTTAAAATTACACTTTTAGAATTAGTGGGTTCATAAATCTTGCTTGATGTGCAATTGAATGATATTTGGCCGTGTTTGTTTGTTGCTAAGTGGTTTGACCCTGTGACCCAGAAGGGGTGGCTAAAAGGGGAGGAGCTGGCTTTGAATAGGAGGAGCAAAGATGGCCGCGTCCTGAGGCAAGCTTGAGTGAAGGGTTGCATGAGACTCACAGGGCTTCTACCATTGTGGTTTCAAATCACGTTTCATCATTCAACAGAATCATCCATCAGGCACAAACCCAAGCCCACAATTAGCAGGAGAACATTCTAGAACTTTTTTTAGAAGACCTGAACTGACTAGGCTTGACGTAGCTGGCGCTCGCTGGGGAGTGCTGTGTGACCACAGAATGTCAGCCCCGCAGCTGGAAGCGCCTTCCTCGTCGAGGTAACCTCACTTATCCAACATCTTTGTACATGTAAGCAAGCCTGCACGCTACACTGGACAGTTATTACAGAGATATTCATGCCTCTTTTGGCCACGGGACCTTTTCAGTGAACTATAACTGTTGTGTGGCTTGCTAATCTCTCTGGCCAGTGGGCCGTGACACCAGGGGAAGCCCGATAACAGCCAGGTACTGAAAGCAGTGGTGAACCTGTCCGGACCGGGCGTCAGAAAGGATGGATACACGCGAGAGAGATGGATACTCTGCAAATATTTGGCTTCTCGTGTCGCGAGTGAGTCCAACACTTCCAAACGGCCTGGCTGAAATGACCTGTCAGCCAGCACATTCTTCCTGTCAATGAGGGGAGACTGGGGCGATGTTTTTGTTGGTATGACCTAATCCCCCCTCTTCCCCTCCTCCCTCCTCCCCCCTCTCCCGCTTCTTCTCACCCCCTCTCATCCTCCATCTCCCGTCGTCACACACGGGCTAATGCTTGCTTGACAGAGGCAGCAAGAAGCAGGAGTATAGGCTGACCCCCAGACGCTGATCTGATGTCAGTTGTACAGTCCCTCCAATAATGGATCGTACGAAGGTCTATGGTGAGGTGATCTGACCTATCTACCTACTAGGAGATAGATAGACAGATGGACAGACAGACGCAGATGCAGACCAATGACCAGATGGATGGGCAGGCAAGCATAGAGGCACACACGCACAGACAGACAGACAGACAGATTGCAAGCAGGCTTAAGGCTGCAAGGCTTAAGCCACAGACTGCCCTCTGTGTACATGAACGTTATCTGCTGGAGCGGACTCCACTTGACCCCTCTGGTACAAGGATTTATAAATAGGCCTGAACGAGTGTGTGTGTGTGTGTGTGTGTGTATGAAAGAGCTTGTGCATGTATGCTAGTGTGAATCTGTTGCTGTGTGTTTGTGTGTGTGTGTGTGTGTGCGTGCGTGCATTTGTCCGTGCATGTGTGTGTGTGTGTGTTATGTCTGGGAAGGAGGAGGGGTCTTATCTCGACGCTGAGGCATTCATCAGGAATGGCACTTCTCTGCCGTCCAGCGTTCAAACCAAACACACAGTCACACATGCTATCTCCGCTCTGCGGGATGTTGAGAGCCTTGACTTATGCAGCTTGTCAGTAAGAAACACTATCGTCACGCTGCCCCGCGGGCTGCTTCGGTACGGTGCGTTTTTAGTATTTTTCCTGCGATAGGTAATTTGGTCAAACAAACCAACGCTTTCTTTCTGTCTCCTGATTCCCAAACCTGAAACAACACAGGAGGACCAACAGCTACAGGCGCCCTGCTTGCTTTTCCGCACCCCTGGGACCGTCCAGTGGGTTCTGATCGAATGTTGTTTCAGGTTGGGAGAGAGAGAGCAGGCGAGGGTGTTAACTCCGGCACGCTCCGTCGGCCAGGGACGGGTTTGGAACCCAGCACCACCCGCCATCATGACTTAGACTTAGAGCAATTGGGCAACCTGAGGCTGAGGCTGTTGATTTAGGTAATGAGATTATAAACTAAAAGTGTAATGGTTGGTTTTAGCTCATTGGTTAGGTCAGGGTTCATGGCCGGGAGGCAGGCAGAGTGTGTAGGGGAGGTGGGATACATCGGGGCCTCTAATCATGCTTCCGGGCAAGGGCCCTGAAATGGATCTCGCCAATCTCAGAGAAACGCCATGAGATAAAGAGGCGGGAGTGTTCAACACGGGTCACTCCTACAATCCCAACCCCTCTGATTGCAGAGACACACAGTCACTTATTCCAGAGCTTCACAGACGCGTGTTACCTCAGCCAAAAACTTACTGACGCACACACAAGCCTGACCCAGAGCTCACAGAGTATATACAAACACGCACACACTCTCTCTCTCTCACACACACACACACACACACACACACACACACACACACACACACACACACACACACACACACACACACACACACACACATACCCCCCCCCCCCCTTCCCACATACACACACACATTACTTTAATCCAGTGACCCGCAGGCACACAAACGACCTTGTCAAGAACTCACGGACCCAGACAGAGACACACACACACACACACACACACACACACACACACACACACACACACACACACACACACACACACACACACACACACACACACACACATTCAGTTAGCCGTGCTCACCCCTGAGTCAGTGCTAGCCCCACTGGTTTGGGATAGATAGGGTGTCACGGTGACCAGAGGTGTCACTTTCTCATCTGAGGGATGATGTCATTGGCTGCCTGTCTGCTGAGCTGTGGCTCCGCGCCAGCCTCACGGGCTGGCCGACTCCCAGGCCCCATACGGGGGGGGGGGGGGGGGGGTCCAGCAACTAGGGCCTCAGCACTGACAACTGGTGTTCTCTATGCGTGTAAGTTTGAGGCACAGTTTTCAGTTCCAGAAACGCCAAATGTCAGGTTAGATTTGATACTGTACACGTTGAGGGTCCCTCTGAGTATTTGAGTAACATACAGCATGACATCCGGTAGAGACCAACCTCAACCACTAGGGAATCCAGTGAATGCCACCCACACACACACACACACACACACACACACACACACACACAGACACTGAGTGGTCCAGGACCCTCCTCTGATAACACCCTGACAGGTGACCGGACAGCTGGCAATGTCTATGAAGGCTCCGTAAGGATGCATGTGTGTGTGTGTGTGTGTGCGTGCATGTGCGTGTGTGTGTGCGTGCGTCCGTGTGTGCGTGTGCGTGCGACTGCATTTGTGCGTGTGTGTAGGCTCCCACATGACTCGACCTCCCATTACTGTTCTCTATTTGTCTCTGAAGGAGAATACCTCCGTGTGGCTGACAGGAAGGCCTTTCACAAGCTGCATACTTCACACAGAGCTGCCGACTGACGGCAACCGCCTGCCTTTGTCCGCTGCCCCGGCCTGCGGGACTGACAGCTAGACAGGCTGGTCAACAACACAGTCACAGCATGTCCCTGTTTGTTGACACTGAGGGCTTCCTGAACAGCGCACCTCCTCCGACTAACGGACGACCGCTGGCTCGCTAGGAGGAAAAGTGAACGTGCGACTGACGGACGGGCTGCTGTTATCTCGCTAAACGTGTCTTGTTGCAGGAATCAGGCCATTAGTGAAGGAGATAACAGGGATAACGTGGACCTCCCCCACTCTCTCCCTTTCTCTCTTTCCCTCTCTCTCTCTCTCTTTCTCGCTCACTTTTTGGGTTTTGCCAAACAAGCAAAAGTGTGTTCTCACCGTGTGACCATGTGTAAGTATGTGTGCGTGCGTGTGTGTGTGTGTGTGTGTGTGATCTTGTGTTGTTTTGGGCCTGGTCGGCTAATTAGAAAGAACAGCGTGGCGGGTCTTATCGTTCCTGTCTGTTAGAGAGGGGAACACGCATCACCCGAGGGGACGGAACGGGCCTGGAATGTTCTGGAAAGATCTGCCGTTGGCTGGAGAGACGGTGGGGTCAGAGGGCACATCGCTGGATACCGGACAAACCCCTGGAAGAGGAGAGATGTTAGGACAGATAGAGAGAGAGAGAGAGAAGGGAGGATGGATGGATGGTACCTGCACAGGTAGTAAGTCTTCATGGAAAGATAAGAAACGATCACAGAGCTAAATATAAAGTGATCGGAACTGCACACAGATGGTTGAATGTAGGTGTCTTCACCTTATCTGATCTTCATTATATCACAGCTTATTCCTTCTCCCTCAGACTCATCCTTCTAACTACTCATTTCACTGGAATGCCCTTTCTAGGACCGCTGAGTATCCGCAGATATTGTTCACATTAAACGAAAGCTAACCTTGGCCCGAAGCCCAAAATCTATACCGACTCCTCTCCAGTTTAATGAAATATCCTCAGCAGGTGTGCTGAAAATCCTAGACAACAAATGAGACATCATCATAATACTGTATATACGTGGCGGGCCAGAGGCTTAATTATAATTTTGATCTGATCTCCGATGAACATTGTATGCTTCTCTGATCTAGAATTCTCTAGATTCTCTCCCTCTCTCCGAACTCTCTCTATAATAAAAGTTTGTGTTATGTTGTTTTTGCTCGCGCTGATTCCCATAGCTGATGGTATGTCAGTGGAAACCTTTAAAAATACCACCCTGTTATGCTTGGCCTTTGTGGGAGGCGGAATTCAGGAGGCATCCGAGGCAGTGTGCGCTCCGCGGTTTAATGAAGACGGCGGGCATCGAGGCCTTGGGGCGTTACTGTAGCCGCCGGGCTCCTCAGGTACAGCATCGCTTAGCTCCGCCCCCGAGACGAGCACATGTGCACTAACGAGTCTTAAGTGTTTATTGGCAGGTTCCATTCGTTTCATTCAGCCAGTCAGCTTGGAGCTACTGTAATATCCTCGTATGATTTGCAAGGTGCTTATTTGTGTGTTGAGAAGTGGGAGAGAGATGGTAGGTGGGAGGGAGAGAAAGAGAACAGAGAGAGAGAATGGAGTGCAGAGAGAAAGAGAGAGAGAGTTGGTTAAATAGCAGTCTGGGCTGTATAGGAGGATGCCAGTCATGCCTCATTAATGTCTTGTTAATGTTTCTCTTGGTAACGTTTTATATTAATGTCATTGTAATAAGCATTAGTCAATAGGTAATAAGGCCCTTATAATCACTTTGTGTTAACACGACTATATAAGTGTTATATAATAATAATAATAATAATAATATTTTGAATAATAATAATAATAATAATAATAATAATAATAGAATCATCAAACATTTATTGTTATTCATAAGAAACCTTATAGACAGTTTATAGACTGCTTAAGAACGTTAGCTTCATGAGTTTCTTATAATTGTTTATAATAGTATTACAAACACACAAGTTTAATGAACTTACCTATTATGTCATTGTTAAATCTTTATTAGGCTTTTTGTTGCTTTAACATTAATACTTACACATTTATTAAGTGAACTATTTATTAACAGTTAATTATGCGTTTATTAACAGTCAACAATGCATTTATTAACAGTTAACTATGTTTTTTTCAGCTATCGGGTTTAAAGTGAGAAGGATGCCTTCTTAGGGTTAATAAATCCTTTATTACAGTACTCACATAATATCAGTTACCGGATATAAAGCAAGAACAATGCCTTATTAAGGTTAATAAATACTTTATTATGCACTTATTAACAGTTAACTATGCTTTTCACAGCTAACCCATCTGAAATGAGGACTACATGTGGTCAAGAAACCGCCGTTTTACACATGTCAACTAGTCTCTTTCAACATGAAGTAAAGATTGGCAAACATTCAGCGCAAGGTCTCTATATAGAATAACATACGCTGTCAAGCACTCATTGAAAGAATTATAGATTGGGATGCACCGGCATCAAACTTATTGATATAATACTTTATTATAAAGAGCAGGTCTACAGTGTGTGTGTGTGTGTGTGTGTGTGTGTGTGTGTGTGTGTGTGTGTGTGTGTGTGTGTGTGCCTGTGTGCACATGTTGGGTTCAACCTTGCAGCTATGGACAAATAAAGTTGAACTAGAACTTGAAATGCCTTCATCGTAATGCCTATTGTAACCTCTCTTTTATCCAATCTACATAATGTATTTACATAACATGTTTGAATTAGATGTCCTTCGTACAGGTATGATACCATATGATGTATGTTGTGTATTTAAGAGCTTTTATTTTGAAGGCAAATATGAAAATAAAGTTTGGTCTATACAAGCGGTTGATGGCTTAATACATTCTATGAGGAAGATGCTTCGTGCAGGATGGAGTATGTCAGCATCCTTACCCCCGAGTCCAGTTCAAACCCAATCTGGGCCTGGAAAATAAACATCTGACAAGAGGAAGTGGTGTGAAACGGAGGATGACTGTTTTGGTAAGTTTAGAATGTAACAATATAGTAATGTATGTTGCTAACAAACTGTAGTTAGTTAAAAATAACATTAGTCCTGTCAAACATGCAGCACTACTACAGTAGCAATGCAAAGTTAGCTCTTTATTGTTGGCCAGCGTGTCTTTGTATTTTGCCAGCTTGTCCATCTGATGTCACCAATATTGTTCAATTTTCTGTGACTAGGTTTGCACAATGATTTCCATCTGTGTTTTCAGTTCCACCTGTATACACCTCTCCTGGACCCCTGGATGGCATATTCCATGATACAGATTAATATTAATGCTGAACTATTATATCTGTGCCAACCCTAGGTGCTGCCCAAACGGCCCCCACTGCCAAACTCTGTTTCCAAAAGCCAAAACATGAGCTGGAGCTGGCCAAACAGAAAATAGCATGACAGGAAGACACGATCAAAGACCTACAGTAACCAAGGAGAGATATTTCTTAAAAGAGCAACTGTCTGTTTTTCACCAATACACAGAGTATGATGTAATGACTGTATACTTTGGTACATAGATGTGTACACTTTGTGGCCTAGACATCAGGGACATCTTCCAACTGTAAGAGTGAAATGTGCCCCCTTTTGCTTTATTCGTATCTAAAGTGCCTAAAGGCTCATTTCCCCCTGTCTCCTAACTGTCTATTGTGGTCAGTGTTTCATTGTGTTGTCTTTATACATTATCAGGAAACACCAACATAAGAAATGAGGAGCCATCCCCAGAGGCCACTGTCCAATCAGCTTCTAATTTTTCGGGGTCCTCCGAGTCAAATTACTCGTCCTCTACCGACCCCTCAGACTCCTCTACTGACTCCTCCTCAGACTCCTCCTCAGACTCCTCTACTGACTCCTGCTCAGACTCCTCTACTGACTCCTCCTCAGACTCCTCTACTGACTCCTCCTCAGACTCCTCCTCAGACTCCTCTACTGACTCCTCTACCGACTCCTCCTCAGACTCCTCTACCGACTCCTCCTCAGACTCCTCCTCAGACTCCTCTACTGACTCCTCTACCGACTCCTCCTCAGACTCCTCTACCGACTCCTCCTCAGACTCCTCTACTGACTCCTCCTCAGACTTCTCTACCGACTCCTCCTCAGACTCCTCCTCAGACTCCTCTACTGACTCCTCTACCGACTCCTCCTCAGACTCCTCTACCGACTCCTCCTCAGACTCCTCTACTGACTCCTCCTCAGACTCCTCTACCAACTCCTCCTCAGACTCCTCTACTGACTCCTCCTCAGACTCCTCCTCAGACTCCTCTACTGACTCCTCCTCAGACTCCTCTACTGACTCCTACTCAGACTCCTCTACCGACTCCTCCTCAGACTCATCTACTGACTCCTCCTCAGACTCTGGTGCATCCCAATCTGTATGAGTGCTTGACAGCGTATTGTATTTTCATTCATTCATTTCATTTCATTCATTTCATATAATAGAGAACTTGCACTTAATGTGTGGATTGCTGATGTTCCCTCCATGTTCAAAGAGACTAGTTGACATGTGCAAAACAACAGTTGCTATGAAAAGTTTAAACATTGTTTAGTGGATTATTTTTTAAAACTTTTTATTTATTTATTAAAACTTACTTCAGTTTTTAAGTTACAATTGCACAATTGTATTTTATTTTGTTGATGTTATTAGTGATGTTTTAAATAACGTTTTCAGAATATCTTTTACAATATACAATTTACCTCAGTGTTGTACTTATATTGTAATTGTACTGATAATTTTACCCTTTTTTTTCAAAGGCCTCTTTGAGGCTGTATGTTTTATAGAGGATTCTCTTTGTGGTCATATGTGGCTGCCATTTACGTGAAAGTAATGAAAATGTGATGAAAAATCACATTTTATCAACCTTGACCACATGTAGTGTGC
>NC_140255.1:13582048-13589548 GCF_949987555.1 Borostomias antarcticus | reverse complement strand
TCAGTAATATAACCAATCCGTACAAGACAAATTATACTCAACAGTCCTCTTAAGAATCGCTGTGATAATAGTGGGTGGGAGCATTTTATCCACCTGATCCCCAAATCGCCTGAAACCCCTGTGCTCAAGTGATCTTCTCAGCGGGCTTCGTTGGCCAATCTCCTCCAGATGGGCATAATCTCTCGACTGTGGCCACCGCTGAATCATCGTGGAATCCACATGATTCAAGGCGTGCGAGGAGAGGAGGTGCTGCACGGAACACTGTCTGGAGCCAATAAGAGGCTGTTTCCCTGCAGGTGTCAGAGAGCCCTGTGGTGCCAAACAGCCTCTCCACTTCAGAGCTCGCTTTCCTCCCCTCTGCTTTTCACCAAAAAAAGAGAGCATTTCCCAGATTTCTATCAGGTAAAGCTGGGCTTTGTTTTTCACATGAAAACGCTATGAAGAATTACCCGAGCACTGAACCACCCTACAAATCGGTAACCGGAACGCCACCCAATCAGCATCTTTGATGTGAGGCCAGTGAGATTTGATTGTGCGTTTGCAGGCCTGGTGGAAATCATCTCTCGGTCAGGACAAGGTGAATCGATCGATTGGGTCGACCTGTACCAGACCACGCCATCTGACCGGGGACCAGCCAAAGATATCAACTCTATTCCTCTGCCTTGCGTCGAGCAGCTAAGTTGAACTGAGCCAGCACTGAGCATTCAACTACAGTATTATCTATCCTACATGTACAGGTATCAATGAAAAAATAACTACGCTTTTATGCCGGGACATACTGTATCTGCATGTTCGACACTTGAATCATTAAAAAAAGAAACATTTCAAATTGAAGAGGTTTGACATGACACTGTGGAATCAGTGCTACAGTACCTACAGTCCTGCTCAGAGCTGGCATTAGACCGCTGCACTGTATGTCGATGAACACGCCTGGTTCCAAACCTGTGTGATTGATGCCATCATGTGGAGACTTGCACTGTAAAGGTGCGCTGTGCTGTGGGTCCTCAAGCAAACCGTTCTGTCACAGCCTAACCTGAACAACCCAGGTCAGGAAAACGAGCTTCCTCTTCTCACAAGCCTTCCTTTGACTCGCATCTGAATCATCGTAAGACCTTTCCGCATGTCTTTCTCCAGGGCCCTGCTGCTGAGCATGTGTTTAGGAGCGGCAGGGTTGTAGGTACTACTGGATCACGTGAGGAGTGTTCATTCACACCACTACCCCGAGAGAGAACACATCAGTCCTCAGGACGCTGACTCCGAACATGATGGTCTGGCAGCAGGCCAGGACACTGCTGTGCTCATGTTAGCACAGACACACACACATATGCACCCACCCACACACACATACTCACACACACACACACACACACACATACACACACACACACACACACACACACACACACACACACATATGCACCCACCCACACACACATACTCTCACACACACACACACACACACACACACACACACACACACACGCACACACACACACACGCACACATATGCACCCACACACATACACACACGCACACACCCACAAACACACACATACTCACACACACACACACACACGCACACACACACGCACACACACACACACACACACACACACACACACGCACACACACACGCACACACACACGCACACATACATAAACACACACACTCACACACACATACACACACATGCACACATACATAAACACACATAGCCACCCACACACTTACGCGAGCGTAGGTATATATGCACTCAAGCATACGTACACAAAACCACCCAAGGTATGTCCACAAACACCGGCCCAGCAGGCGGCTTCTGCCCGGTGTGCCCTGCTGGTGCATAAGGGATGTGCGTGCTTCAGGTCTCCATGCCTCCATGCTATTAAACAGGTGTGAGGTTAGCTGCAGACAGCAGTAAAATCAGGATGGCCCATAAACAACCAACCGTTGAGAATCAAACCGTAAAACTGGATTCTTATTACAGGTGTCAGATGCCTACCATCCAAAACCGTTTAGTAATTGTTCCTTTTTAAGTCAGGATGAAAAAACAAGAATGAGGCGCCTTATCCGTATCACAGTACATACTTGTGCAAATTAAAAATGGCGACGATGACTGCATCAGCCTTATCTTTCATTTGTATATGGAGTCCGTTGTCGAGTCTTTGGCAAGAGCATAGTGGGACATGGTCATCTAGCACCTTAGGCATTCCCCTTGCCCCTGTCTGGATCTTTTGATTTAAAAACAGAAGTAGAAGAAGAATACAAAGGCAAGAAAATGAATGGCTGAAGTTGAGGATATTCCAGTTTCTGTTCATCTGGCTCTTCATTTACTTTCACCCCAGCACCACACATGACATCATGGAAAACTTTGCCGTCTCGAGGAGTGAAGTGGGAAACGCTGTATTTCTCTCACCGTTCCTTTGCGAGGACTCCAACGGGGATACATCATTCTAAAAATACCAATTTATATATCACAGGATTCCGCAAATACTTTCATCTCCAGCCCTGTGATTCGAGTGGCATTTAAGCTGGGCTGATTGGGGGCTGTGAGGTTGAAAAGCAGAGTGGAGGGATACTTCAGCATGGATTAATCATCAGATGGCTTTAATAAAACGTTCAAACAACTTTGTTTTATCTGGACTGGGGAGCTACTTGGCAAATATCTGGCTTGCATACTTACCTATTTACCTGGTATGTTTTTTGGCTATACTATTCAAGAAAAGTGACTTTGTGTTGAAGAGTTCTGCATTTAATTTTATGTTACTAAAGAAAACAAAAACCTTTTCTTTGCTTGCTTGCTACAGAAAACATGGCATTGACAGGGTTGACTGCTTTTGTGATTGACTGAGGCAACACCATCAATCAGTTGCGTGCTATTGTTAGTATTTGTGGACATTGTTGACATACAGTATTTTGTGAACGGGTTGATAACAAGTGAACTAAATATGAGTATCAACCATCCACTCATCATAAACTAGCATTGTGGATCTGTTGCAGGGATGTATACAAGCCATGTGATCACAGTGCCACAATGTGGATGCACATTACACAGAGCCTATTGTTTCAAATAATGGACCAATGAGAGATGAAGTAAAAACTCACTCACCATTCTTGCAGCCAGTTGCGGTCTGGGTACTCTGGTCCTTCCTGTCTCCAGGGTCCTCGTGGTCCTCTTCGCCATTGAAGTGTCCAGGGCTCTGCCTGTTCCCCTTACTGTGGCATGGGGGCTCAGTGGGTTTCACTGCATTCATGGCACCACGCTGCACCCCTCGCTGGGCGTCACTTCCTCTGGGGGTCACCTCAAATCAGCTTCCCTGTCAGAACGAGAGGAGACGTCCGGTCAAGACTCCACTCGCTGTGAGGTCTCACCACCACAGCGAGTGGTAGTGTATTGCAACTGTTGGTGTTACACTGTTGATGTTTGAAAGCAAACCGACAAATTAAAAAATTTGAGTTGACATCACAAGACAAAGGACACAATGGAAACGCATTTGTATGTGTTTGCATCTTGAAAATCCCATCGTTCGTTCCACCTGACTCGCTGCCATGTTAGTGTTAGCCGCAAAAGTTCCTCCATCGTTTCTGTCCAGAGATCCACATCTCTGCCCGGGGGGACACAGAGCAGCACCCGGCATTCGTCCGTTTGTTTACAGAGACTAAGCCCACTCTCAAGCCCACGGACGCATCCTGCCCTCAAATCCACGCTACCCTCCGCCACAGCCAACTTATTAATTTAGAGAATTTACAAAGAATTCTCCCTGCCCCCCCTCCCCTTTAAGCAAATATTAAACACATCACGGCTCTCCAGATCCAGTAGCGCTCAGAGCCCCCACAAGGTGCTGGTGTGAAAAATGAGGCGATCACTCTTGGGGCAGACAAGCCAAGTCTCTGTACATCATTTCCAGTGGCCAGCACTGTAGGGCACCACAAACATACATCTCTGTTTTCTTTAATAAGCTCTGTTTGGAGAACCACGCCACTGCCTGGGTGACAATAGTTCCCTCATATGTCACGCAGAATAAAAACAGAGGAGTTAGCAAATAACTCAAATCGCTCACTCAGTCACTCAGGCCGCCGTTCTGCGTTGTAACTGTGCAAAATATTTTTTGTAATTAAATGATTGGGTCAAAAGAAAACACCGCCTGTGTGTAAAATGGAATTCCAAACAGAATGAGTACAAAGTGCAAAGCGCGTTTTTGCAAATCAGCCAAGAAGAAATTTTACAAGTTAAACTAATGGTCCCAGTGAAGTCGTTTCCATGGTTGTTAACTATGCTGCTCTTTGATTTCAAAGTAAGAAGCCACATATATTTTTCATATTACACATTCTCGCATACATGTATAACTGTAACTCAGTGCAAAATATCTGACAAAAGTCTGACCAAGACTAAGTGTGACCATAAAGCACTCTCATCTGGAATACCCTCTTTCAACTGTGATTTCTCGTAAAGGACTAATTCTAATCTCTGTCTGGGAATCCACTGTGGTCTGGGCTGATATCTTGAAACACATTCAGATATGTGTAGCTTGATGCTCGTGGAACAAAAAAAGAGGGTTGGATATGGATACTGTACAGTACATAAACATAACCTTGGGTGAAACAATAACAAACGGACGCATTTACCTCAGAAACAGGACAACACTTACTGTAAATTATCCGACTTTAAAAGAACAGAAAACATGCCTCCTCCTCAGAGCATCTAGAGAAACCCCTTTAATGAGGGCTTAACTGATGGGCCCTGCATGAAAGCCCACCCAGAGATAAAGCCCACCCTGGCCATTCATACCAGCCTGACAACCTAACCCAGGACAGAGATTGGTGGCGGAGAGGTATTGTACTGTAGGTAGACAGATAATTTAAGTGTCTTTAATATTTACCAGCCACACATGAAAACACCAGAGCAGTTGATTAAATAGCATACCGTAATCTACTACTACTCCACTACCCTACTACTACTACTACTGTACTACTACTACTACTACTACTACTACTACAGTACTAACACCATACAGTATGACTAACCATTCGATGGTTGTCTGTTGGTGAGTGATCTACAAGGCTAAGCTTCAGTCCATTATGTCCTCATGTCAAGGTCCAGGTTGCAGGGGAGGACAGAGGGCCGTACGTGGCCACGCCACCCAACTCTGAGCTGTAAAACAACAGGACCTCAGGTCTTTAAAAGAGCCCTGGTAACTGCCTGATGCTATCAGAGAGGCTGGAGTGACCGGTGGGGGGGGGGGGGGGGAGAGTGTAAACACAATACGATGGGACACACATGTGGCCCTGGGAGATCCATCAAGATGTGGGCTGTAGTGAAGCACTACCACTATCACTCTATCAAGCGCTATCACTTACTAAGGCTGTCTGGCCTTATCGATTCCTGCAGTTTCAGACGGACCCTCGTGTTACTTATCACCCTCTTGCTAATGGCCAGCAGACTGAGGAGCGGTCAGGGAGAGAAAGTCACAGATAAAGCAAGACCGCTATTTATTACGGCTCCTGGACAACAGGCATTTAATGTCTGTTATCTGCAATGGTTACTGAGGCACACTATTCAGCCTCAAGGAGTTTGGGATGCTAAACATGAGCTTATGCCATACAGCCATTGCCACATAGCTAGTTATAGTTGATCGTACAGTATACTGTACATGTGTAGAAACATTGTGGTGACTTCAGCAATAACATTTCCTATACTACCCGGGCTATGTAGAATAATCCCTGTTAGTTTTCTCAGGATTTACCGTAATCATGACTGGGTCTGGAATACCCTGTAATGGTAATTTTATCTTGATGAATTAATTAAGGGGTGAGTGTAAGCGTGTAGGGAGGGATCACACATCCAGCGCACGCACCACTAATCCCCAGTCTCCGGCTCTCACAGATCAATTATTCAGTCCAATTTCATCTGGAATGTTTGCTTTTCTTTTGTCTCTTTCCTCATTCGCTCACACTCCGCGCACGTAAGTGAGCGCGTCTGTGCGTGTGTGTGTGTGTTTGGGAGCGACCACCAACCAAGTTGAGGCCAGGCCAAATGGATGGGAGTTTTCATAGCCTGTAGTATTTGTGTTGGGGTTAGTCCAGGACTTCCACTCATATTTAGGGATTAGCGATGCAATCAATATGAGGGATTCTTCAACTGAGCTAATTAGGACACTATCTTTAACGACTCATAAAAACTGTTGCTGACCATAATTTTCCGTACGATAACAAGGCAATGGAGTTTGTCTTAGTCTCTTGCTGAATGCCGTACTGTGTCACACTCCATCTAAGAGTAACTTAAACTTCTAATCCTAACTTCTCCACAACTCAACCATAATAAGCATCATGGTTTGGACTTCAGTACGAATGTGAGAGCGCCAACTCAGCAGCTCACTAGAGATGACACCAGCAAACAGGTCCAGTTGAGCTGAGCCGAGTACCACGAGAACATGGTTACATCTAACCCCGCACCGTGCGTCTGTCTGTTCCATACTCATCATTCCATAGAGCTAATCAGGTAGGAAGAGATGGAAGGGCTTTAATAAGGCAGTAGCATGGCAGCTCATACGAGTGTGGAATGTGAGTGTGTATCTCTATCTGAGGACGTACAGTCGAGTCTTTGCGCTGGAGGCTCCTGACACACCAGAGGTATGCTTTTATCCCCCAAACTGTTTGTGTAACGGAGGAGTCCAACCTGAGGCTTTGCACACACCAGGGGAGAGAGTGTGTTGAAAACGGTGGTGTTTGGGGATTTGTTTGAAGTAAATAGACTTGTGAATAACGGAAAGGTACCGGTTCTACGTACGTCGCGCTTCGCCGTAGACAAGTTGTTATTAAATTATTTTTTAACAGAGGATTTGGCAAGATTTAGAACTTTTGCCATTCTATAATAAACAATGGCATGGCCATATTGAAAATATTTACTTAATTCTCCAAAGTGACTTATGGCAACATTGGCCACTAAACAGAGTGTCATGAGTGTTATGGCGTCAGGTGCCACAGTCTGTATAAATACTGCCTGTACACTTGTTTATAGGAAAACCCCATCTGGCTTTAGCTAACAGGCAGCCACGCTGGTGACCCCTCGGCTTTTTCGAATGGAAAATATAACAGGAGTGTTTGCTAAGCGGGGGATAGCGAACGCAGTCAACTGTCAAGTGACAGACAAGACAATGTTGTAAAAGACTGCAGGCTCCACATCTCCCAGCCCAGCCCTTTCCCAACTTGTAAACACAGAGCCGTTCTTCTGAAGAACTATCCAGAAAAGCCTGGTGGCGTCCCCCCCCCCCCCCCCCCCCCCACACTCATTTTTTCATCCCCGTTTTGGCAATTTATAAACGATGACAGAGTTATAGGGACTTAGCGAACGAAAAAGTAGGTGGTGACTGGATGAGTGGTGCAAATAAGCCCTTGCTGCTTGCTTCTTTGATAGGCTACAACGAAGGAGGAGAGTGGAAAGATTTAAGGATATTGAGTATCACCCGGGAAACTGTTTCACATAACTACATGCTATTGTCACT
>NC_140255.1:13554548-13577048 GCF_949987555.1 Borostomias antarcticus | reverse complement strand
CAAATCAAGCAACTGTTTCTGATGGCATAGCTACTTCTTTTGAATTCCAGACAGTGTGAGATCATCTGTATTTGCTATTTTGTTGGAGGGACAGAGAGCAGAATAGTTGTTGGAGGGACAGAGAGCAGCAGCTGCTTCCCGCATAGAAGAGAGGTAGAGAGGGGGATGGAGAGAGGTAGAGAGGGGGATGGAGAGAGGTAGAGAGGGGAGGGAGGTAGAGAGGGGAGTGGAGGGAGGTAGAGAGTGGAGGGAGGTAGAGAGGGGAGTGGAGAGAAGTAGAGAGAGAAGTGGAGATAGAGAGGGGAGTGGAGGGAGGTAGAGAGGGGAGTGGAGGTAGAGAGGGGAGTGGAGGGAGGTAGAGAGGGGAGTGGAAGTAGAGAGGTGAGTGGAGGGAGGTAGAGAAGGGAGGGAGGTAGAGAGGGGAGTGGGGGGAGGTAGAGAGGGGAGTGGAGATAGAGAGGGGAGTGGAGGGAGGTAGAGAGGGGAGTAGAGGTAGAGAGGGGGGTGGAGAGAGGTAGAAAGGGGAGTGCGAGCCAAAAGTCGAGCTTGCTTGGGCAAAATAAGCCCCATTTAGCTTTGAAAATGAATGATATGATGTCATCTAGTGACTTCTAGAGACAAATCAAGCTGGAAAATTGTTTTGATTTCACAACATACGCTGGTTATATAACTCTGCATTTGTGTTTTGAAGGCTAGTAACAGCCAGAGTTTGGTATTTTGCATCAAGTGTGTGTGTGTGTGTATGTGTGTGTTTGTGTGTGTGTGTGTTTAAATGTTAATTGAAGTAAATGTGATTTATGTTGAAAGCTTGGCAGTTTTACACAGTCTCAAAAGGTCTTCCACTCTGTCATTTTGTAAAGTAGTGGTGCGATACAGTAGTGCAGCTCACAACATGACGTGTTGCCAGAGGAATACTGTACGTCATCGCTCTGGAGGAGCTAGAGTGTTTCTTTAACTCATCACAGACATTACTAATAATAATGGGGCTCCATGATGTCATTTATGGGATTTCTATATCCATAAGAAGCAATATTTACATGAGGTGGTCAGAGTCAGAAAACACTCTAGGTAGCACTCAGCAGAGATGGTAGACTCACCAAGATTAATTTGAAACCTCACAGGTAAAGTAGCCATCCTGGTCTCATGAGCTAACATCCTGGTTCTTTACATGGATCAGTCTGGCCAGGCTCAACATAAATCCATTTGTACTCTGAGTAAAATGTACTCAGTCCATTCAGCGTCCTGAATGAGAAGGAACTTCTCAAACCAATGGCAGCTACGGGTGTGGTTTACTGTAGATGCGACGACAGTGAGAAGCGATATATATATCGCTTATATATGTTGATCTGATATGTTGATATATATATCGCTTATATATGTTGATCTGATAGGTTGATATATATATCGCTTATATATGTTGATCTGATAGGTTGAAGTTAACCCATGATAGACAGTAAAACTACTACATTAGATTACATTACGGTCATTTAGCAGACGCTTTTATCCAAAGCGACTAACAATAATTGCATTTAACGTAGGAAAATCCAATGTACTACTATTTGCCAGAACTCTCTACCTCCCTCCCCTCTCTACCTCCCTCCACTCCCCTCTCTACCTCCCTCCACTCCCCTCTCTACCTCCCTCCACTCCCCTCTCTACCTCCCTCCACTTCCCTCTCTACCTCCACTCCCCTCTCTACCTCCACTCCCATCTCTACCTCCCTCCACTCCTCTCTACCTCCCTCCACTCCCGTCTCTACCTCCCTCCACTCCTCTCTACCTCCACTCCCCTCTCTACCTCCCTCCACTCCCCTCTCTACCTCCACTCCCCTCTCTACCTCCCTCCACTCCTCTCTACCTCCACTCCCCTCTCTACCTCCCTCCACTCCCCTCTCTACCTCCCTCCACTCCTCTCTACCTCCCTCCACTCCTCTCTACCTCCCTCCTCTCCCCTCTCTACCTCCCTCCACTTCCCTCTCTACCTCTCTCCTCTCTACCTCCCTCCACTCCCATGAGTACTACTACTACTACTACTACTACTACTACTACTACTACTACTACTACTAATACTACTACTACTACTACTAATAATAATAATAATAATAATAATAATAATAATAATAATAAACTTTATTGGTAACACTTTACAATAAGGGTACATTAATAAGCATTAGTTAATGCATTATTAAGCATTAAGTAACAGTTAACTAATGTCTCTATTAACCATTTACTAATGTTATTTATGTTAACTAAGGTTAACTCACCTAACCCTAACCCTAACCTTAACTAAGGTATTAATTAACATTATTAATGTAACCTAACCCTAAATAAGCATTAGTTAACAGTTAACACATTTTTTTTGTGACCCTTATTGTAAGGTGTGACTACTGTATTTGTATAGCACATTTCATACAAATAAATGCAGCTCAAAGTGCTTTACAACAGAGAGTATGCATGCACGAGTGCTTCTCATAAAAAAATCAAAATAAAATAAACCAAAATAGGAAAATTAGATGCGAGATAGACAGATGTACGATAAAAGATAAGATAAGAATTCAAGTAAAATGCAGTGTAAGAATGACAGGAAAATAAGATGGAAGATAAAAATAACCATAGGTTACTTCGCCGTGCAAAGCAACGGGTCAACAAAAGCTAACCTTTTTCTAGGTTACTTTGTCGTTCAAGCGACGGGTCAAAACGCACCTAATCCCACAGTACTTGGTCATAAATGCATCAAATCATCTGACATTCAACCCGCTAGATGTCCTTTGTGTGCCTATGTCTGACACCGTCTAGCTCCCTTTGGGCCATCTTGTATGATCGAAACCTGTTCATTGGCTATCCTAGCGTACTGTACTACTGTAGGTTGAAGCATACAATCTGCGCCTTCAAACAATTA
The DNA here is from genome assembly GCF_949987555.1 of Borostomias antarcticus. Taxonomy (NCBI): domain Eukaryota; kingdom Metazoa; phylum Chordata; class Actinopteri; order Stomiiformes; family Stomiidae; genus Borostomias; species Borostomias antarcticus. The sequence continues at coordinate 13,574,150 of NC_140255.1, read as the reverse complement.
CTGGCTTTTCACAGTGCACAATTTCATAAAATGTTATACTGGAGATACTGTATACATAAATAATAATAATAATAAGAAGAAGAAGAAGAAGAAGAAGAAGAAGAAGGAGAAGAAGAAGAAGAAGAAAATAAGTAGAAAAAGAAGAAAAAGAAAAGTGCAGTAGCCCGCAAGTGCAAAAGGAACTAGTTAAAAGTGAAGATATACGTTTTTAGCTTTTCTTTTTAAAACTATTCAGCGAGCTGGCTTCCCTGACATCTATAGGTATTGATAGACAGATGGTTCATCCAATCACCTTGCAAGTATTTTTTGAAAGTGCCTGCCCTTTTCCAAAGTTTCCTACCACGACTTCCCAGAAGGTTCTGTGCAACAAACCAAACAACGTGTCAGATTAGGGGTAAACAGCCGACAAAAAATTAATCATATCTACAGTATTATCACTGATATCATCACTTTCTGTCTGAAAGTCCAGGCCCACTGATACAGTATAATTCAAAAACACACAGTCCATGAAATATTACCGCTAGCACTTCATTCCAGACTTTGACGTGTTTTTCGAAAGCCTCTCAGCAATCTTTTCGACTACACTCACTTTTTCTTGTCAGATGACATAACATAGACCCGTGGCCCTCACCCAGCTAACTCACACAAGTCCACTGGCCAGAAAGCTTGTCAGGCGTCCTCTTTGAAGCATGTGCTTCCCTGTCCCACGGCAACACTCAGGACGAGTGATGAGGTAGAGATTCAAGATGGCGGTAGCTTGAAGCAGCGCACCAAATGCTCGGTCAAAAAATTTACTTTTAGCTAAAATTCAATAATTGCTTGATAGCTTGGCAATCATGATTTCACTTATACATTTAGTCTTTCGCATTGGGAAAAAAACAGTATTGTTCCAAAGTGTTTTGAGCGATAAGAGTTTGGCTGAAGGACTGCATGCTGAGTAGCCTACACCTGCTGCCAATCAGTGGTAGGACTGTGGCGGCCGGAGCTGCGGGATCCATCACCCTGGAGAGGCTGTGGGTGGCTATCTAGGGTTTTAGCACCAAACTGGATGAAAAGGTGGACGCTCTATCTAGCAAACTGGATTTAATCCAGACAAAACTCGAGACGGTTCACACATGTCAGTGAGCTGCAGACACGTGTCAGCATTGCAGAAGATGACATTCAGGATCACCTGAGACCAATTGAACAACTGGAGAAAGATGTTGAGTATCTGCTGACAGAGAGGGAGAACATGAACCTGCGTTTTGTGAACATTTTGGAGGGCTCAGAGGGAAGAGATGTTGCCCACTTCATATCCCAACTGATTCCGGAGATTCTGGGTAGAGAGAACTTCCCGGTGCCCCTGTCCATTGCCCGGGCACATAGAACCGGACGACTGGAGACAAAAGAAGATGACTGCTTGCCGTCAAAGAGCAGAGGAGGCACCGAGCACCGTATGCAGAGGGAGCGCATGGTCAACAAGCCCAGGCAACGACATATCCTGGTAAAATGTGTCAAGCAGGAGGAGAGAGCCGAGATACTGAGCCTTTCCAGGGAAAAGGGCGAGCTTGTCTTCAACAATAATCGTATCTACATTTTCCCCGACTACAGTAAGCCAATGTACGACAAGCGTCAGAAATTCACTGCAGTGAAGAAAAAGTTGGCTGATCTGGGGATGGAATATGCCCTGCGTGGAAGCACACTGGAAGTCCGGATGATGGCAAATGGAAAAAGTTCACCTGTCACAAGGCCGTGGAGGCTGTCTTTATGCCACAATCAGAGGAATCATCCATGCATTCTTCGCCAGGATAAGCTGGGCAGAGCAGAGGTGATGTGTGCATGTCGCCCGGTGGGAGTTGTATTCTCTCTTGTGATTTAGGCTAATATGACTCAGCGTTGGTTTTTAGGCTAACTGAACTGAGCTCGATAGTGGACACACATGTTTCTGACTGTTTGAAAATGTTGAACTAAATCAGCTTGACCATAACGTGATTCAATTTTGGGAGATCTGGGAAAATATTTGGCTGCGATAGCCTATGAGTGGAGCCCTGTCGCTGACGCACTGCGGTGTTGTCATGGAGGGGTAAACCCAACGATCGTTATGTCTCCGTGTGGTTTGCCCCGCGGAGTATCATCAGGCGCCTCTGCGGCAGTGGCCCACGGATTAACCCCATTGAATTTCAGTAAATGTATTGAAAGGATCCCTAACACTTATGTTTAGCTATAGTATTTTAACTTTTTTGGTGTAGACCGAGCAGAAGTGGTGATGCATTCAGGCCACCTTTATTCATTGGCTGGTGGTGAATGTTTAGTTTTATTCATTTGTGTGTGTGTGTGTGTGGTTGTGTGTGTGTGTGAGAATGAGTGTGAACGCGTGTTTGAAGTGTGTAGGCTATACTCTCAGATCCAGTCAGATAGGCTCCCTGACGACTTTTCTATGCGTAATGGAATTGCTTTAAATGATGTCTAGTGCAGCTGGGGATCTCCCGTCCTCGTTAGAGGATGACTCAGACTGTGATACTCCCATCAACATCAGTATTGAAGGTCTCGAAGCTGAATTCGATAGTTTTACTTATACAGACTATACATCTCATACACAAGTCAGTGAAATAGACCCCGACAACAACTTTTTTGTTAACTCAAGTAAAGATTGCAAGTATTATACAGTTAGTAAATTCAACAGTAAGATCAACCTAGAAAATAATATATCACTGATCCATTTTAACAGTAGAGGACTTTCAGCAAATTTTGATTCCATCAAAACATATCTAAAGAAATTTAATAATTCCTTTAGCATTGTAGCTATTTCCGAGTGAAACCCTAAACATGTTCAATCTTACGCTCAAAACCAGCTGATATTTTCACAAAATGAATCACCGGCAAACGCTTGTCTTCTTCTACGCTGCTGTCATGGGTGGTGCACTGTGATTGGACGGCAACACGCAGCAGCGTAGAAGAAGACAAGCGGCAAATTAAATAGAAAACACGGTACCTTCGGTACCATGGAACAACGGGTACCGTCAGTACCGCAGCAATGTAAGTACCGAATTAGTACCGAAGTACCGAGTACCGTGACAAGCCTAGGTGATTATACAGGAAATCTTCTGGAAATCCCACACAAGTCATTTATGTTTAAAAATGGCAAAGCGCGTTGGTATCGTGGGGAGATCAAGGTATTTGTTGAATCAACAGTCCTTACTTGTTTTATATAATGCGTTAATGTTTCCATATCTGAACTATGGTGTAGAAGTATGGGTTAACACCTATCCTACCAACCTAACTCCCTTGTTTATGCTGTAAAAAAGAGCAATCAAATATGATAATAACAAGAAGTACAAAGATCCTTTTAATCCTTTGTTTTTAAATGTATCTGTTTTGAAAGTAAGGTTGCGATCACACCAGAAAGTCCAAACCAAGGACCAGACCAAATGAGTGAAGTTGCAACATTGTTGCAGTTTTTTTTGGTCTGGTTCCCGTTCACACGGTCATTTGTGTAATGAACCAACACATGTAAACAAATGTCATGCGGTCGTACAGGTTGCTCATTTATTGGCTAGAAAAATTACGAGGGAAAATCTATCATTAACCGCATGTAATTAGAGCAATCACTGTTACAATGGAGCCACAATACAGTGCATTGCATTTGCCATACTGGCGCTACTTGTGATTATTTGGTGCTCTGGCCAAATAACAACGGCGATCCAATATGAGCATGACCGAATCTTGACACATGTAAACAATGAAGACGCAATGATTTTTTCAATGCAAATGAGTCGTAGGAGTTGGTACCGACGCAGAATACGGGCCCTGATGGATGCCGATGAGACCTTCTTTGTTTACCTATCACAGAGGAGACATGCTCTTTGTTTTGGTCCTACGGATAGTCCGATGTGCGTTCACACCAAAAGCGAACCGAAGCATGGTCCCTTTCGAAGCGGACCGAGTCCTTGCTTTTTAGGCGGACCATGGTTCGGTTGTTTGATCCGGGGACCGAGTTTGAATACACGTTCACACCTCTCCAAACGAAGCGGAGCAAACTTTTTTGGTCCGATAGTCCGATTCCAAATGGATCAAATGTGTAGGTGTGAACACACCCTAAATGACCTAGTGGACTATAAAACTGCACAGCTCATGTACAAAGTAAAACACCAGGATCTGCCAAATAAGATACAGAACATGTTTCATCACAGAGCTGGTATTCAGAGCAGCAAGCAATACAGCAAGCTAAAAGAACAACAATGAAAGGACATTGTATTTCTGTGTGTGGAGTTACCCTGTGGAATGGACTGGACCAGGAGATAAAATACAGTAAATCATTTAAGAAGAAATATAAAATCTGTATGTTTGAAAAGTATAAAAGGGAGGAAACTAAATCTATGGTACGAACATGAGATGGAAAGTGAGGGGAGTGTAGTCTGGTGTGATGGGATGTGTTTAAAACTGGTGATCAATTTTGAGTATTTGATGGGGGATGGAAAATTATATGCCCTGCGTCTTTCATCTCCTTTTCAATTTGTATAATGTCGTTTTTTTCTTCTTTTGTTTTTTCCTATGCATGTTAATTATGTTTCGCAAAATCTCATACTGCCAACCAATGAAAAGTATCCTTGTAACGGGATTGAAATAAAGTCTTGAATCTTGTTTGTCCCGCAGTAACCCCGACCTGTTAGAGCGGGCGGGGGCTGTCATGACTGATGCTGCGGTCAGCTGCATTCCCTTCATAGGGACTCGTAAGCACCTGAGCCTGACAGAATACACGTTCAAGTTCAAGTTCAACCTGAAAACCCAGACTTAACAAAATGAATGGAAGCATCTGCTTTGTGTCTTATTGTATGTTCAGCCTACAGAGCGTCATGTTCAATATCACAAGTTCACAAGATTAAGTTGTTAACGACCACAAGGTTCACACACAGGAACAGTACATTTTCTTCAAGATTCCTTAGTCTATATATATATAAATTTTTTTAGCTGTTCTAGTCAGGTTTTTTATTTTTTTATTTCAGTTAGTATTACACTCCAAGCCTAGTCATGTCACTCAGATTCCTTTTAGCTTTTTAATAGTGACGTAACCATCTACCGAAATGCATTTAGTCATGAAAAACAAACGGGAAACAGCAGCAGCAGTGAGAGTAGGCTAATTATGAGTGGCACCGAACACATTTCCTGCAGGTCTCCTGACATTAGGAACCCTTCAAGGAGTCAGCAGAACCTGGCAACCCCACAGAGCTCCTCCAGCCATTACTTCACCCCTGTTACATGTTCCTCAGAGGTATCCCTGACTAAATCAAATTTTCTTACAAATGTGCGCATTAGTGTCCGTTTACTCTCAAATGGACAGCCCCTCTGTGCCACATGTGTCAGTGGGACCAGCTGTTATGTTCTGTCCTCTGCTTTAAAGGGTTTAAACAAACATATTGAAATGTCACTATAAAAGACTGACTGGATTCCCGCTGTTCCCGACAGCAGGCAGCTGGAGCCTGGGGTAAAACGGCGGGAGAACAGACAAGAGCATCCCATCTCTAGCGAGCTTTCGTAGACAGCCAACGCCGTGACAGCCAACGCCGGTGCCTCACAGAAACAAATGATCAACACTGCACCCTCGCGTCAGCTGGAGACGGTCGACACTGAAGCTCCCACAACGGACTCCATCACCGAGAGTCTGCTCACATGACAAAGTAGCGACAAGGCGTCCGCGCACCAGCGTTGACCTTCGACGCTAGCGGGGCCAGCGGCGGGTAACAGAGAGCAGGGTGCGCTGATTCTCTGATGCACACCAACGCATTCCTCCACGCAAACATGAAAAAAATAAGAAAAAAGTGACATGCCACAGGAGCGTCCCGCCCCAAACAGCCGCGCCGTAGCCACTTGAGACAGACCATGTGTGGACATTTATCCCAAATGTTTCTTTCCATATCTGTATATCTGGAGCTGTAAAAGTTGGCCGGGCTGTCAAACCAGAGAGCGGCGCACGCTTTCAGCGATCAGAACGGCGGTGGCTTTATCAGACGCTTTTTGATGTTTGCGGCGAGACTGTCAAGGCATACTCTTGTTTAATATGTGTCAAGCCGGCTCAAAATCACCAAACATTGTGCAGAAAAACAGGCAAGCAGATTTAATGTGATATACTCAAATTAAATGATGTGCATACTAGTTACCGCTAATATTTGATTCTGTGTGTGTGTGTGTGTGTGTGTGTGTGTGTGTGTGTGTGTGTGTGTTTGTGTGTTTGTGTGTTTGTGTGTGCGCGTGCACGCACATGCTTGCATGTGTGTTTGTGTGTGTCTGGATGGACAGACATACAAAATGTGTTTGTAATATAATCATCAAGAGCTTGGTTAGTTGATTTTATACTCTGCATTGTTTTCTTATATTTGCTCAAGAACTATGTTTACAAAGATCCAGTGGGGATAAGTTCAGTAAGAATTTCAAGAGGATTAAGTAATCTAAATTGATGCCTGGTGTTTTCAATTGTACATCCATAATACAATAAATAGCTGTACTTAAATTGAAAAATATCTGTTTTGCTACGGGAAGAGTTGCCTAAGGACTAATATGGTGAAAGCGTCTTTTCTAATTGGCAAGAAACAATGATTAGCCAACAGTCAGAAATGTGGCTCTTTCCCTGTGTTGTTGTACGGCCATTAAAAATGTTCCTCTATCTTGCCAAAGCATTACTAACTTAGATAGTTCTGGAGCTCGGAAATCACACAGGACATTTGCGCCATCTTACAGAAACGTTTGTTTCCACCGGCATGTCGCTGTGTCCTGGACACTGCAGGTGTCTAGTCAGCTTAACATTAGATATCACTATAAGATCAACAAACAAAAAGGGTTCCAGGTCTGTGTGACAGAGCACAGGCGAGACTGTATTTCATATGAAAGGACACGTATGCACGCACAGGCGGACACTAGCACACAGACACACACAGACACACACTGACACACACATACTGTACACAGACAGGTTCAGAGGCCCAACCATTGTCCAACATGTTTAATGGGCTATTCCTATGTGGAAATAGAAGACCGCTCTGACGTGTGCAGGGCCATTTTATCAACCGTGCTCTTTTCCTGGTGATTTGTTAGGGTAAGGGTTAACCTTCTATTTCCAGCACAAGCACAGACCTGGCCAGCGGAATTTAAAGAGCCTTGGGTCCTCGGTAGGGGGGAGGCGACTAAACAGCGCCCTGAGCCTCGTGGAGGTGGCGGGCGTCTGTCCCAGTTAGATGGGGAGGGAGAGAGAAGAGGGTATCAGATGAGGTGCTGAAAACAGAGGGAGAGGCCTTATCAGAGCTCAGGTACCACTGATGTGATGAGGTGATGCTACCGATGGCCGTATGGAAAAGACGGTGTTGGTTCTGCGTTAGTCTGCCGTGTCTGTCTGGTGTGGATGAATAGCCAGTCAGTCTGCAGCACGGCTGGATGGGGCTCACGCCAGGTGATTTGTAGATAGTTATAGCTATTAAATATCACACAGTAAGACTTTATCATTATTCTGCCTGGTCTCATATGGTAAGTTCTAGTCCAAAAAAGGATCTCCCTAGGTATATTCTTAGGTTGTATCTCTCAGGGGTGTTTTATAACCTTGCAGCACGGTGTGCAATTCCCTTCATGTGTCTGTCCAAGAGGGGAAGGATCCTACAGAACCACTCTGATTTACACTCCAAAAGTTTTATTTCACTAAAGTGGGCATAACTAAGGTGGTGTACATTGTCTGTGTAATTCACTGTCTGGGCAAAGACCAATACAAACACTTTTGAGGGGAACATACTGTAAATCTATATTTAAGTACTCCAGTAGTCTTATCTGCAATCTATATTTATGTATTCCAGGAGTCTTATCTGTAATCTATATTTCAGTACTCGCGTAGTCTTATCTGTTATATATATTTAAGTATTCCAGTGTTTTTCGACCTAACATCGGGGAAATTGTAATGTGTAAAAAGGTGCCATTGGAGAGCCCTCTCTCAGTCACCCAGAGTGAGTGTGTGTGTGTGTCATGTGAAGCCTCTCTGTGTTTACAGGGTCTGTGGGCGCCGATCCACAGCATAACCACAGACATCGAGGGAGAGAAGGGGGTCAGTCCTGTGCAGCACACCAACCGGGGAGGAAGCGAGTGCAGAGGTGTCACGTTGAAACCGGCACCCTCTAATTGGCTGCTAATTAGCAAACGAGCTTGACTCGGGTAGAGGTCCGTCTAACAAGGCTCAGAAGTCAGAAGGGTTGCCAGGTTTGTTATGTCTTCAAGGTACTATGAGTTTATCTTCTTAGCAGAGACCTTGGAACACAGGATCAGTTCTGAAAACAATCTCAGCCTGTATCTGACCCTACGTTTTCAGCAACGTCCTGAGAATGCACTACATACCACATCCAACAACCTTTCCACAGGTGCTGGATAACATAGTGACAGGTGAGTGAGAAGTAGAAAAGAGCGTCTAGAAGTCTTTCTCCACATGTGGAGCCTCACTCAAGCCAACACATTTTGGAACATTGAAAAATCGAGTGCAGTAATGCCTATCTACAAATCATACTTCTGAATCCAAAGGGTGTGTTTGTGGACTAGTACGTTGAGGTTTTTCTTGAGAAGTGAGAGTTCTACAGCATCTCCTCTGTATGAGGGAAAACTCCTGAAGGCCATTCCCTAGGACAAGCACAGTGCACTAACATGCTTTGTTTTGATTTCCTAAGTACATTTCAAATAAACGTTGATTTCCATTGAAATTATCAACCATGTTGATATCCAGCCCTGCACTTTGATGACGGAGGTTGCACTACACAGTGAAAGCTGATTACCTTGGACTCCTTACTGCTTACCTTGAAACACAGCTGGCTTTCTGGAGGTAAACTCATGGTATATATGCTGTATATTATATATATGAGGAACTAGATGATGCCGTATGTGTATGACAGTGTACAGGATAGTGTATATCCAATGAGAGTGTATTTCTGATGGTGCACTGTGTGTATATTAAGATGTGTTTTTAGGGACTGGCCAATGAAGAACTATATACTACTGCATGAGTCTGATGCTGTGTGTATCCTATGGCGCATTGTTTATATTAAAATATGTGTTGCTTATGTGGCTCTGCATGCTACTAACCCTGTCTGCCTCTCTCTTCCCTAGTGCCTCTCCCTCTTATATTCTAACCGGGTCCTGTGGACGCCCCTCTGTCTCCTGCAGACCACCCTGTGTCCTGTAGAAATCCCCCTGGTCGCTGTAGAGGTCCAGTATGGCTACTAACCCTGTCTCCCTCTCTCCTCTCTAGTGTATCTCCCTCTTATACTCTAACTGGGTCCTGTGGAGGCCCCCCTGTCTCCTGCAGGCCAGCCTGTGTCTGGTAGAAATCCCCCTGACTACTGTAAAGACCTAGTGCAGTAACCCTGTCTTCCTCTCCCCATCATTGTGTCTCTCCCTCTTGTACTATACCCAGGTCTTGGAAAGTCTGCTCCTCCCCACTATTCCTGGTCAAGGTCCTCCTCCAAGGTCCTGCCATCCTCGTATCCAGCTCCATCCCATTATGTGTCGCCAGCCATCCCTATGAAGTCATAACCCCCCCACCCCCCTTTCTTGGCATTTTGTTTCCCCACTTCTGTTTAGCGGCTATTCCTAGTTTACTCTCAAAGTGCTTTACAAGAGATAGTATGCTTCACATAATAGACATAAAATAAACCATAACAGGAGAATAAGATGAAAGATAGAACACAGAACAAAAAAGCGATTTCAGACAGAAGCAGACAGAATGGTCTACCATATGGCATTTGAATGATATATTCAGGATGTCAAACTGACTTAGCATACAGGCAGCATTTTGACTTGTTTGACTTGACAGACACTATTGAAGGTATCTACAAATACAAGCCAGTTGGCTAGCTAGCAAACTGACGAGAACTAACACTATTAGTGGTAAACACCACTGGAATAAAGTTCTGAGAGAGATTATTTTTATGACTCTATACTTTATTTTTTAGGATCCTTTAAGATAAGAATCAACAACTTGGTGCTTCCAACTATCCACTCTGGCAAGGCGACGTGGATGCACAGTTATTTCATGGAAATGGAGTGCGAGGCTATTCTACCCAGATTCTAGACAAGTTTCCCAAGGCAGTGTCCAAACAGGAAAGGGTAAAAGTGAAAGTGGAAAACAGACCCTGGCCAGGGATCTCCCCAAACGTGGAAGTCAGGGCTTATTTTGATAAACTGTTCACATATTGAGAGTCTACATCTTTACTTTCTCACCTGAAACAACAATAAAAGTCAATAAAGTGACAAACTGTATTAACAATCCAACAGACACATTTGAGTCAACTAATTATGGCGGTGACAGGAAGTGAAACTGAGTGAATCGCCCACAAAGGATCAAACCGCTGAAGGCAACCGATCATGCAATTTCATTTGCTGGCTAGTGGACATGCCCTGTAACGTTAAACTGGGTTGGGTAAAGCTAAGCTACTGTAAGTTCAGGAATTGAGATAATGTTAACGTTAGCTTACGCATTTGGAAAGGAGGCTGAAAAGTGCTTTATGAATATAATGAATTATATTATTATGTATATTATTATTATATATATTATTGCTATGTATATGATGATGATGATTAGTCTTATTATTATTATTATTATTATTATTATTATAATCTTTACTTCTCCGGAGTGGCTCATGGTATGAGGCGTAGGGCAGGTGTGGGCATACTAGCCAGCCCCCAGCTGAGTGCTGCTGTGCTGGAGTTCACCCCAGTGGGGAGAGGGTTGCCTCCCTACACCTTAGGGCAGTGGGGGGAAAAACTCTGACTGTGGTTTGTGCATATGCACCATCGGAGTATTCAGCCTTCTTGCAGACCCTTAATGGAGTCCTATATGGGATTCCTGCGGTGGACTCCACTGTCCTACTGGGGGACTTCAATGCACACGTGGGCAATGATGGAGACACTTGGTGGGGTGTGATTGGGAGGCATGGCCGTCATGATCTGAACCCGAGTGGTGTTCTGTTACTGGACTTCTTTGCTAGTCACGGTTTGGCCATAACAAACACCATGTTCGTGCACAAGGATGCCCATAAGTATACCTGGCATCAGAACACCTTAGGCAAAAGGTTGACAATCGATTTTGTCATTGTATCATCTGATCTGAGGCCGTGTGTCTTGGACACTCGGGTGAAGAGAGTGGCAGAGCTGTCCACTGATCACCATCTGGTGGTGAGTTGGGTTAGATGGTGGGGGAAGCCTCTGGACAGACCAGGTAAACCCAAGCGTGTAGTGAGGGTGAACTGGGAACACCTGGAGGAAGAGCCTGTCTGGACAGAATTCAACTGTCACCTCCGGCAGAGCTTCTTCCACTCATCTTGTTAATGACCTTCCAGGCCTCACCATATCGTTGCTCCCCTCGGTGCTGCCTCCACTCTGCACACATTTTCCATCAGCTCCTCCTCTCTGATCTTATCGTAGGTGTTGAAGAGCTGTTACTGTGCCTCATTCATTGCCAACCGGCTCCCCATAGTCTTCTCTTAGCCAATACGTCAGCGAGCCTTCTCAACTTTTTCCTGTGCCGCTACAAACTCTGGATGCCTGGACCTTGGGGAAGCTCTGGTCCTCTTTACCACTGGCATACACTCCCTGGTTGCCTCCACATGTGCTGCTACAAACCGATCGCACATTGCATTACGACCTTCCTCCACGTCCAGCAGTTGGAAGCGATTTCTCACCTCCACTGTGTGTCTGGCCTGGAAGTCCAGTCTTGATGAACAAGCCTTCCAGTCATGATCTTCAGGCTTAGCTTGGGGACGCTCATGTGTGGTGCAGTAGCGTAGTACCTAGTACTGTCGCCTAACAGCAAGAAGGTCTCCGGGCCTTTCTGTGCAGAGTTTGCATCTCCTCGTGTTCGCAAGGGTTTCCTCCCAAAGAACCCAATACGAAAAACATGCAGAAGAACAGATGCTCTTCAGTCCGGTCCCTGACCAAGACCTAGAATGCAGGGAACAATTTCCACTGGCGACCCCCGAAAATTGCATGCTTGTGTGCTGTATGCTGTGTGGCCGTTCACTTTGTGCGCAATGAGAGTGCCACTGTGTGGCTGAATAAAGACCCACCCCCCCAGGGCAAGTCATTTTAATTTAATCTAGTAATGTAATTTAACCAATCAGATTGTGAGGTTGGAACTAACCATTGTTTAAAGAATGCTAACCATCCAGAGATTTGTTACTTGTTATAGTGTTTTGAGGGTGATCAAACTATGTAGAGATTATGAAGCTACCTTTAGTCTCAGATTGTAATCTAAACAATGCCTGGAACAATTACAAGTCAACTACTTAGGGTGCACTTGATTCAACTTACCCATACACCCAAATCAGTAAATACCACATGGATCAGGCTCGTAAATGCAAAATGTGAGAAAATCAAATGCATCTCAGTTACTTTCATATAAAGTATTTCCGAGTATTTGATCTCTGTAATTGGCCAAGCAACATCAAAGTTGTGCTAGTGTTCTGGGACAATGGCTGTGAGAAGCAGTTATTTTCTCTTAGTAAATGCAGCATTACAATGTTTATTTTCTCTGATTCTGCATAACTAACTTAGTCTCCACTCGAGGCCCCTCTCTTTGTTATGAAAGTGATCTTGCTTTTCCTAAAATAGATGTGTAATCATAATAGCAAGACTTGATTCAGAGCCTGTGCAGATGTCACTGGGCACTTAGCATCCACATAACTCTTTCAGTTCGCAAATCAGGAGCTGAAACAAAAGTAAAGATGTTGCCTAATGGGATATTGTCAAGTTCTGAAAATAGCCCCGTAATTGCACCACTCCAGTATTTTGATCTATTTTATGAGCTCTCAGAACTACCCCCATCACTGTCAATCAGCCAAATTAAATTTCAAAGTATAACTTGGATAAATAAACAAGATAATGAAAACAATCATATTGATAGAAACTAATAATGGAGGAACCGTTAATGATTAATACGTTTCATGTTTGTTTGTTCTGGAATGATCATTGGGTTCCTATCACAATATCAACAACAATAGGAATTCAACCTGTCCCACTATTTCTGCTTTCACCTACCATAGACACATACCAAGTTTTTTTTTACTGTATGTGTTCTAATCCCTGATTACATGTTGGACCTGGTTTGTACAAACAAAAGCAATCAATGACCCCATTCATTTTAGCAATGATGCTGAAGTTCCACAGACTACTCAAGTAATGTAATCAATTCAATCAATAATTATCTCAACATGTACCCACTTGACATCCAAAATGCTGTTGCTTATTATTCCAGAACAGGCCTACCTAGTACAGTAGATGTAAACTGGGACGTCTCAGATTATGGACATCAGAGGGGGCTGCTGAAACAAAAGTCTACTCCAACTCGGACAAAGGCTAATTGTTAAATCTGCATTAATGCCACAGATCCAGTCCTAACACATTTAAAACTGATAAGATTTGGACAAACATATGCTTTATTAATATCAGGGGAGGATATGTTATTATATGCTTGGTCATTTAATTTTTCAAGCCTTTTGGAGTTGGCTTCTCACTCCCTCTTCCTCGTTGTTTGACATGTAAACACTAGCATGTAAAATATGATTCAAACCACAAGCCAAGGATAGAGTGAAAATCCGATATGTTTAGGAAAATGCATCAAACAAAGAGTCATATTGGATTGAATTGGAATGTTTATCACATCTGTATACCAATGAACACCATTCATCGATGTTGTTGTCCTTTTTATTCCCAAGCCTCATCATGACGGTTGTGTTTTGACGGAGTGCCGTGATGGTTGTTGCCAGGGTAATCCCAGATTTCCTATGGCAGAGCCTGGGGCTTTTCAGAGGGCTTGACTAATAGCTTTCTTTTCAAATGACTGCTTTGCTACACGACTTCAGAAGGAGGCAGAGAGCATGAAATTCAATTATGCCGCACACGCTCCGCAGCCCTGTCCACGCTAATCCCCCCCGTGCCCTCGAGGATTCTCAACACACCCCCACCAGTGTCCCCCCCCCCCCCACTTCATAGCCCAGGCCCTCTCTCTACAGTACCACCTTCAAGGGTCCAATACCTCCGCCCCCCCCCAGGCCCTCTCCAGCCAAGTATCTGTCCTCACAGCCCCGCTAGCTCTCTCCCTACCTCCGCCCCCCCAGGCACTCCCCAGCCCAGTCCATCTACTCACAGCCCCGCTAGCTCTCTCCCTACCTCCGCCCCCCCAGGCACTCCCCAGCCCAGTCCATCTACTCACAGCCCTGCTAGCTCTCTCCCTACCTCAGCCCCCAGCCCCCCAGGCCTTTTCCCCAACCCGGTCTCACTCCAGCTCTCTCCCTCCACTGGCCTTCCGCTGGCCCTCCCTGGTCCTTTAGCCTTTGCTTTGTCCTCTCCACTCAACTCCCCTCAACCTCTTCCCAAGTCATCCCTCAGGCACTCAGTTCAGTTACTGTATTTTGGGTAAGGGGAAGGAAGGCGGGGTGGGGACTAATAATGTTGTATCCTCATACTGCATTACCGCAAGCCACATCACATCTTGGTCACTGGACATTCCCGACATTGCTGGGAGTAAGAGTTAGCTTTGAGGGCACAGGGGATTTCTTTTTTCCATCTGACGTGAACAGTCGACATGTGTAGTTGATCAAACATGACCGGCCCATTTTACACTAATTAGCCACTCAGGTTCATGTTAAATAGCCACAAACGGGGCAGGTAGTGTGCAGTACAAGAAGTGGTTTGTCAAAACCAAGCCATCAGAACTGAAAGCCAGACATTATTCAATGTCTGTGGACTGCTGCCAAGTTGTACTGCACTCCACTAGGGGTCTGAACCCCAGTCTCATATATCACCTGAACTTAAACCAATTTACATAATAACAAGCACGGTACAGAAGTGTGAAGACACAATGTACAATATGAGACGCACACAAAACCCCTCACCCAGTGGAACGTTTGGAGAGAGTGTAATTTCAAAAGGAAAAGAAACCCAGTCTCGCTGCTCTCTATGAGAACTAGAACCGCACTGACCCTCAGACAAGAACGAGAACCCCTCGGACAAGAACAATACCCTAGCACACTTCATTCCACGGGAAAGTCTGACCCATCTTCATTACTGTACATGGATACTGGTGTGATAGAGCAAGATTCAGCGTTAGGCACTTTCTCTCCCTCATTCTGTCTCTGTCTCTCTCGCCCCGTTCCCCCCCTCTTCTTGGCCTAATCACTGTCTCTGCTTAAGGAGTGAAAACACAAGCTAGGTCAAATCCCCTACGACAAAGACGAGATGGGTTCTGTATGGGAGAGGAGGGAAGGGAGGGAGAGAGGGAGGGAGAGACGGGGGGCCCATGCCAGACACACTGATCGGCCAGGACCGCCAAGAAATGCAGGGGAGGTTTCCTGCCCGGATCCTGGGTTGGGAACACGGTATCCCATATCCCTCTCCCATCCCTAGACCCCCAGAGCCCCAGACCCCCGGAGACAGACAGACAGAGCCAGCGCTGGAGTCAGAGAGCGGTGAGGAATCACATAGTGTTCTTGTACCCACATACCTACTCTGCTCAGCTGACCCCACTCTCGCTCTCTTTCTCTGTCTCCCCCTCCCTCTTCTTGGCTCTGTGTGTGTGTGTGTGTGTGTGTGTGTGTGTGTGTGTGTGTGTGTGTGTGTGTGTGTGTGTGTGTGTGTGTGTGTGTGAGATAGAGAGAGAGAGAGAGAGAGAAAGAGAGAGAGAGAGAGAGAGAGAGAGAAGAGGATGTCCAATGGAATACAACCACAATAAAGACTGTCAATCATCTGTGTATCCCTGCACTATCAAGTTACACTATCTGCTACACCACCATCAAGGGGGCATATCGCTCACGTCTGGCCTTCGGGAGGTCAGGCCACACCTCGGTGCTACTACTTCCGGTCTAAAAGCAGAGCCTGAAGATGGCTCTGCCCACCCTCAGATCTAACCAAATCTGGTCTGTGGAGAACCATGGTAGACTGCAAGTAAACATGGACAATAATGATACTGGCTGGGATTATTACAAAACATCCAGCCCGGACCTGAACAGATGAGCACAATCTGCCATCACCCATATCAGGGACTGCATTACTGTAACAGTTGTATCCCACCAGGACATCCAAGGTGTTCCCCAACCAGAAACCCTGGATGAATAAAGACATCAGACACATCAACACATGCCTAGTATAATTACTTTATCGGAGACCTGACTCACCAACAAAATAGTAAACAAACAAATTAAACTAGAAAACTATGTACTGTATAGAGCGGACAGAGGTCCTAAGAAAGGTGGTGGTGTGGTCACTTATGTTTCATCTAACCTGGTCTCTGAACAAATTATCCCTGAAGATGAGCCTCTCGAATGCATCTTTGTTAAAGTAATCTTACATGAGAATAAGTACATAACCATTGGAAACATTTATAGACCTCCATCATCACCTGCACAATCCTTTAACTCTATTAATTCTACTTTAAACTCTATCACATGTAATAACGAAATTATCATTCTAGGTGACTTCAATAAGAATTGGCTAGCTACATCATCATCCAAAGTACAAAATATATTTCGAAATTCAAACCTAACCCAACCTAACCAAGCCCAGTCGAGTCACACATACCTGTGAATCCATGCTGCATTAATAATAATAATAATAATAATAATAATAATAATAATAATAATAATAATAATAATAATAATAAATAAAAACATCCAGTGGTCATATATATACCTTTATTTAACCAGGTTAAAAACTCATTGAGATTAAAATCTCTTTTACAAGAGAATCCTGGCCAAGAGTGGCAGCAACACAGTTTCCTGAAAAAAAGACATAAAGGTTACAATACACAACTAAACATAAAGGTTACGATACACAATGACAACAAAAAACAACAATAACAACCGTTACAACAATGACAACAAATATTAACAAGACTAGCTCAAAGCGCAAAATCAGTAATAGTTCATATGACGATCAGTTAACAATTACAACTACCAATAGATTGGGTTTCTATAGCCTTTACAGCACTTTTGAATTCATTTAGAGTGATTCTGTCCTGGAGCTTAAGCGTGTTTTGTAAAGTGTTCCATGTTGAGGGGGCAGAGTACATAAAAGCCTTTTTGCCCATCTCAGTCCGAACTCTAGAAACATGAAGTGCATGGAGAAACTAGTGATGAAACACATGACGACACCATCATACCAGACTCACTAGACCCACACCAGTTTGTTTACAGAGTCAACAGGTCTGTGGATGATGCCATCGCACTGGCCCTACACTTACGTCAGGATGTTATTCATTGACTACAGTTTTGCCTTCAACACTGTACGTCCCATCAACCTGGTCCCGAAGCTGAGAGGTATAGGCCTGAGCAGCTCCTTATGCAACTGGACCCTGGACTTCTCACCTCACAGACAGATCACTGGTGGTGAGAATAGACAGCAACACCTCATATACACTGAACATCATCACGGGAATCCTGCCAGGCTGCTGCCTGAGCCCCAGGCTGGACTCATGCACCCACGACTGCTCAGCCAAGCACAGCAGCAATTGAATCATCAAGTTTGCAAACGACAGCACTGCGATAGGCCTGATCTCCCCCAATGACTCATCTGAGTCGGCCTTCCTCCAGGAGATGTCAGACCTAGTAACAGGGTGTCAAGAATAACCTAACCCTGAACACTAGCAAGACAAAGGATGATTGTGGACTTCAGGAGAGGAGGAAAAAGTCATCCCCCCGCCCCCATCATCATCAACTGGAAGGAAGTGGAGCCAAATTCCTAGGGATGCAGATCTCTGATGACCTGACCTGGACGCACAACACAGAGGCCATCCTAAAGAAGGCACAACAACGCCTTTACTTTCTGAGATGCCTGTGGAGATGGGGTATGAGCACACAAACACTTGAACTTCTACCGCAGCATCATTGAAAGTATCCTGACTGGAGGCATCACACGGCAACACCACCACCCACGACAGGCATTCCCATCCAGAGGGTGGAGACAGTGCAGAAGATCATTGGCGTGGAGCTCCCAGCCATCGAACATCTCTACAACCAACGCTGCCGTAGGAAGGCCATCTCCATCACAAATGACACCAACCACCCCAGCTACCACCTGCACCATTTCACCGGAGAGAGGGTAGAAGGCTGAGCATCAGGACGTGAAGCAGAGGGTCCACAACAGCTTCTTTCCTGACACGGTCCACAAGCTCAACAGCCAACAGCTGCAGTAGACTGACACTGAAGACACCTCCTGGTCAGACCCCCCCTCGCCCATGAACCATTATCTCCCCCCACCACCATTGTCCCTGGACAGATATCCCCCCCCCCACCCCCGACTGTTCTGTTCTCATGGACCAGTCTCTCAATCCCACTCCCCTGCCCTTGCAAAATTCCAAAATCGACAGGGTACTGAACTTAAACCAACAATGTTTCAACCGGTTGCCCGTCCGTGACATCCACAGCACCGCACAGGAGGAACAACTGCAGCTTGTGCTGAGGAGTGCTAACTTTACTGCTGCCAGATCAAGGTAATTCATAAAAAGCTGATATTTGAGGGATTAGTCAATTGTCTATTATGTGTTCAATGGAATTAAACCAAAACTTAGAATGAAGCCAGCTCCCTGTGAGGGGGTACTAGAGACACAAGGTTTGGACTGGGGTGTGCGGGGGGAGAGCCCGGAGTGCGCCTCATTGCCCCCCGCTGGCTGTGACCTGAGGGGGCGCCATCGAGCCAGCCAAATACAGCCACCCATTCAACTCCAGTCGTTTTTTGGACTAGGATTACACACAAACTACCAAATTGCTTTATATGAAACTCGTGAAGAAGAATGGATTTATTACTCTACTTGCACAAAGGTCATATTTACCTGCCTGAAAAATCTAATTCTTTTGATGACTAGCACTATGGACAGAAAATAATGACATATTTTGACAAATCAGTCAAAGAATTGAGCTTCATTATTTTTTGGACTAGGATTACGCAAATCATGCTTTTCATGAAACTCGTGGGGGGGTGTAGCTTGGGCCAATTTAGAACCCAGTTAATTTTCTTCATCTTCGATTTCTAGTTAGTAATATGACAATGAATAGTAGAGCATAAAGCAGAGATTTTAGCTAGCTAACGTTAGCTAGGTAATGCAGTCTAGCTACCTATTTTATAGCTAATTTAGCAGGCAATGCATGGAATCTATATTGGGCATGGTTGGTAGGAATTCAGTGATGTTATTACAGACTTTTAATTTCAAAAAGCAAGAAATACGAGCTGAATAGGTAAGATCTTTTTAATCCAAGCTCTCACCAACTGCTTTGAATGTGAATGTCAAATGCTGACGCGACATGTTTAGGTCTGTTTAGTCAAGTACTTGGATTTACGTGTCCCAAAGACAAAATTCTGACCTGAGTACTATGATGCAGTGGTGTTATTTAGAGTAGCCTATGTAGAAGTGTTAATCGTTGGTGTGCATGTACAGTAGTGTCTGATGAGGGTAGGCCTACTTGTTAGAAATGGCACTGTCTGTGCTTTCCTTCATTGGTTATGTTGAAAGTGTGCGTATGTTGAGAGCTTGTATGACACCATTTAAGGTAACTGACTGAATTTTATTTGATGGAAAATAGGCCTTTACAGTATACAGACAGATGGACTGATCTACCTTTG
>NC_140255.1:13502048-13549548 GCF_949987555.1 Borostomias antarcticus | reverse complement strand
GACAACGCTCCCCAGAGTCTCCCCGCCGGGGGTGCCTCGTGGGTGGGCAGGTTTTCACCCGCACCCCTGATGTACCGAGATCACTCAGAGACGTGCGAGATAACGGGTCGTTCTGAAAAAATTGACAGATTTTGTGCCAAATTGTCCCTTTTAATGACACGGACCTCCTTTCAACTGTGCTATCTGGACTTTAGAGCCTGTCACTTTAAAGAAGGGGGAAAGTTGAAAAATGAACAGAGATTACCCTCAAAATGGCAGGCAAACACAGCCGGGAGGCCAGGAGCTAGGGAAACCCCCTTATATCTCTTGGTGCCGCTGAAGGAGGGTTAGCTCAGAGATGAGGTCAATGGCTAAAGGTCAGAAGTCACAGAGTGAGCCATTTCTGCTGTGTATATAAAAAGGTCACATGAGACTTTAGGGTCATGCAAGGCTCTAAATCAGATGGTAATAATCAAACAGAGAATTTAGTTGGACCTCATGCTACTACCGTACGTAATGCTAACAGAGAGGGAAAAAAAATGCATAGAGGTACCTAGAATTGGAAGAAAAATGTTAGTACGATCACTGAGAAT
Source organism: Borostomias antarcticus (assembly GCF_949987555.1). NCBI lineage: Eukaryota > Metazoa > Chordata > Actinopteri > Stomiiformes > Stomiidae > Borostomias > Borostomias antarcticus. The sequence goes on along the minus strand of NC_140255.1, from coordinate 13,548,976 downwards.
ACACAAACATTCTTATTTTTAGTCTGGACAACACATGGACACCCTGGTTGTTTCATAAGTGGTGGCTTAGACCTGCACTACTTGAGGGGGTTCCCTGTGTTGCTATGGGATACCCGTGCAACCCAGGTCTCCCCTATAATCCTACACACCTGTGAATACTACAAGCCTCTCGTGTCCAGGTGTTTCAGCGTTCCAACTCCCCTCTTCTGACCCCCTGCTTCATTTTGTTCTCTCTCTATCTCTCCCACCCCCCTCTCTCTCTCTCTTTCCCTCCATTGCTCACCACCCCCTCTCACTCTCTCTGTCGAAGACAATTTATGAAGACCATACTCTCACCCAGCTGACTAGGTGTGCTACGATCCACCCTGTATCTGCCAGTTCCCTGCGTTGTCCCCCACAGGCGGTTAGAGGCTATTGGTGACGTACTGCAACTTTATCTTCCACCTGATCTCCATCTCTCTCTCTCTCTCTCTCTCTCTCTCTTTCTCCCTTTCTCTTCCCCCTCTTTCTCTTATCATCCCACCTGATCTCTATTAGTCAGTAGATAACCACGTCGGATGGGTATTTCAACATGCAGGGCGGGGGCAAAATGGTATTTTTCTTGAGTCTTTACTATTGCTTGAGAAGATTGTTTTACCTGCATCACAACAGTGAAATACACGGTGTCCTGCGTTTCATCCATGGTACTGCGTGGCTGGCTGGTAGCCTACAGATCCCTATTTTCCAGGGATATATATATATTTTAAATAAAAAAAAGATATTCAAATATTTATTTTGTGCTGATGTGGGTCCAGGCCTCCATCGTAGCCCCTAAATGAAGAGCCATCCAGTATATCATTCTTGTTTATACACACCTATATCTCAGATACAATTAACAGAACCAAGAAGCCGCTCACAGTTAATCTGTTCCCCAGTCAGGCCATGCACAGTGTGTTACTGTATACTGTAAACCTCTGAAGAATATGACAGCACCCTCCCAAAAAAGGCCTTTTTCCCATTTTTCCAATACACTTAAATATAACAACACATGTGTGTCCATCCATCTTAAGTGAACATCTCTAGGAACAGCAGCAAGATTTGTGACCCCAGTTTCATCTCTTGCTTGAACTTTGACCCAAAGGAAGTGGTATACAGATTAATCTTTTGCCAAAGAACAACATATTAACCCTTCAAGTTCTTAGAAATACTTACGCGTGTGATCTACCCCTACCACTGGTAAAGCTCCTCCAACACTGACAGGGTTAACACTGGGTTTAGATGATGAGATAGGGCAGGTCTTTCTCTTTCACACTCTCTCCCTCTCTCCCTCTCTCTCTCTCTCCCTCAGTGTGTGTGTGTGTGTGTGCGTGTGTGTGGGCGCACACGCAAACACATGTAATATGCTTGTCTTTGAACTTAAGTGCAAAGCAGCCTTCCAGGAAAGTAAATGAGAAAAAGGCAAACAAAAACAGACATACAAATATAGCTGCAAGCAGTAAGAACGGGGGCCAAGCGCAACAAGCACATCAAAGGCAACAAGCGAAACACACCATATCAACATTTGAGCTATTATAATATGTGGTCATTGAAAATGTCAATGAAAATACATTGAAAGCGAGATGGGGATGGCTTGGCACAAAAACACTTATATCAACATCAAAATTGATTCTGGCAATTTCGTGTCCACTAGTAAGTTGTAGAGCATGCCATGCCCTACTCATACAAGAAATATAAACCCCATTTGGACCAGGGGGGCACTGCAGCAATAAATTGCATTTCAGTCACTTTTAAACATTTTACTTGTTATAGCGTCACCCTGTGTACAACATTTTGGAAAAATCAGCATGACGGTTAGGCCTAAACAGGAAAAAAGCTCTCTAGCGCCCCCACATTGTTTGATTGGACTAATAATGGATGGCCCACCTCCATTTATGTGTAGGGATATGCCTGCAAAGTTTTGTAGTGTTTCATCCAAACGTTCAGAAGGTATACACCTTTATGTGAAAAGCCCTGCAATCTTCATTGGCTCATAGTGGCTCTGTTTTTTTCAACTTTTCAAACTTTTGCCAAAATAGAACTTTAGATATGGTTCTCTAGATTGTATGTACCGAGTTTCATGCAGATTTGTGAAACTTCCTAGGAGGAGCAAAATTTTAAGCGTTTTTCAAAAAATTCAAAATGACGGATAATCTACACAACTGGAAGTTGTATGTATGCAAACTTTCATGACTCTAGGTCAAACAGGACATGAGATATGTTTGTTCAAAGTTCAGAAATTCAGTGGGTTGCTACAGCACCACCCCCCCCTCCCTCCTCCCTTTGGCCAATCAATGTTAGATTTGTTCAATAGCCTCTTTATATGATCCTCTACCAGTGTAGAAAGTTTTGTAAAAAGCAACCAGTCGGTTATAGGTGCTGCCATAGACTTCCATGTCAGATGAATAATAATAATAATAATAATAATAATAATAATGGTAATAATAATAATACAAACAATAAGAATAAGAATAAGAATACAAATAATAATAATAATAATAATAATAATTATTATTATTATTATTATTATTATTAGTATTATTATTATTATCTACCAATAACAATAGGGAGCCTCACACTTTTGTGCTTGACCCCCTAAAACCCAGAGAGATGCTTGACTGGAGCTACAATATATACAGTCGTTTCTGTACACGTGTCACTGTCTCCTGACGCCACAATGTTTGAATACACTGCAGTGCCCTGACCTAGAAAAGGCCACATGTGCTCTGCTGTCACGAGTCTGAACAAATGTCACACAATGACAATAACTTCATAACAAGAGCACGTTTTTATACCACAGTGACAAACAACACTGCATCAGCTAATCTTCGTGTACTGTGGCCAAGCCATATATGACATGTGAATGTTGTTCTTTGTACAGTATGTTTTGTAATGGAAACTTAAAACACATGGGATGGGAAATACATATGTGTGTCAACTCTTTAATATGACGAGAAATGCATCCCGTCTCTAAAGGGCTGAGGGACAGTAATGAAGCTGACAGGCAGCAGAGAGCTATTTGTATTCCACTCAGCTGGCTTACACAGGACAGTCATCACACTTATAGATGGGTAGAATGTGTCGTTTTTTAAAGGGGATGCAATCACGGCCACTCTCAAGACTTTGCTAGTCCATCGAGAAAGATTTTGATCAAGACACTTTGAAGACATTTGAAAGACATTGTTAACTGCTGAAGAATGCCTTAATTAGATTAATTATATATAATCATAGCAAAGTGTAAAACTGTTGATTAATCACACACAATATACACAGCCTTACCTGTTCAAGGGCTGCTATTTGAGATCCTTCACCCATATAGAAAGTCAAGCCACAGGACTGTATCTCCCACCTGTCACAAACAGAGAGCACGAGTGTTAGAAGTGGCTTACGTCAGCCACTGATTGACAGCGCCAGCACAAGCACAGTCAGGCCAGTCAAAAGTCGATGCAATCTCCAATCACTCCTCGGGATTTAAATCACATCATGATTGTTGGGCAAACGTTTCGGGACAAACTGCCAAGTAAACATCCATGTAATCAGAGTGGCCATAAACACGCGAGAATAAGAGGATAAGAATGTTCGCACAATTAATGTCAATCCCGCTGAATGCCAACAACTCTCAGCAAATACCCGGCAGGCATTGGAAGGGTCCTTGCAGTGGAGTCTAGCCAGCTATCAGAATAAAGCTTGATATTAGAGCTCCGGTCCGCAAACTTTTGGATTATTACGCAGTCTGGTGCTTCCATAAGATTGAGTTTGGTGATCGTGAGAGCCCAGAACAAAAGAGGGAAAACAAAAGGAGAATCCAGTCAGGTTTCTGACCACCCAATCGGGTAGGACAAAAAGCCTACCCGATTGTCTTATCTTGAACAGGCTGGATCTAATTGCTTTTGCGGCTTTCACAAAAACATCTGATCTTGTACACACACACACACACACACACAAACAGTCATACAGTACACAATTCAAATTGTTATTGCGCTGAGGGACTGAGATCATGCCTGTTAGCATCTTCTATGAATCTTAGAGGAATGGAGTGAAAGGTCAGCGAACAAGCTGTCCTAAGGAGGAGAAGAGGGATGGAGACATCTTAGCAGTATGATACAGATTACAGTTGTATTCTACTTGATTCAAATACTTGAACATTTCAATAACACAAACCTATTAATTCCCAAGACTTCACCAATGACTGCTGTTGGTGAGCTTAACAATGTCCCCCTGGGGATCGATCAAATATCTATCTAACTATCTGAGTCAGAACTGAGGCATTCAGTGATTTAGTGAAACAGTCCGAATCACAAGGATTGGGAAGGGTCTGGGTGACTAATATCATCCAGTAACTGAGCATGGCTCTTTTCCATTAGATAAGAGCTGCAAGAAAAGAATTCAGTGGGAAATGACAGCAAAGTGGAGCAGTGGCGTTTTTCTCAACAAGTCTGATGACAGCATCTGTTTGGACAGGAGTCTCAGCCAACAATAAGAGACAGCCCCTGAGCTTTATTACCCCTTGATGTTCTCATGTACAAAACTAAATTATGCAAAACATAAAGTATCCACACTTCATGCATTAAGTAAACTACCCTTCCAAATTCATAACAGACAATATACCCAAGGACTACAAATCTGTAGGAATAAGAAATGTTCCATGCTGCAATGAGTTGAGATGTCTTAACTCCCTAAGTTACTTTAAGTAATAATTGATGTATACTACTGTATATTACATAGATTCCATACAACTTAAAGGTGCAGTATGTGTTTTGTGTTTCCTGTGTTTCCCCGCCCCTCCCTTCAGGCCTCCCTCCAAAGCCATTCCTCCAAACTGGTGGGGAAACAAATGACACTCGCTAGGCAGGTAGGTACAGTACTGTAGGTTGACGGGCAGGTAAGCCATCCATTCATTTCAAGTTGGCAGCTCCACCACAGATTTACGGATGTATTTCATTTTAGTGTCAGAGCACTTTATTTATTGACTGCTGTCGGGATGTAATGAGAATTGCAAAAAATATAACAAAAAGTGCTGCTGTGCCAAACCGCACACTGCACCTTTAAGAAAATGGCACTCAGAGAAATTCATGACAGTGTAACAGTGGTCTTTTTCAGCCGTGTTATTTTGATCTATTTGAACATGTTGGCTGGGGCAGAGCATGTGTTACCTACCCAGGATAGTAGCAAGGGGAACCCTGAGACAACCCCTCCTCCCTATGACTACAGCAGACCTGACACATCTGACAGAAGCTGTTTTGTTCCTGTTCCTTTTGTTCCTAATTGCAGCTCTGAAGGAACCCCAAAGCCCCCTGGGTCTGGCGAATACAAACACAGTCAACACCGCCCCCCAAAACATTCCCCCGCTCACAATATTTTAATTAAAGCAATCTCAGGGCCAATGGTGTGTCATGCTGTGAGAAATGTAGTCCTCCTAAAAAAGATTGTATGTTACTGCACTGTAAGCTAATATACAGGACATTTCTCATATGCATCCCAATATCTTAATGATTAGTTGACATTTTCCTCTGAGCAGTGCAATCACGTTCACTACTGCATGAAGGGAAACAACACGTACATGTCCCCCCTGAGATCATCCTGTCCACTGACACGTTGAGGAGATCATCCACATTCTCCTCACTGCGGTTCAGAGAGGGTGTCGCCAAACTGTTGCTCAATTATCAGTCTTAGCTACGGCAGAGTCACCCGCCACAATGGAACCAGGTGGCATTCAGCAGGAAACATCATCTCAGCCAATCACACATGAGCTCATGTGTTGCCATAACAGCCATTAATCCGAGTGGTGAGCCCACAGACGACGGGAGGAGGGGGGGGGGGGGGGGGATTTGTGTTCTGGCTGCAGGGGGACAAATTAAGTCGATGGATGTCCCACAACATTTTATAATGCATTGTCCTGCCAGCACCGAGTTGATCTGATTGTTAGATTGAATCTGAGATATGAGGTGGAGGATGTTTCATTGGTAGGGTGAAGGGTGTCTGCCCGGAGATGTTTTATTTCTGAGATGAGTTTTGAGGCTGTAAAATGCGTCTTACGAGATGTTCTCCAAAGTCTAGCGTTCCATGGGCTGGGCTATCCCCAGACCAGCAGCTGCATTTCCCTTCAGGGTTTCACTCTTAAAATATACGACAATATGCAGCTAAAAATGTTCACCCTGAACATCGGACAATAAAAGTGTCTTATATTATCAGTGCGAGTTGATTTTCAAATGGATTTTTTTCTGGTAGGTCTGATTTGAAGGGTATACTGTGATACCACTACATCTCTCTCTCCCCCTCTTCCTCCCCAGCTAGGGACATTTTTCTGAACAACTAAAGGGACATATTTTATTGCTTAAACAATAAAGCAATAAGTCATTTGCATACCATTCCATGTGAAATCATGCAGCATATGGTCCTATATATATAGTATGACGTTAAGGGGAAAATGAACAAAACATCTATTTTCTATTTTATCCGAAGTTGTCTCTTTCAGTTGGTTAAGCATTCATGATAATGCTTTTTGACCCCTTTGTGACCTCGACCCCTTTGTGACCTGTAAGCAGTAGTTCTGTGATAACTGCAATGTGATTTTTAATTTTGTGCCCCAAAAAACATTTTAGTTAAAAGCTTTTAGTTTAGGGATTGTTTCCTAACATTACTGATCCCAGTTTTGTTAAAATGTTTAAGGATCTTTATTTTTACAGTGAAGTGCTTAGCCAATGCTTTTTACGTTTATTCACATATCTGTCCTGTAACCCCATACAGGCTGAGGTAAATAGGCATCCCACAGGTATGTGCTCTGTGTAAACACTTGGGGAGCAGCATGCCTCGTCCCCTTTAGAACCTCAACCAAATCAAACCTTTGCTTTCTCAGCACACTAGTTCCATCATTTGTTTACATCATGGTGGGGTGTCCTACAAACAACGAGACCCCTACACGGTCACTTGGTAAGGAGACCACGTAAATGTTTGTTTTCCTGCTGAGACTCACTGGTGGGGAATGCAGGGTGTTTACGGCGGGACGATGTTTTGTGTGTGTGTGTGTACCTGCAGTACAGTTCTTATGGCTTATGGCCCACATATGTAAGCAGTTCAGGGACACTGTATGTAAACTCTATGAAAACAAATTTGGAAAACATGCATTGTAAATAAGAAATTGTGAAATGTTTATGCAAATGTAATTAGTAAACTAATGGCCTTTCATGTCAACAAATATCAATTGAAAACATCTGCTTGAAGTGTGAGCTCACTACATTCTTGTGAATAATGTTGCATTAGAACACATCTCCAGGCCATCACAATACACAACTCATCTGCCAAGAGAGGAATAATAAGAAATACACCAAGTTAAAACTCACCAATGTTACAAACGTTTGTTAAACATATAATCAAAGAAATAAGAAGTGTCTAGCAATGAATTTTAGAATCTGTGGAGCGGTTTCATCCTTATGCACATTTGATCCTATTTACAAGCCTGCTGTAAACATTGAGTAGTGTTGCTTTTGCAGCATTCTTTGATCAAAATATTTACTGCAAATCTGAGTGCTGCACATGCAACAAGTACAAGTGGATTAGTGTGAAAGACAAAATACAACACTGATCTACTCAGTGTTAAGGAAATGCACAGACAAAAGCTGTTTAATCATGACGCCAAATATGGTTTTAGTCTCTTTCAAACGAGCTCTACAATGTTTAATTTTAAAGTCATTAGACAGTCCTTTTTTCAGAGCAAAACCGCAAAACTTGATAGACAAAAGATAAAAATCTGTTTTAAAAGATTATACCTAGGCAAGTAACATAACATTAGACAATATAATCATTCTGCTTATGTTATTTCCTCTTCCCTGAAGAAGAATGGCATAAGATGCGTTTCCATTACACTTTTTCGCAAAATAAAAGTGATATTTCTGAAGTTTCGATAAAGTACAATTGCGCCTGGCCGGTGTTTCCATTATGACTAGAATTGCGCAAAAATTGAGTAAAATCTCGTCCCGTGAGATTCAATTTGCGGAATGCGGAAGACTGTAACCGACGGTAACCATGGATATTCCAAACATTTTAAGACCCGGAGGCTCTTAAGGAGTTGTGGATCCAAAACTTCAGGATGACCTGGCCTACATTCGACGTACTGTGCGATTTGATCGGGGATCTAGTTGCACCACACCCATTATCCCCTCGGGAGCCAGTACCGACAAGGAAGCGAGTGTCCGGTGACGTGTTTTGCGAAAAAGGTATATCGAAACTTCTGAAAAACCACCTCATGAGAGCGTATAAACGTTTTATCTAAATTTGAGAGGTTTTTTGAAATTTAGGTGTTTCCATTATCTATTTTTATTGCAATATTTAGGTTTTGCGCAATTCTAGGTGTAATGGAAACGCGACTATTGATGCCATTGCAATGACATTTCAACATGGAATCAAAATTGATTTAATTTAGTTTTTTGTCACTGATAAATACAAAGTGCTCTATGATGTCAAAGTGAAAAGACAAGATATTTTTGTAAATTAATAAGAAATGAAAAACAACAAATAACTGATTGCATAAATACTAACCCCCTTGCTACAGTATAAGCTTCTGCACAATCAATTTTCTACATAAGCCACTTAATAAGTTGAATGGAGTCACCTATGTGCAATTGAGGTATTTCACATGATTTCACAATAAACCTGTCCTTGGGTGATCCCAGTTGGTTAGTGCATTCCCAAACTAAGAATACACCATGAAGGCACATTCCAAACAGATCCGGGACAAGGTTCTTCAAAAGCACCAATGAGAGGAAGGAAAGAAGACAAATTCCAAGGTATTGCATATCCCCCGGAGCACAGTTAAGTCCATCATCAGTCTAACCCTAGTCTCGGGTCCAGACTTTGGAGATCTCTGTATAGTCCTTCCGCTTCCTGGGCACCATCATCTCTCAGGACCTCACCAAGAAGGCACAGCAGAGGATGTATCTCCTGAGGCAGCTGAAGAAGTTCAGCAGACGGCAGCATGTCATCCGCTCTGCTGAGAGGGTGATTGGCTGCAACCTGCCATCCCTCTAGGAGCTGCAAGTCTCCAGGGCCCTGAAGCGGGCAAAAAAGATTGTGACCAACAACTTCCACCCTGGTCACAAACTTTTTGAACCACTACCCTCTGGCAGGAGGCTGCGGTCCATCAGGACCAAAACCTCAAGGCACAAAAACTGTTTCTTCCGGACTAGGCCCAGGACCCCCAGTGACACTGTATTACTTTGTACATTATTGAAGATTTTTACATTTTCGAATGTAAACATTTTTTTGGACCCCGAGGGGTCTTTATTTGGCCACCTGTGACACACACACAAATATACATGAGTGAAGGCGACACAGCACACACAACACACACACGTCTTTGATGGTTGCCGGTGGAAATTGTTCTCTGCATTTCTCCCATCCTCCTCCAGGGGCATCCAGGAGCAGTGGGTTGCCATCATTCATGGCGCCCGGGGACCAAGTCCAAATGACTTGAAGAGACTGAAGAGCATGTTCTTCTGCATGTTTTTCATATTGGGTTCTTTTGGGAGGAAACCCTTGCAAACACGGGGAGAACATGATAACTCCGTACAGAAAGTCCTAGAGACATATGTCCCACCTTCATAGCTTGTTTGCCTCGGAAATATGTCAAACTACAGAAGTTAGATGAGTTGATTATCCCACTTATACCATGGCCCCACATGCCAAAGACAAATAAATATGTGCCATTTACTCACATTTTATACATTAAAATATAAAGCAATGTTATTTATGTGTTGCTCATTGCTGAATTTCATTATAGTCCCTCACTGCTAATACGATACGATACGACCTAGCAACCAAACAATGAGCCTAGCAACCCAAACTAGCTAATTCCATAGCCTACTGTACCCATATATCTACTGTAGCTACCTGGTATTGCTAGATAGCAATGGGCGAAGTGTAGGCTACTGTATATTTGCTGTGCAACATATAAATTGTCCAGCTGTCAAACCTAGTTGCCAACAAACTATGTATGATAGCCAGACACCTGGTTGTCCTCAACTCCAAAAGTATTGTTTTCATGTCGTTCAACTGACAGTGATGGGCTAACGTTATAACACGAAGTGAAAAAACAGTTTTTGATTTGGGGACAGTGAGGTGTCTGGCTATCATAAAGAGTTTTAAATAGATTTGACAACTGGACAACGGATGCGTTGCACAGCAAATATGCAGTATCCAGCACTTTGTTCATGGCTAGCTAGCAATGGTACAGCAGGCTATGGGATTAGCTCATTTGGGTTGCTGTCAAAGCTGGCACATTAATTTAGATGGGTAATTAAACTTCAGCCAAACTACGTGTGTGTATACATGGTTTTAACGCACGTCTGCTGGCCAATCAGAAAAGAGTATTAACCCAGGCCATGGTATAACTATAAAATATATTAGCCTGTAATCATGTCATGCACAACAGTCCACACACTTTACCAAAGTTAAAGGTGCTCACTTCGATTTCTCTTTTCTTTTTTCGGCCACTAGATGGAGCAGTTTTGCAGCGTATCAGATATAAACAAGTGGGCGTAGATAGTAAAAGCCAGCCCAATATTTATTTGTGAACGTGACTCTTTTTTAGCCGAAGACCATGGTGTCTTTGCTCCCGGACTATAACTTCTCTCAGCCATGTTCAGCTAACATTAGCTACAGTTTATAGGCCTATTCCCAACGGCCATGTCTCAAACGTCCATCAAGATGACGCTGCCCCTCTCTTGTATACGGTGCCGTTCAGGGGGTGGGGCTCAGCGCCGGGTCGGCTTCGCTCATAATAAAAATAAATTCTGCATTTGCTCCACAGGCTCTACACCATTGGCTATATTTTCTTCTTTTTTTTTTTTACAAAAAAGTGCAGTAAATCAAACAGAGCACCTTTAACTCTGGGGTAGAGGGGGGGCTATATATGTAAGCACATGTAAAAACATGTTTTAAAGGATTTGATTTATATGATGACATGGGGAGGGGGTAATGATCATTTTCACAACTACAAGAATAAATGGACATGAGCAGGTTCATAGTACATGACACAATTCGCCTATAGGGGACCAAAAAACTCCATCGATGCTAGATATTCACTCCCAGGATGATACTGTAAATATGATTTAATACAGTATGATACAAATTAATAATCTGTAGGTACAAGATGATTGAACTCGATTACAATTTCTGTCTGATTTTATGGACACTCTCCCTTTTCTGGCTTTTTATAGACCTTGATCAATTGCTAGATCTTGATGAGGCTAATAAAGTTACATTTATTTCCTCAGATATCCTCAGGTGGTGGGACTGAGGGTAGCTGATTTTGCCATTTTGTAATTGTGAATGATGTTAAAGATTGCTTCAGAATATCTGCATTGACTCAAATTACCTTACCTGACCAATTAGCTGTTCAAATAACATGAACACAAAAAATGAATGGGTGTAACCATAAAAACTGAACACTCACTTACAGTATAATGGTGGTGGTATTTGAGTTGATTTCATTTCATTCATGAAAGGTTTAAAATACTGTTATTGCTACAGCTAGGATTTATCATCTCCCCATTTGGTGTGTTTGAGTACAGTATGTTAGTTCACCTACGTTTTCAAGTAAAAAGAGGCACTGAAAAACATTTAGAGAAAAAATGCCTCATACCTAATTTTTGAGCCTTTTATGTCTAGGAAAACCCAGTAGCAAATACTTTGTGCAGGTATGAATGTGAAGGTCACACAACCTAGAATATACCCCTGATGGTTAAAAGACTGAAACGCATTTCAGTCTGAGCATGGATTACTTCTCATAAACTCAATCCTCTTAAGCCTTGTCACAAACCCGGCAAAGTATTAACCAGATTCAGCTGCAGGAATTCATAATGACAACTTAAACCATTTTGTGCACAGTAGCAGAATAAACCTATTAAAGTTTGCAAAGGTGTTGCTGAACTTGGCCAAATCGAATATCTTCTTTTGGAGCGTTTGATGTTAAATTAAAAAAATGTCTCCCTATCAAAATATCCCCTTCACAATGAAAGCCAATGTCCTTATTATGTACTAGACTATTAATAATAATCAGAATAATTCCCATTATGAAGTGTTAATTACAGCACACGTCAGGAACTTGACAAAACTAACACTATTATGAAATAAAAACATAATCTTCCATTCCAGTGTGTGTTATTACTTAAAATAAACTATTCATGAACCTCATTTAGAGATACCTGAAGAGTTGCAGGAGAACTACGCTCCAGTTGAGGTCTCCGTCAGACCATTGCAGGGGCAGGTGAAAAGTCTCTCCCATGGAGTCTGGTTTTAATATATGACTGCTGCTCTTTCCCCTCTCTCCAGGAATGGCAGTCAAAAGGTTGGCCCTAGTTGCACTTTTCTGGTCTCTTTGCATTAGCTACTGGACATCTCCAGGACAGGTTGAGTGTTTCTTGACTTCTGCTGTCCGCTGATGTTAATACTTCATTGGAGATGTGGCATCTCTCTAAAGTTGACTCTTACTGAGTAACAGGAGAAAGAGACATTCTTTACAGTAAGTATCTAAGTCATTGGCAGCAGCGGAACACTTTCCTATTTGATATAGGGATGAAAAGTCACTCTTTGAGAAGGCGACTGTACTTGTTGCAAGGTAAATTTAATAATGACAATTTTCAAGTCGGTTTGATAGAGGGAAGAAGTGTTCAATTAGTATTTTTTGTTTTTGCTTGATCGGGTTACTTTTAATGAACATGAGTAATATGCAGTACTACTACTAGTACAGCAAAAGTACTACTACATGACAAATACACTTACCCACACTTTCAGGTTTCACTTAAGAGTGATGTACTGTACATAATGTACTCAAACTGAAGGTATCTATTTCCAAGACTTTCAATGTGAGACACAGTGAGAAACTGACCGCACCTCCCACTGTACACATTTAACCAAAGCACAGAAGAGCCTGAATAAACACATGTTTTAGATTTGGACCTGCTTCTGCATAATCTAAACACATTACTTATTGCTGTAGGAATAATTGGAAATCATAAGGAGCCCAAAGGCTGCATTTCAACATTGTAATGTTCTAAACATAACTTTTACATGCTAATTGGATACACGTGGCAAAACATTAGACAGCTGGTGTATAATAGTTGGGCAAACATTTTGTTTCTGCTCAACAATGAGCACAAATAGACCCACTGAGGAGGGTTGTGAGAACACTTCAGCATCAACGTGATTTTTCTACACTCCCAAAGACACAGGATTATACTACCCACTCACTGGCTAATGTTGCGAGTATAGCTTGAGAATGAAAGGCAGGAAACATCGACACATGTGAGTGTGAAGTGAATCAGAGTGTCCTCTGACAGAAGCCACGGAGAGAGACAGATATCAGAGGACGATAACACTGCTGTTTAGTTCACCAGTGCCTGAGACTTCATGCTGGTGATAAATGGAAAGACTTGTTTATAGCTTACTGTACTAAAGTTGGCAGTTTTTCATACTTGCATGTTAATTGTAACTTTATATACACGCGAGTACACAAGGCTCACTACTTTTTGTGGCGCACGTGTGAAGGATAAATCAGGCTTAAACGTAACAGAACATGACAACACAGCCCTCAGTGAAGGCAGTAAAGGTACATTGATGGAACAAAAACATAAAATTATGGTAATGATGACTACATAGAATCTCAGCCCCTGCTGCCCTCCCACGCGATGGCGTGACGGCCCACATGTCTAATCCAGAATGCTCTACCCAACAGCAATGCTTTACATAAAAAGAGCCAGGCCGGGACTGACGTAAGAGCGCGAGCGAGAGAGGACAATGAAACGTTAGCATAGCACTCAGTATAATCCCCCGCGGCCTCAGACTGCATTGGCTCTATTGAAATGATCTGTGTCTCAATAAAACTCTCCGATGCGACCTCTCTCCCTCCATGCAGCCTTTATGTGGGTCACACGACAGGCAAATGGCATCTGACAAAGCCAGTGGTCCTGCCTCCCAAACATATATCCAATATAAAAACTTCTCCAGGCCCTAATGGCTTACCTCGGAGAGATATTCCTAGTAAATCAAGCCTCTCCATGGACCCTGCAGGGTTTGAGAAGGGGGAACATGAAGAGCAACAATATTGTTACTTCAACTCAGAGGAATTTGTGGGCACAGAATCAAAAAGACAAACCCCCCCGGAGAAGGCCTGGGCCACTGGAGTCTACTGAAATCAGACAGACCCACAAACAAACACAATCATGCACTACAAACACACACACACTTCGCACACACGCAGGCAAAAGTAAAAGAATACAGGCACTCGCACTAACACAAACACACACACGCATGCTTATACACAATTACGGATCGTCGCCGCTACCGTCCTGCCGTTCACAGCTGTCATCTGAGAAAAAGGTCGAGGCCACCATTTGCCAGAGACTCGCCTCAAACTTTGCACCCCGGCTAGAGTTGATCTATATATAGAACCAAATAGCTTGCAGTTACTATCTGAAAAGCAACACATTGCCCTGCCCTTTTCGCTTCCTCAATGTACAGTACGTGCACTTAAGTTATCAGCCACAACAAGCCTCTGGACAGTTTCCTTCTCCTTCATCAATGGCCACCTCTGTCATGTTAACTTGGATGAGCTGCTGCTCTATGTCTGAGGCATCCAGCTGATTGTGTGTAGGACCTTTTCAATGCGATCAGTATTGTACACATGCCTTGTTACAGTCCAACAACAAACACCAGAAATGACTTTGTCATGCTACTGTATGCTATCCATTATAGAGTATAATTTCAAGGAGCCTTCATCATGAGACCCAAGTATTGTGAGGAGTCTGTTTCATAAGCACCCTGTGCTGTATGTTTATCTATGGAATTGTCATTTCCAACACAGTCGAGAAAAGGGCCCCTTCATTCATTCCAAGGGGGCTATTTTGAACTTTTGTACTAAGACACACTTCCTAATCGAAATCCCTTACAATGTGCAAACACAAACTTTACAGTATATTGTGTTTTACCCCTAATAAACTACCTCTAAATCTATCAAAATATCTGTATAGGCTGCTTGCTGCCTTAGCTCACTATGCACAGTGCAATCACGCTGTTATTAATAGAAGATGAAAACACGTTGTTTGGATATCATATGCACCATGATAATTGAATCCAAATGTTTTGAAATGAAAGCTTATCCAAGTACATGGCTGTTGGTTACATTACAGATGAACTGATTCAGTGAATGTAAATAAACAAGGAGTAAGAAGGAGGTAAATGTCTGGAAATACAGACCTTGTTCTTAAGGAGTCCAGAGAGGCGAGGTTATCATGTATTTCTGACATCACAATACAATCATGGATCATGAGTCATCGAGTTGAGAAAACAAATACTGAAGAACATGAACAAAATATCAGCCAACTGTGTGTGTGTGTATGTGTGGTATGGGTGGTGTGTGTATGTGTGTGAACAGTGTAACAACTCATATCATAAAGAGTACAATAATTACTGTAACACCTTAATCAGCAACTGACATTCATTAGCACACAGACTACGCAAGCATACAGTACAATACATAATATAATCAACTCTGGCTACATAAAGAGACCAAAAATACCTCCTCACTGTCCAGACCTCTCAGGCTCAGGAGCTATAGCTAGCTAGGCATCTGCGTCTAAGGCAGCTGCTTTTCATAATCAGTAATTGGATTCACTTATTTTAATTTTGCCCACTACTGTAGCCTTGTTCCATATTTCATAAACATGATTATCCCTGATCTACTTTCATGTCCAATTTCCTTGTCAACAATTTCCCAGAGCAGAGAACTCAAAACTCTTCACACCCATGTTCCCGCTTTAATAAACTATGCTAACCACATAGACCGCATGCAAGCCAGCACACCAGGCTGGGGCGGCACGTAGCTCCGGAGGTAGAGCGGTCGGCTGGGGTTCGAAAGGTCCCCGGTTTGATCCCAGCTCTCAGGTGTGTGCCAGTGTCCTTGAGCAAGACACTCACCCCCCCCCCCCCCCCCCACCACTCACCCCCTTCCCCCCATGCGGCATGGTGGTGCAGTACAAAGGTCCTAGGCCTTTCTGTGTGAAGTTTGCATGTTCTCCCTGTGTTTGCAAGGCTTTCCCCCCATAAAGGATCCAATACGGAACAAAATTATGCAAAAACAAACAGATCACTAATGCTGTCCGTCCCTGACGAAGACGGACAGGAGCACTTGGTTGGTCCCCAGGCGCGGCTCATGCACGCTGCCCACCGTCTGCTCCTGGCTGCCCTTGGGGTAAGGAAGACGGGATGGGTTAAGAGCCGGAGAAGAATCATCGGTGGACGCTCCAGCCATTCATGTGTGTGTGTGTGTGTTTCGGCATTGCTGCCTACATCTTGTGATGTGTGTCTCACTGCATGACTAATAAAGATATTTGTTTGTTTGTTGTACCATACAGTAAGATGCTCTAATGGTTCCCTAACTTTTCAGCCCTCGACCCCCCCAAAAAATGTCGTCAGAGACTTGCGAGCCGTGACCCCCATCTGCCCATCAGAGCACAAACTCTCATGCACAACATCAATAGGCCCTACATGTAGCATCCAGCCTCCAGATAATAACATAAAAAATTATAATAACAGTCATATCTGTTCAATGAATCACACATTAAGTATCCCAAGTGTAGCATGAACTCTTAATTTTAGTTGTTGTCTTTGATTATGCTTGAAAAGCCATGTTCCTTGGGGGTATTCCAGTTCAAGGGAAGATGCGAGCACAACTCAAAAAATCAAAAAACAATGTAGGCTAGCAGGTCACGGGTGCACAGTCCCGGTCGTGGACTAGAATCAAAGAAGAAAAATGAACCAGCACTCACAGTATTCCAAAAAACGTTTATTTCACTAAAGTGGCCTATGGGCAGAGCACAACAATGGACGTTTCAGCCAGAGGCTTTCTTCAGAGTTGTGGCAAGGCATACAGTAAGATGGCTTAAATCAGATGCTAACAGGTGTCACAATCAGTCACAGAACAAAAACAATTAGTCTCAGGTGCTACCAGTTCATCAATCAATCAATCAATCAATCAATCAATCAATCAATCAATCAATCAATCAATCAATCAATCAATCAATCAATCAATCAATCAATCAATCAATCAATCAGTCAATCAGTCGATCAATCAATCAATCAACCAGTCAATCAATCAATAAATCAATCGATCAATCAATCAATCAATCAATCAGTCCAAGTCCCACAATGGGATCCTAGGATAACAGTAAGGAAAAAGAGACAGAAAAAAACATAATTCAATTGTTTGTGTTTTCAGAGACTGCAACTGGGTAGGCTCTCATATAATAAAGCTTGGACAGAACTAAAGGTAAAGAAAAATTGTCGCATCTCACACTGTTTACAAAAAACAACTCAATAAGAGTTCCTCATTTAATCATTTTGGATATTCTGTTTGTAAAGTGTGTATCCAAAAAGCTTCTTTCTGAAGCAGTTTTCTGTCTCTGTCACCTCCTCTCCTAAAAGGCACAACGGTTTGGATTCCTTGAAAGCGTAAGGAGCACACATGGTGAAAGCGTAAGGAGCATACATGGTGAAAGCGTAAGGAGCATACATCTTGAAAGCGTAAGGAGCATACTGTACATCGTGAAAGCGTAAGGAGCATACATCGTGAAAGCGTAAGGAGCATACATGGTGAAAGCGTAAGGACCATACATGGTGAAAGCGTAAGGAGCATACATGGTGAAAGCGTAAGGAGCATACATGGTGAAAGCGTAAGGAGCATACATGGTGAAAGCGTAAGGAGCATACATGGTGAAAGCGTAAGGAGCGTACTGTACATCGTGACCCGCCAGGTTACAATGTTTGGCTACAGGAGACTTAGGGTCTCTAATGCTGGATTTGTGCTCTGAAATCCTCACTTTTAACTCCCTGTTTGTTTTTCCCACATAACTGAGCCCACATGGGCATTTCAATAAATACACTACATATTTTGTTTTGCAAGTGATTCTGCTCTTTATGTTAAATCTCTTACCAGTGTGTGGATGATGGAACTCATCACCCTTTATCATGGCATTACAGTTTACACAGTTATTACATGGGAAATTGCCAGACAGCATGTCAGATAATAGTCTGCTTTAACCAAGGTGTCTTTAAGATGAGTTACCCGTTTCTGTGCAAAGATAGGTGGCTCTTTAAATGCATGTCCTACTGTAGGATCGCTGGATAGAATAGGCCAATGTTTTTGAACTACTTCTTTAAAGTTGCACTGCAACGTACGTTTGAGATCATCTAACTTCTGTAGTTTGACGTATTTCCGACTTAAACAAGCTATGAGGGTGGGACATATGTTTAGAGGAATTTGATTGGAACATTGACAAGTGGACGGGTTTTAAGAACTTTAGACAGATTCGATAGAAGGATAGCGTTTATTGACGGGTGGATGTCGTGAGATTACTGGCCTAAAATTTAAGGTACCTGTTGTCGTCATTGCACGTGACCTACCGTTTTCCAAGAAGTAAGAAATTATATACTTTGATATAAGATTACAACAAAAGTAGAATTTTGTAATTTGTTTGGCATACATCGTTGAATAGGTGAACACTATGACCAATTATGTGAACCAAAATGGGACAGAATACTTTTTTTTCATTTCAGTGCGACTTTAATGTCCCACAAAATGTATCTAACTAAATCAAACAAGTGCATCACCACCCAGTGAGTATGCACACACACGTATGCACATGTGCATTACAAAAACAGTATGGAAAAAAACATAACTAATGTAAAGAACTAATCTCGCAGATGCGTTACATATTATAGGGTCTTGAGCATCCTATCCTGAAACATGTACAGAACATTGGACCTCATTCCTGAACATTTTCTTAAGTGTCTTCTTAAATGTCTTCTTACGAACTTCGTAAGACCAAGACTCTGCTGGATTCATGAACGTTAATGTTAGATAAGTTAATGTTAGGCTACTTCGGGGTGAACAATCATGTACATCTCAATAAAGTACCGCAGGCGACGAGCCGACTGCCTCTGTCGTCTGGCTCTGGTAAGAGGCATGTTGATTGGATCAAGTATTAAATGATAAAAAGATGTTTGAAGCAGCAGCTGCTACCTCGATCCAGGACGTCCCGTGAGGTAACGTACTGTATGACGAGCGTGGGAACGGGGCCGCTGGCCAGGTTTGTTCAGACACAACAAGCCTGGCAATAATATACATGCAGCAAATTTACATACAGCTGTTATTTTGGGAATGTACATGGTGAAAATGCATTCTTAACATGCCTACGTCATAATTATTACAAAGATGCCACTTGAAATGCATAAAATCAAGTTTATTTTTATAGCAGTCACGAATGGTCCCGGACAGTATCTTCATATGAAGGAACAAGTTCTTTTTTTTTTTTAACCTGTTCTTTTGCCAACTGCTAAGACAACAATATAGTAAGCTAGTTACTTTCGCTGCGTAGCTAGCTAAAGATTTGGCCCCCAAACCATTTTATAACTTGTTTAGCTATTTGTTCCGACGTTTCTGTAGAACCCCGCAGTAGAAGGTATTGTTAGTAACGTACCTACACTATCTAACGTTAGCCTACAGAAGTGGAAAACAAATGTCAGATCAGATCAACGAGTTATTTTGATAAACATTTTAGGAATCTACATTACTACTTTCTCGCCTGTTAATATTTAGTTTTATGAAAACTTCATAAAA
Organism: Borostomias antarcticus; assembly: GCF_949987555.1. Classification (NCBI taxonomy): domain Eukaryota; kingdom Metazoa; phylum Chordata; class Actinopteri; order Stomiiformes; family Stomiidae; genus Borostomias; species Borostomias antarcticus. The sequence goes on along the minus strand of NC_140255.1, from coordinate 13,529,292 downwards.
CTAAATATTAACACTTGTAGACCCAACATTACAACAGCTTTTAGCCTAATCTTTTAAATCCCTGCTACCGCTGCCGGCCGGTGAGATATGCATTCCGGGATACCTAGCTGCATGCTTCAGTGTGAACAGTCTGCTGGTAATGGCATACTTATTATGAATTCAGTAGGCAGTATGCAGTCCATACTCATTGTGTATGTAGTAGGCAGTATGTTAGTATGCCATTTCGAACACAGCCAGGGACACACTCTCTAGTGCCTCTCTTCCGTTTTTCAAAACATGAAACATTTACAAGTTTCACATTCGGTAAATGTGAAGCAGTGCGGTGTGTTTGACTGCTTTAGCAAAGCGGCTAATGCTAACGCTGGTGGCTCCGATAGCAATGCTGCAGCAGCAGATGTGCCAGGCTAAAGATGCAGGTAACACTCATTATCATTATTATAAATAAGTCTGTACAGTGTTTCCCCTACCATTGCCTTGGAGGGGTGGCTTGCAATTTGTCAAAGTTAGCCATCAATGGCTGGACAAGTACAGTATCACACAGGATCACTATAACAGTGACAGTCCACTATGTAAATGAAGGCCAACTGAGACAGAAACATTGACTCAGGCAGTGTACTGTATGAGTCCCAAAGTGGTAGAGTAGTATCGATAAGAGTATCGATAAGCAGTATTGGTATCGATACCGGTATCGTTAAAATCCTAATGAGACCCATCCCTAATTAGTAATAATAAAATAAATGTATACTCCTTGGCTGGCTGTGCTTGAAACGAGCTTGTACCTATTACCGCATTTCAATAGCGAGGAGTAGCCTAGGCTACGTTCTCTCTCTCATTGAAGTGTCCATCAGAGCAGGTGGATCGCTTAAAACAAGCCTGTTCTATCTCTCAGTGAGATCTTGAAGTGTCCATCCGAGCAGGTGGATCTCTTAAAACAAGCCTGTTCTCTCTCTCTTGGTGAGGTCTTGAAGTGTCCATCCGAGCAGGTGGATCGCTTAAAACGAGCCTGTTCTCTCTCTCAGTGAGATCTTGAAGTTTCCATCCGAGCAGGTGGATCGCTTAAAACGAGCCTGTTCTCTCTCTCTTGGTGAGGTCTTGAAGTGTCCAACCGAGCAAGTGGAGACCGGGATGGACGCATCTCGTTGCCATCTATTATCACCCGGCCGGACCCCAGCGAAGTGTGCTCTCTTTCCCTCCTTCTTGGAAGCTTCGATCAATGGCCAGCGTTTCTCCCTCAGTGCCTTTTCAGCAGTGGTAAGATCCTCTGTGAATCTCAGGTGTTTTTCTGTGAGGAAGCTATTGCCTTTTGCTTTTTTCCATACCAGGTCTCGTGTTGATCTGTTGGTGAAGCGGAAGACGGTAGCGATGTCAATATCTTCTCTGATCTTGGTCTGGTTCTCCCTGACGACATAACAGCAAATGTCAGCAACTTTGGCTTTCATGTTCTCTTCATTGTCTTCTGGGATACCGAGGAGTCTTAGGTTCTATCTACTGTACGTTGGTACCTTTCGGCCTCATTTATTTTCTGTTCCACCTCTGACAGCCTATGAATCTCTGTGACTGTCTCGGTTACCATCTTGCGCAGCCACCAGTCTAAAGTGTGACTTTGCAATAGCTGCGACCACGTACGCATGTGGGGTCGTCTGATAAGCCATGCCATAACATACCATGAGTAGCTAGACCAAAAATGTTTGTGGACATTTTTGTGGACCGGACCGACCAACAGAGCGAGCTACTGTAGCCTATAGAGCGGGTCACAGCTAAAAACTGATTTGATTTAGGCTATACTCATTATGGCATGTAGGTCCATGCTAACCACTTATAAACTATATTGTGAGCTGTTGGTTGGCTAATGAAGCGGATTCACTGTGTTTTTCATATTAGACAACTCCCTAGTTCACAATTTTTTTCTGATGGCCGTTGCATTGCAGGGGGCGCTTAGGCTCCATATATCTTAACATTTCAGGGGTGTATTGAGTCAATCATCATTACACATTGTTAGGTTCACCTTCAAAGTTACCTCTCTCAAGACGTCTCCAAAGACTCTGGAAGCCAATAAGCGGGATAGAGACGACATCAACAAGACAATCAATCAGACGCGTTCTCGTTGGATGCATGCAACCAGGTGTGGCAGGTAGGCAAATCTATGGATATTAGGAAATTTACAGAAATATTCCCTTCATTTAAAATGAAACATCAGCTACTACAGTATTTGCAGGCAATTATCTCCGCTTCATGCATTTGGGAATGACAAAAAGCTGAATTAAAAAAAATCTGTGAAGATGTTTAGCCGAGTTCAACTGGGCACTGTGGGCAACGCTCGGTGCTCCTGGAAACAGCCGAGCATGATATCCCAAGTTTTAGCACACACCGCCTCCAAGTAACAATGAACAAGAGTCCTGTCTTGAATATATACTGTATTGAGTATAGTCCTTATCATGCTGCTTCACTTGACTTGTCTTTTTATATCTGTGGTAGATTATCATTCACTCTATATGACCTACAGGACTCATCCAGGTAGCCAAAAGAAACTATAGCACTCATAAGCTCAGACGGTGCATCTTATAACACAGGCTCATGTTCAGCCTTTACATATATATATATATAAATAATCATGTCTGAGGAAACTGTCCTGTTCTTACAGTGGTGTTAACGGTCATCCACTGGTCATACACAGGCCACCTCTCACCATGTGTGTTTAATTGAAATATTACCTACAGGATTGGAAACAATCCACAGGTATTTAAATGCGTGTGACCTGGAGCAGGATTCCTCTGCGGCAGCTTCATCATGGCATTCCCAGAACATACAAATGTTATGAGAAGACAATGAGTATTCTGACTGAAGCTGGTCCATCAAAGCTTTTAAAGTCAATCCCCTGTCCTGCTGGGCAAGCATATCTGAAATAATGTCATTAACAAACTGTTACCTGTTACATCAAACCAATCTGTTCAAACAAGAAACAGGTTTGCATGCTAAGCGCTGTAAGTGAGTTACCTCCTTCTGATTGAATCAGGTCAATGAGCCGAATATCAAATGCTTCATCGGTACCGGGGGTGAGCAGCACAGCTAACGTCACCGCATACTTCTCGTGAGTCATAGACTGGAGGCTAGAAGGCCCCCAAAAAAAGAGGATCGGGTGACCTTATGATGTTGTAATTTCACATAGAGCATGTCACTTTTGCTAAAAATAACAGGCCAGTCAGACCGAAATAGCAGCTCTATTTCTGTTTGGTGTTTCTGTTGGACGTCTCTCCCACTCTCTCTGGGGGGATGCATGTAAGTGATTGAGTGGCGGAGAATGTATTGTTTTGTTTTTCATTCTTTCTCTTCAAGAAAAGACAGAGGAGAGAGGGGGAGAGCAGCCGGAACCGAGAGAGAGAGAGAGAGAGAGAGAGAGAGAGAGAGAGAGACTCTCAATCATATTACAAACTACCAACAGTTGTCTGTATGATTGAACACCCTTCCCTGCTATGACGTCATTCTCTATTCTGTCCAATGGCACAGTGAGGCTATTCTCATTTGTGTGATTTGTTTGATTGGAGATTCTATTTAAGAATTTGTTGTTCAGGGAACTATTTGGCTATTGCCTGGTTCTCTGTGTCATTCCAAGCCAGACAAATGTGTCTGTTAAATGATTGAAAGAAAAAGTTATACCACTTCCAAACCTGCCCTGTCTTAGCGAAAGGGTGTAGACTTACCGCTTATCCCCCACCTTCAAGTGAAGTGCGTTATGTGATTATGACAGGGGTCAAGAGTTAGGCCATTTTTCAAAGTGAATATTTATGTGCTCTCCAAATGAAGTTACAGTGCGATGAATCACTGTGATGTGAACATATTACTCATTCCTCTCAGAGCGACTGGTCTGGTCTCCTCCTCTTTTCCTATCTCTCTGACTGTCTCTCTCTCACCCTCTCTCAGCTCTAAGACACAACCTCTCTCTTTTACTTGCTCTTTTTTCTTTCTTCCCCTCTCCTCCCTCTTTCTCTCCTACCTCTCTCTCTCCTATCTCTCTCTCGCTCACTCTGTCTCTCTCCATAAGATGTTCTGATGGTCCCATACTTAAAGGGACCCCTGTTTAGGTTGACTTGGCTTTTAAAAGCTCTATAGCTATAACAACTTCCTGGTGCCTATTTCTGACCCAAACACAGACTGAGGAATGTGCGTTATACGCACAGAGACTTAATACGCCCGCAGGAAATTACCCCAAAACAGTGACTGACAGTGATACTGTATGTGTTAGAGGGTATAACAACACAATGTGACTGAAGTCCCGAGAGTGGTTTGCGTAGGCGTGCAAGATTCAGCTCTTGAGTTTTGTTTCAATGGGAAGATCACACTCTACAGTACATGCGTGATCATAAGACAGCATGAGAAATAGCACATCAAGTTACTGTATGGTAACTGTACAGATATTGAGCCTGAATCAACCCTAACAACTCACTTCCACAAGAGGATAATTGCCGCCCATTATAAGTAAACAGTGCCTTTCAGGGATCACTGTTACCTACAGTATATCGAACGAGTGCAGTAGACTCAACTTATGAACCGATTTGTTCCAGACTAAACCTTGACTCCTGTTTTCCTTTTAGGAGTCAAATAAGCAACAGGTGTTTGGCTACGTGACCTGCGCAGAGCGGCTGTATTATATCACTCCCTCTCACCGCCATTCTCTCATTCCCCCTCAGAACAAAACGCTCTCTCCCTCCACACCGTCAGATAGATTTTCACTAATTTAGAAGACAGGTGTGAGTACAGCCTTGCGATCGGAACATTAAGATTATTATTAACCGTAACTTTATACTTTTAGTATAGTATAACCTCTGCATCAGTATTCATAGAGTAAAAAAAACAGGGCCCCTCGCTCGATTATTTAATCTACATTATGAGAAATATTGCTGTGAAACCTCATCACCTGGTTCAAATATTATACTGATACCCTAGCTCTGCCAACAAACGTCTTGACTGGAACGTCTGAATGTGCCAGCTGAATGAGAAGCTCCTCTGAGAGATGACCTGATGACAGGAATAGATGGACTTGAAAGCTTGGATAGTTTATGTCTGGGAACCCAAAGGCCAAGAAAGTTGCTCTGCCAGACTTGGATGCAATCACAGCATGATCATGGCATAGATGTGGTGGATGGATCGATGCCTGTTCAGGTCGACCCTCTCCCACGGCAGCCTGGAGTCGATTTGAACCCTGTCGAAGCCTTAGTGCCGTGACAATGGCAATCTTTGTTTGTTTTGGAGAAATGACAGCCCAATCATCGCAACATTAGTAACGATACCTGACTCGACTCCAGTGCGGACCGAGGTGGAGATTAGAAAGCGATGAGGCACCCACAGAGCGGCAACAGGCAGGCTCTGTATGACGTAATGCTTCTCGGAGGCAGCAGGGCAAGCACTAAACACATGAAAGACTTCGGCGATTGGAAACAGATTTGACCTGACAAGTGTGTTTGTAGCCTGTTGTGCAGTGACAAGCCTGTGTTGGTGTGTGTGTACGTGTGCGTGTGTGCGCGCGCGCCCGCGTGTGTGTCAGGTGCCAGATTCCAATACCCTCTGTGCCGCGCGTGAAACACTCACCAACACGGCGGAGTCGAGGGGAGTCTTGAAGCACGGAGATGAGCCCTGAGGTGCAGCTGACGAACGCAAGCGAGCGGCCAAGCTACATAGAGGGGAGATCTCTCGCAGCCATTGAAGTGAATTTCGAAACAGTTGTTTCTAATTAGGGCTGGCTCCTGGGATCGGACCAGGAGATACCTTCCCTCTGAGAATCTCTGCTTCTATAAACAACCTATCCTCCTGGGTCCTGAGCAGAGGAGGCCTCGGACCCAGAACCAGGCCCCGGCGCTCACCATAGCCAAAGCGTTGGCACCGCTTTGCTGCTGCACACTTGACTTATAATCATATTTTGAATATGCATTTGTGGTCACCCAGAAAGAATCCCTGAAGCTAACTGCAAGTGCCAGGGCAGATCTAAACACAATGTGTCACCACTAGAACCCTGAAATAACAACGTCAGAGCTGTGTTCTCAGACTGTCATCTCTCTAGAACAATACTCAAGGGCTTCCATGTAGATATTTACTTAACAATGTCATAGTCTCTTTCTCTCTCTGTCTTTATACCTCTGTCCCTCTCTCTCTCTCTCTCTTTCTCTCTCTTTCTCTCCACCTCTTTCTCCCTGTCTTTCTCTCACGCCGTCTCTCTCACACACTCGCTCATCATTGCCCCTCCTGCTCTCTCTTCTGTCTTCGTTATTTCTCTTGCTTTCTCCCAATGTCAAAACATTCCAAACTTTATTTTCAAACTGTTCACAGACAACAGTTCCAAGCTTTTCCTCCTCCACTATTCTTTTCTGACTGTGAGTCTGAAATGCAGAGTGATCACTGTTTCTCTTCATTTGAAAAGAAAAGCAGGTCTATCTTTGCATTATCACGCTCAGCCTATTATCATGGTCTTGGGTTACCCGTCCAAAGCCCATAGTTATGAATCTTAATACTGTGAGCCTTTGAAGCCAGTATAACAACGCGTACTTGAGTGAAATATCTTCATCCCCTGTTGCCACACTTTGATCACCAAGTGGGAGTGAATCAAGAGACTGTTAAGAAACCTTGATATTGAACAAGTCACTCAGAGGCCAGTTTAGTTAGCAGTGTCTTATGAATTGCAGACAATATTATTTCAATGTTATTTATGTTATTCGCTGTTATTTCATGCCGCTTCATTCTGTGCTATCACTCGTGCTTTGGAGGATCAACCTGGCAGTTAAAATATACCTTGCTATTTTGATATCTAAAGGGGGTCAGTTTCATGCCAGTACAATAAGGTGAACTGACGTTCCAATTCAGAAATGGAAAAGAGACACCTTATTTTATTCTGAGTGTTAGAGATGAAATGGAAATAGACTGAGCGAAGACAACAGAGAACAGAGCAGGACATGCGGTACATTACTTACTGCCGGTCCCAGAGGTGGAGTCCTCTCCCTACCATGAAAGGGACGCCCGGCCTCCCCCACTGCTATAACAACTGGAGTGTGAGGGAAGCTAAGTGTTCACCTCTCCCAGTGTAAGGCAGTCTTACTAAAGTCTATTCATACAGTAATCGGGACTTTGTTTGCGATCGGGATTTGATGCTTATCTCACTTAGTTTTTTCTCAGAGAGAGAGAGAGAGAGAGGGGTGAGGTCATTGGAGTGATATCTAGAATACTACTGTGTATTTCATGAGTTGGGATTATGGTAACTACAGTACAGTACACAAAGCCAAGATTCAGCTGTCCATTCACCCCCAGTCATTTCTTCAACAGTCTGTGGTAGTTGAGAAAATTGAGGCCAGTTGAAGCATTTTGACAGTCACATATGTAAAGCACACCCTGGGGTGTCGAAATTGGTGAGAACATTTGTCAGAATTCCGTCAATCAGAAATAGCTATGCATCACTGCAAACAGAAAGCCATCAACTTTTACTTTCATATATAGAATTTTGGGTTAAATGTGGCTGGGCTGAGTAATAGACTATACTGTCTGATATTAATCAAGGAACATGAAAAGACGGGAAGCATTTAATACGTCACACACAGGCGGCTCTCGACCGTGCACTTCTATGGTATTTTGGCTTCATTTGGCTCCCAGAGCAGCAGTTAGTTCCGGATAGGAGGTGGATTTATGATGCTTCTGATGCTTGCTTCTTCTTTTGTTTCGTGAACTTTAAGCTCTCGGTAGATTCCAGTGATGGGTAGCGCCCTTCTGAGTTTAACACTCCCATCACTAACATTTGTAATGTTTCTGTGGGGAAAAAGAGGTATTTCATGTCAATCTCTATTTGTTCTCCATATAAAGTCAGAATTGTCTGGATAATGGAATGCTGTGTCACATTTATTTCCCAGACAATTAATTAATGAGTAATGGAAATAGGATTTTAGGATTTTAGAGGAATTTATTACTTTTATAATAACAAATGTTTTGTTGTTGATCCCACTCACAGATATCCTGATCACTGATCTTGTAGGAATACAAATGATGACATGATGACTAATAACACTGCTTAATGTAATCCATCATTGTATTAGAGAGGTAATGACTCAGTTATTTAAAAAGTGTATTAGGCCTACCCTGTTATCTCATGGCTCTCTATTCTTTTTTTTCTTCTTTTATCTGAGTTTTGACAGACAGGCCAATTCCTGGGAAAGGTGGCGTTGCAGTAGGGTAGACGGCATTACAAGCTTTCTGTGACGCCCTCAGGCAAGCTCATATGATATCCTCTAAGAGAAAGGGTAATATTTTGAAGTCACTCTGGTATTCACAGGAAGCTGCAGTAGTTACCACAGCTCAATACTAAAGCACAAAAACATTCAGAGGATGAATCAAGCTGTAGTGTGCGCTTAGATGTATGGGTTCACTCTGATGGCGCCTCTCTCTGCGCCCTCCTCGCACGGGACCTGAGGCCAGACCGCATCTGGGTCCATCACATTTATCTCTGCCTAAGCAGAGGCCTACATCTCCCTATACTGTACATCGCCTTCCAAAACACAGATAACTACAAAGATGTGCTGCTTAAAGTGGAAACAGTCAAACAGACTCTGCTATGGGGCAGACTTGCATGTCAATGAGATTCTTGTTTGTAATTCCGCTGATGCGAAATAAATGTGTGACATCACAGTGTTCCATGCGTTCCAGCACCCTTCCAGTGACGCAACGGGCGTAACAGCAATAAAATGTAAGAAATTCACTTAAAGGAGAAGTCGGCACCACTGATTGATGGTCATGTTACGGAGTCTACCTTACAATTGTCTAAATTTAGATCCAATTTCATACCCCATGTTGTTCCCTCCATCTCCATCTGGCCCCAAACTCAGTCATTACCTCAGTTTTTGCAGATTTGAGCGAGTGCGCCGGATGACTCTGGGCACAGAACCCGATGTCATCCAATCGTAACAGAAACTGCTGGCGTGTTGAACCGGGGCCCAGCATGGAGCGTAATGGCAAAACAAGCATGATTATTCATGTCCAGATATATTATACCCACTGGAAACTGAAAACATGCTCATATTAGTGCCTGGCTGTTCACACAGGGAGGTAAGTAGAGCCAGCCCCAGCCAGAGATCTGCCTTTCCTCAATGCCTCTCTCAAAGTCTCAACAACTTTATTAACAATTACTACATACATTCCTAGTGACGTGAATAAAGCACATACTGTGCAGCTCAAGTACAGGTGGTGTTCTGTAAGTTGATGTCATTGAAAGATGAAAGCAGAAATAAGAAGATATCAACTTACAAACACTTTGCAGGGTCCCTGGATTTCCTGTTGCTCAATGGTGGTAATACCGCAGTTTGGCCTCATAAACCTTTGATAAGTTCAAACACTGATGTCTGAAAGCCATCAGACATGCTGAGCATTAATGTGAAGTGTATTGGTGTCTGTTGAACAACAGAAAGGAACAGGCTCTTTTAGGTGTTTCTAAATCCACTCCACCAGACTGTGTGGGTTCAGACCCCTACAGATATGACTCTGCCTCAGCAGTGACCACACTGCCTTCCACCACCCATAGAGACTGTAACTAGATGCACAGGCCAGCCATTCAAAAATGAGTGCTACAGTATATAGAATAATTTAGACAATATAAGAGAACCCTCTAAAAAAAAAGAGGTTCCAGATAAGACCTAAGGTTCCAGACAGACCCATTTTCAGCTCTCTTGTGTTTTGAACTCCAAATGGATCGTTCTGCCCTGAAAAGGGTTCTATATGGAATCTTACCAACCTGAAAAGAGGGTTCTGTTACAAATGGTTCTATAAGGCTCTATTCATGAGTTCAAAAGACAACACCAACGATTGGAAACATTTAAAGTCTACTGAGATGATGAACAGAATGAATGTTGGCAATAATGGCCAGGTGCTTTAAATTGGAGACATTGTGTTGTGGTGATTGTCTTTCTCTAACCGAACCTCAGTTATTCTTACTCCATTATAGTAGGCTACCCTTCTTTTCACTGGGACCCTGCTCCATGCTGTACTAATCCCTTTCCATTGGAGGACTGCTACCGTGGCAACAATGGAACAGAGATGCCGGAGCAGTCCCACTCTTTCCATGTCAAAACACAATGTACTGTACATCGAAGAGGACATGGGCCAAATCATCCATTGTGTTCTCTGTATCTTCATATCCTCATTCTGTGTCTGGCTCCCATTGCATTAGATTTGGTTCCCCCCTTGAGCAATGACCAATGTGTTCCAAATGCTGCCTTGGTCATCTTCATTGAAGTTCTATTTGAAGAATATTACTTATTTTCCCTCAAACCCACCTGACTTCCCCTACAGTACAATGTATTTATAATGTGATGAAGGCACAGAACAACTATGTCTTGGGCTAGAAAGTAGTAGTATGTTCAAACAGTTCAATAGCAGTTGTCTTTCATGAACCGTGGACTTGGCTTGGTTGAACAGGCGGTTTATTCAATAAATCTAAACACGTGTTTCAGGTTTTGGAAAGTGTTCACATGCCGGGGCACAAAATCAGATTTATGACCTTTGTAATCTACATGCTTTCAACGTCTCTAATACCCCTTCACATTTCTATTGTTGCTTTTTTCATGGTTTGTCACTGGGGCGATTACTGGATTTCACACTGTAAATGGCATGTAAGAACTCAATGGTAACATACTTCATGATGTCATGTTTACATTCAACATATTTTGGTTACGACCTGTATATGAACACTTCATGCTTAATGATTGGATTCTGAGAGAAAAAATGAAGGGATTTGTAAAGCACAGGGAACACCAATATTTGAGAAAAGTAGAAGAGATAGCTTTGGCTCAGGTATCTTGTAAATATCTGGCTCACCTGAGAAAGTATGATGTACTGGCCAGAGTCATAACTTCACGGTGTGTGTATACATGTTTCTCAAGGCTTATGACAAACAGTGACAAATAAAATAAAAAAATCTTCTTTCGGCTTTCTCCTGTGTGTCTAAACACCGTCTAGCAGGGACTTTTATATGTCAAAGTGCACTATGATGCATGTTCCTACTCTGCCAAACTAAACACTACACTGTTGTTTCTAAATCTAGTGGGACATCTTGGACAGCTGGCCAGGTTGCGGAGCTTACAGAAGAATACTTGATTTGTCTTCAGGCCGCTCAAAGGTCTTAACTTCAGTAGTTTCATAGTTGATGAAGACAAGACGACACAATAATGGACTGCAGTCCAGGTCAGAGTAGTAATATTACGGCTTGAACATTGTGCTTGTTGGAGTATGTTGGAGTCATTTCAATGATATTCTTCTCAATCAACTGTTGGCTCTGAAAGGCTCTGCTATAACACTTTAACTAGTTATTTTCTCTCTTCAAATGTCAAGGACATTCTGTATTTTTTTTCACGCAGTAGTCTACAGTCACATTATCACATAAAATCCAATACGATTTATATATGTGTCTGTGTCATATGTTTGGGTTCCATTATCTATGAGTGTGGCCACACACACTCACACTCACGCATATGTGCACAAACATGTATATAGACGAACCATACAGTACCTATTATCTTCGGCCACACACACACACACACACATACTGTACACACTCACACGCGTACTATGTAGGCACCCAATACCTATGGGAGCATGCCTCTCCACCAGCGTGTTTTCAGTGAGTTTAGAGGGGTGAAGGAAATGATCCATCACTCGGGGTAAACTCTAAACAGCCTAATGACACCTAGCAATATAAAATGGAAAATTCAAATAAACAATGGAGGGCCTGTTTGGAGGCACCCCTGGTACAATAGCCCAAACACTGGGCATTTGAGTAATCATTAGCAGTCATAACTCAACGCCTCACGGTGGTTAAATAAACAGTATACTTCTGTAAGGCATATACAACAAGGCCCACATTTACTTTAGCTGGATTACCGGAATCTGGGAGCTAAAGGACACTGGCCAGCCGAGAGGAGAGACGCTGGGGATCTCTGAGTGTCAGATGTCCTCCTTCACCAAAGAGAGACCCTTTCTACAGGTATGGTCGGAAGACTGGAAATGATTGGGATTTCTGAGAGTAATAGAACTGTGTAATCAACACTGATAACCAATATTATACCAAGAAGTATAAAATCTGAACTGAAAACATCACATTCTTCTTGAGGCTCACTCTATCTACTATAGATAAACTTGAATAATTTATCTTGTCATCATTTCTATTGATTCTAATGATTCTTTTCCATCTCTATCCCAATGAAGGGCCCGGTTATTTAAACACCATTGTTTAGGCTACAGCAGTATTCTTTTACAATATGTTTCACCTCACAACTCTGGCTCACCTCAGATGTGGTCCTTGTTCTAACTAACAAGATGGAAAAAAGGAGAACATCCCACTCTACACTCTCTCTAACCCTCTCCCCCGCCTCCACTCCCCTGTCCAAGTCAAATATGATTGATTATATTACTCAAAATTGATTTACATAAAGAAACTGGTGTGTGTCCAGTAACATTCTCCCGGCTGACCTCATGGGTGAATTCCTGGTTCTTATTGTGTACTAATTGGTCTTGATTATGGGGCAATTAGGAGGAGTTCACCAAAAACCACAAGGCACAGCCCTCCTCAGGGTTAGGTAATGCTGATGATGCCAATTACCTTCATGAAGCCCAGGTAAGACGTCCCTCTACAGGTTAGGACCCACCTGTCGCTGTGGTGATGGAGGAGGGGGGAGGCGGCACTTATGGAGGACATGGAAGATGTTGGTGGTGGTGGTGTGTGTGTGTGTGTGTGTGTGTGTGTGTGGGTGGGGGGGGCAGTATGTTTTTTTAGGTAGACTCAGTCAATTTAGGTTAGTTTGAAGAGTGCACTGACATGTAATCTTATTTTGAATACCTGTCTCCTGGAGCTGGCTGCAATATCACAGTAATACCGCAAAGTGTAACACTGGGTCAAACTTAGCCTGGAACTTTTGCACTCTGTTCCACTTTCACACTTTTCAACGTTAATCGAAAACTATTACAGTCAACTGTGATTTCTCTGCGGGTCTGAGGCATCTGCCGTCACCCGTTTGTTAAAACAGCAGGGCCGCAGAGTCGAGCCAAGACGCATCTGAAGATCACAGGCCTGTCTAATTAATAAGGGCTTTTACACGTGTACGAGCTGGCCTGGCTCCTCTATGCTCTATGTGTGAAAAAAACTCACATCTATGTCATTCTGCTGGGTCCCCCGGCGGCCATTACTAACCCAATATCCTGTTGCAGAGTGAGAGAGCCTCCAGTCTTGTTGCTCTTGGCCCCTCACCAAAGCATGAAAATATGAAAATTATCCATCCAGTCACGGCCCAGAGCTCTTTAAAACCATCAGTGTTCCTTCCACAGACGTGTACATGGCTCGGCCCGGGCTGGGCACAGTCTAGTGTTAGAGTGCCCACGACCACCGCCGTAAACACAAACCTCCCCTCGCTGCAGAAAAAAAAAGAGAAACTTAAACAGGGCTGTTTGACGCAATTTGTAATGCCACATAATTATTTCAATGACCGCTTGGGCCAACGATTACAGCTATGCGGAGAGCGCAGATAAACAGTGTTGACTTCCTCTTGCCTGTTATCAGCTTTCTCATACACCCGCTGCCCTGCACTCTACCCCCGGGTCGCTCAACGTGTCATATCCCTCAGGGGTGTCGGCCCCAGAAATAGTGTGTGTCTGTGTGTGTGAGTTAAATATGTGCTGTACATATGTGTGTATTGTATGCGGGGGTGTGCATGAATGTGTGTGTGTGTGTGTGTGTGTGTGTAGGGGAGGGGGGGGGGGGGTGAAGGATATGAAAACAATGACCATTCCAACAATATGCATCTCTCTCAACACTCTGGCCCTTATGGGGCTTCTCAGTGAGCAGGCCCTACAAGCCTCCAGCCATGGGAGAAAACTTCCTCACACTCCATTCCACAGATCCTGTCTGTGACAATGTGGTCACAGACAGGATAACAGAGTAGTTTAACACCTGGATTCAATTACCAGAATTCACCAGAGACGCATTTGTTATTGTAAGACCGTTCCTGAAAGGTAGCCTACAGGCAAATTTCTTTCAAACTATATTGTTTTCCCCCTCTCCCCGTCGATTCATAACATGGCACAACCATTCATCCAATTAATCTGTCAGCTTCATGAAACTGCTTAAATCAATGAGAAGAGCTGTCAGGTGTTCATCCCCTGCTCAAGGTCCTGGCAGCGTCGAGTCTGTTGGGATTTGTCTCACCAGCACTGCGTACTGTAGGTCCAGGGACCAGATGTTTGTGGTCATGAACAGTGGCATATCCTCAGTGCTAGACTTTGCGTCATAATTCTTGGTTTTCCAGTTTTGCCAGGAATGACTTGGGACGGCGGAGAAGCAAATCTGTGGTTCCCTCACATAAGTAGGGTCTGTATGCAGCTCGTACACTACCAGAGTGTCAGTCTTAATTGCTAGTGTGGTATGTTCAGTGAACGGAGAGAAAATTGATTCTAACAGAAAATAAATCAAATTCTTCTTGGCTAGCCTGTGGTCTTGGTGTGTGTACGATGTTTCCATTGCCCCTCCATGGAAGCTCTTTCTTTGAAACCAAATATTTCCAGAATGAATGTGCAGCAACTATGTCGTCAATGAGATAGTTGGCTTGGCTTGGCATGAGGCAGTCACATTGACATACAAGAAGTCTTCCATGGAGAACCAACACATAAATGAGAGTGCCATTGATTTAACACAGCAGGGATACCCACACAGCAGGGATATCTGAGCGAGAGGGAGAGAGAAAGGGATAGAGAGAGAGAGAGAGAGAGAGAGGGAGAGGGAGAGGGACAGAGGTAAAGAAGAATAGGGAGAGAGGGAGCAGGATAGTATTAATAGTGTCTTGTATTGTAGCTCCCTCCTATGGTTACTACAAGTACAGCATACTATATAATGCAGTTAAAATGCTTCCCATTAGTCAAACAAAAGTTTGTGTGTGTGTGTGTGTGTGTACATGTACGTCTGCCATGCTATCTCAGCTGGGCAATAATAAAAGTCCACAAATATGTAAAACTGCAGATCACAGTGTTTGCTAGATCATGAATACTACCTGGAACACATCTGGCTCTATTATGAAAGCTTGGGCTGTTGAATATGCTCAGCCAGGCTAACATTAAACATGAAGGCAGACATGAGTGGTTCAAGTGCAAGTACCCTTAATGACTGATCTATGAAAACAAACAATTAGACTGTCACCACACACTGGCATTATTTGCTAGCTACATACAGGATGACACTGTACAGGAAGACAGAGAGAGAGAGAGAGAGAGAGAGAGAGAGAGAGAGAGAGAGAGAGAGAGAGAGAGAGGGGGGAGGGGCTGTGGAGGGACTCAACAGGTGTGTTGCGTAGTCAGAGTGCAGACATCCTGGAGATGGTACTAATAGTGAACGTTTTGTAGCTGGTGTCTATGAGGTCGTATCTGGTCTGAATCATAGCATTTTCTTCTTTTTTTATTGAACCATTTCTTACGCAGGGAGTCTTCTTGTCTCCTCTGCTTCGTCCGTGGGGACATGACTTTATCGCTATTGGGACTTGAAGAAAATATGATTGTGTGTTGTTTAGAACAAAATATATATTTATTTTCTTTAGCTTCAGCTCTGTTTGCCTACAACTCAACTGTGTTTTATTTCTTTAAATAGGCTTCAGAGCACATCTGAAAGCAATAAGAAAAGGAAATAGAGAGAGGACCACCACATTTCAGATGGTAAATGAAAGAATGTTAACAAGTCAATAAATACCTTTTAATACTTTTTTATGATGTTTGATGTCATGCCATCGCTGGGTGAACTCTGCAGAAACGGGTCAGGTGCAAAAGACAAAAAAAGTGATGCAATGCGAAGATATCTCCATTATCTGGTGTTCAATCATGTGTACGTCATTCATATTTCATATGTTTAGTCATTCCGTTGTTATTCTCTCCATTTAATTCATATTCACGTTATGAGATACTCTGTCATTGAGCCAACAGAGAAGCAGATGTTCAGAGTCATTGCCAGAGGAGCTATTCTAATGATTGTGAGGAGCACGTTTCACCCCTCTCTTCCTCTACCTACCTATCCCTATGTGTAGCCACTAAAACATCCAGAGAGGACAGCTTCATTTCAATCCTCCCTCCAGTCTTCATTTTAGACATTAATGTAAGTATTGTACTACTATGATTAGTCTACTACAACAAGAACTAAACCCCACATTTGTAGTACTACAAGTTCCTCAGAATAGTGTTCACAGTGGTTCAAGTTTCACGTTACAGAACATCATGGCTCTGGCTGGTTGTACTGGAAGTCTAGCGTTTCCTAGATGTGCAGATACACAGGCCTCCTTACTCAGTGTACAGTACATGAGCGTGCTGGAGAGCAGCCGGCTAGCGGTTAGCAGCAGCTCTCTCATATCAGTGATGAAGAGCCTGTTTTATTCTGGAGTGGAGAGTCCTGCCCTAGTTGTTCTCTTTGGTCTGTCATGGTAATCTTCAAAGATGGAGTGGAAATGAGCCTCCTCAGTCAGTGAGTTCCGGGATGCAGGACACACACGCATGCACTTAGACACACACATAGCCTACTCACCAGCACAGATGCACACACAATTACACACATACAAAAACACATAAACACACACTCTCTCTCTCTCTCTCACACACACACACACACACACACACACACACACACACACACACACACACACACACACAATCATCTTGGAGGTCTCTATTACAGTATGTTTATGGTTCACTCCATCCTTTGAAAAGTGGACTAAGACAAATATTTGATGTTATGTTTCTGATAATGGTGTTTATTAAATTCCCACATCAGTGAGATGAATAAACAGATACTTTGTGGTATCGTGCTGTGACATGAGTCATGTTGTGATGCAGGAATAGACTGTATTTAGGTAACAGAGGGAGGTTAAACAAACTGTTCATGTGTGGTTCGATAATGCCTTGTCAAAAACAAAGAAAATGCAGTAAATATATTGAATGATAGGCCTACTTTCTAATGGTCTGTGGCTTTATTGGTCAGCCTCAAGTTGACCATGTTTGTTTGGATATGTGGTCATAATAATAGGTAACCATGTCCAATGGTTTTTGCTAAATAAAGGCATGTCTGTTTCATTTCAAAACTATACTTTCCACCTTTTTGAAAAAGCACTGTTCTTTGTAAATCATATCATTGCTGGCCAAAGAATTTATATTTTGAATTACATGAGCCATCTTACACTATTTGCTAAGATAATGGTGCTATTCCTGAAGACATATGAGTCTTTATCATGGCGATCTTGGGGGATAAATAGTTGTAGACCACGGTTCGAAATGGATGGGGTTTTGGAATGAAACACATAATTTAGCATGAGTGGTTCGAGTCAGAAAGTTTATTTTACTCCACTGATGCCACTTTGTGGCGGCCTTTGACTATTGCAGCGTTTTTATGTGCCTTGTGAGTTGTAACTACAGTAAGACCCTATAATCAGGCATTGAATTCTTTACCAACATAATTTTTCAAGCAAACACAAACAAGCAGTTGCAGGTTAATCCACGTGTGAGAAGGACAAGGGTCAGTGCCAGCCAGGAGGTCCCTTTTGTCCTCCAAGCAACGGGTTCATTAATGCAAACACTGCGTTACTATGGAGGCCAAGGGACAATCACTTTATACACAAGCCCTCACGCTGACCCGGGACAGTGGGCTGAGAGGAACGCTGAGAATATGGAAGATTCACCGGCGGAGGACAAACGATTGGAATTCATAGCAGACTACGTGTTGAAAACTCTGAAACTGAAGCAGGACCGATGGCAGAAATGCATCTCTACGGAAGAGAACAAGCAAGTTATTCAGGAGTTTTTAGACAAAACCGACCACGTCACGCTGGTCGTGTCTTTGAATGCTGCAGGACTTTTGCTGCCCACTGTTGTATTCCCAACGACCACCAAAAATAAGGCTGTTTACTTCGTCAAACGGAGCAAAACCGCCTTAACTCCTGATTCTATGAGAAGTAATTTGGTCTATGGGGACTTGTCTTACGCCCCGCTTGATCAATTCTCCGCGCTGGTGGAGGAGGTAAGTTGTAGTTCACAAGTTATTCGCAACAGGTGCGTCAGTGCATGTCCAATCATGGCCGCCTGCGATCCGTCCAATCACAAAGGCAATGTATTCAATTAATGCATATATTTAATTAATTCATGAATATAATTTCACATTAAATCACGTAAAAAAAAATAAAAAAAATTCAATAGCATACATTCATTGAAATAATATTGATGGCTCAAAAACTCCAATCCCCATCCAGGTTGTAGTCCCCTTGTTGTCCAATGGGAGAAACCACGGTGACTGGCCACAGGTGGTTTCCCAAGACATCAGGCGCCATGTCCACTCCCTGAAGACCAACGTGTTTGTGGTGTCTGGCCAAGTCAAAGGCAAGACCTTGCTGCCCCTGCCCCCCGGGTCAGAGAGAGTAGAGCAGGCTTCCCTGGACAGAGACAAAAGGTACGCTCAGTGGTGTCCTGGTGATTTAATCTGCTATAACTCTATCATCTGATAGTGTGCAAGTTGGTATATGTGTCCATGGAAAAAGAAGTGGGTATGCTCTATATACTTCTGACCGTAAGATACCCTGGATGACACCAGTGGGTTGAGTTGACCACCAGAAATGACCAGGCCTAAATGGAATCCTCTGGGTTTTTTCACCTTAAAACCTAAGAATGTACTGTGCATATGCATATACTGTAAGTGCTTAATAAAGGCCTATTGTATTACTTAAAGATGCATTCATTTGTACAATAGGCCTTTATTAAGCATACAGTACATGACGTTCAATAAAGGGCTGTGTTCATTCATTCATTTATCCATCCGTTCCTCCATCTATTGCCTCTGGTAGGGGGGATGTGGTGGACAAGAGCATCATCCACTCCATAGAGTCGGTGGTGATTGAGTGGAGTCACCAGATCGGTGCGGTCCTGAAGAAGGACTCGTCTGAGCCTCTCCTGGAGGGCAGGAGCCCGACGCCCAGCACCGAGCTGCTCTTCTGGAGGAACAGGTGAGAGCAACACTGGGTCTCACTAATCCAAACTCCTAAAGTTGGCTTAAGGAGATTCACAAATTCAGCCTGTAGTCCTGGATTGGATGTCAGTGGAGCCTCGCAGACCCTTGTGTGACGTAAAAGTGATTCTCAAAAGATTCTAAGAGACCTCATCCGTTGGACCTACATCTTCTATAGCCCACCAAACAAGAAACAAAGATGATTCCCAATCCCCAATCCCTCTCTCTCTCTCTCTCTCTCTCTCTCTCCCTCTCTCTCTCTCTCTCTCTCTCTCTCTCTCTCCCCCTCCCTCCCTCCTTCTCTCCCTCCCTCCTGTAGGTATGCAGATCTGGAGTGCATCCATTCCCAGTTCCGGTCCTCCAAGGTGACCAAGATGGCGGATCTGCTGGAGGCCATGGAGAGCAGCTATTACCCCGCCTTTAAAAACATGCTGCAGGACGTCCTAGCAGGTGAGGTGTCATCACTAGTGACCTAATGATCATTGGATGATGATAACATGCTGTGATAATTGGGCCTAATGATATGCTCGTTGATAATAGTCACGGCTGGTATAGGGCATTATAAGGGCTGTTTGGTTCAGATTCTTCCATAAGCACCATATTTGGTCCAGATGTTGCCCATACCATACTTCATCGTTTTTTGACAGGCGCCAAGACGGGCACCTTATGGGATGGCCATATTGGCAAAATCCAATATGGCCTGCACCAAAAAAAACGAAAAAGGATAGAATCATAAATTATACCAATTTTTATAGTGGCCATCGACTGAAGTGATTCATTTTGTAACATACTGTACAACTCATCAGATTTGTCTTCTTGCAGCTTTACCGGGTTGTACCGTAAATTATGCTATAAATATAGTTCAACATTAGGGATTCTGAAGACCTACGCAAATACATAGCATACATGTAGTTTCAATTCTATAAATGTCGTTTAGGAGCGTGTGTGCATCAACCGTATAATTAGAATAAAATGTGTATATGATCTATTTCTGTGTGTGTCAGCCCTGGAGGAGGCCAGGGACGTCTGCGTCTACCTGAGCCCCCTGCAGTGCCACTTTGACGGCCTGGAGAGCGCAGAGTTCCCCGAGATCAGAAGTCAGATCGCACCTCTGATGCACGCCGTGTGTCTGGTGTGGGCCAACTCCCGCTACTACAACACGCCAGCGCGCCTCATCGTGCTCCTCCAGGAGACCTGCAACCTCCTCATACAGCAGGTACAGCACACAGCGCCACGCTCGCTTTCACTCCAGGTCTATGAGGATGCCACCTGTAAGACAGTTTCTATTTTTGAGCTGTACATGTATATGCAGCATACATACATATCCAGACGTCCTAGTAATGTATTTAGTTGCAGTGTTCCATGACATAAACTGAAGCTAACTAACCCTGCTAAGCCTACTGTATTAACTATCATCTGCATCTTTCTTAAAGTAACAGCTGTTTAAGGTTAGGGTTAGGCTTAGTTGACACAGTCATTCATTGAGCATCTAGGGAGCATTACCTCAACCCTCACCTCTAGTCTCTCTGTGGTCGCCAGGCTCGTGTGAACCTTGACCTCTAACCTGTACGCCCTCTGTTCTCCAACCCCGCCAGGCTCGCGTGTACCTGAACCCAGAGGAGGTTCTGAAGGGGGAGGTGTCCGAGAGCCTGCTGAAGGTGCAGACCACCCTGGAGGTCCTCCAGCTCTTCAGGCAGACCTATGAGGAGCGCCGGGCCAGTCTGGACCGGTACCAGAAGGACAGCAGGGAGGTGCAGCCGTGGGACTACTCCCCTCACATGGTCTTTGCTGGACTGGACCGCTTCATACACCGAGTCAGAACCATACAGGTGAGGGGATTGTTACTATATGTCAGCAGCCGGAGGACAATTTTTCACGTTAGATTGCACTCAGCAAATTGAGATATGACTGGCTGGCTTTTTTTTAAAGCCCCCTGCCCTCTAGCCTGGCTTCACCAGACCTAAGGTTCAGGAAATGCTCAGTTCATTTTCGATTTCCAAGGGGCATATCAAACGTGCGTTAGTCATCCTATCATCGTATCAAGTGGGTACAGTCATTGTATCAAACCTGCCCCGTAATTAGATAAACTGTTGTGATTGGCCTGGTCAAGAACAGACCAGGTGGAAATCTCTCCTAATGGGAGCGTTGCCAGACTGATCTGCGGAGAGAAACAGAATGTGGGTTCACATGATACGGATGGCAACGCCAGGCTACCTACCCTCCCCCCCTCTATAGGACATCCTGTTGACTGCGGTGGACCTGCTTAAGTTGGAGAAGGTGGAGTTTGGGGGCATCAGGGGTCGATCCCTCAGCCAGCAGGTCCAATGGCTGCACCATGACTTCCTGGACACCTACAAGGTCTTCACAGAGAAGCCCTACGACTGTCTGGATGTCAGTAACAAGGTACGAGAGAGCCATATTGCAATTCTGCTGCTTGTTTGTACTTTGCCTTTGTTTCTGTGAAAAGACGCCCTCGAGCAAAGAAGTGCACTTTCTTTCAATTCAGGTCTCAAAATCAGATAATGTTCGTACTGGTGCATTTTATCATGTCTGTGTGTGTTGGCCTCCCCGCAGGAGTTTGATGGGGACGTGAGGGCGTTCAGACTGAAGGTTGAGGACACGGACCGACGCCTAGGGGCAGTCTTCTGTCAGGCGTTTGATGATGCCGCAGGGCTGGAGCACATCTTCAAGGTGAGGCAAGGGGACTGTGGGGACACACATGGGCATGCTTCTCACACACACACATACTGTACACACGCACGCACGCGCACACACACACACACACACTCACCCCCCCCCCCCCCCCCCCTCATCCCTTCTTTCTCTTTCCGTGCTCTTCTCCGTGCAGGTCCTGGACATGTTTGGCAGCCTGCTAGAGCGCCCCCTAGTGGCAGCGGACGCCCAGGACAGGTACCCTCTTCTGGTCAGCATGTTTGACAGGGAGCTGGACAGCAGCAAAGCCCTCTTCAACAAACACCTCCAAAGAGTGGAGGAGCTGGGTGAGATGACCACCGAAAAACAGTCAATGGAATCATTGCTGAGCTGAGCCTTTTCTGCCCTGATGTCTGCCATACTTTACCATCATTATATAATCTTGAAAACAACAACAAGCATAACATTATTATGTTTATTCTTCCAGAGGCGTAGTGGCATGACATGTTTTCCACTGTGTTCTCTCTGTCTCGCAACAGGGTACGGCCCTGTGAATAAGAACATGCCTGTGGTTGCCGGGGGCCTGAGGTGGACCCAGCAGCTCCAGGAGCGAATCCAGACCCCCTTCTCCAAATTCAGATATGTAACGCACCCGTGAGTCCCCCCCTCTGGTTCTCTCTCTCGCTGCCTCTCTCTTCTCCAGAGGTCAGTGTCGGCTCTATCGTTGTCTTTGTATTTTTCTCTCTGTATGATATCACAACTTTCCTGTAGTAAGTAAGTAAGTAAGTAAGTAACTCTAGTGGCCCATTCCTGACTCCTTAGCATCAGGCAGCTTATTGTACAAGTACACCCCCTGGACATGATGCCAGTATGTCACAGGGACCTACATCCAAGCCAATCCTTGATGCTGAGTGGCATGCAGGGAAGCATTGGGTACCTTTTTTTTAATTTTTTTTAAATAGTCTTTGGTATGACTTGGCCAGGGATTGAACCCCCAACCTCTCAATCTCAAGGCGAACACTCTAACCACACAGCCACTGAGCTGGTACTTCCTTTCGACACTTGTGACAGTTGCCCCCTTCACAATGTAAAGCATAGTATGTGATAATAGTGTTTTCTTTGCCATTGGTTGACTGTCTTTCTCCTCTCTGCAGATGCCTGTTGTCGGCAGATGGACAGAAGGTCATCCAGAAATACGAGGAGATGATGCAATTACTGGACAGGTCTGTTTGGGCCGGGTTGTTATTCTGACCATGGCCTCTAGTGAGAACAGAATAGAACATTGTTATTCTGCAAACACTGTAGAACCCGAATAATTGTTACTCCGCAGGCTGCCTTTAACCAAACAATACATATCTTGTTCTCACCCATCTCCCTGTGGTAGTTTTGCGGCAACTCTTCTGAAATGGAGCCATTCCGTGATTGTGTTAACCAAGTGGATTACATTCATGAAAAAGCCACAGAGGAATAGTGTTGAGACGGGCGACGTGGAGACCCACAGCCCCGGACATGATTTATGTCCTCATTACTGAGGCTGTGCTCTGTAGATTATTTCACTGGGGTTTCATAATCCCACACACTCTGTCTCCACTCACTGATGCCCTGTGAGAAATGGCCCTTTAGACCACATTCAACATCTAAGCTGCAAGACAAAGCATCCTATTGGGTTTAAATGACCGTTTTTTGTATGCATGAGTGCGTGCGTGTGTTTTTTAACATACACACACACACACATACGTAAATACAGCATGTACACACTCATTCTCACACACGCACCCACACACACAAACACGCACACACACACACACACACTACATTCTTTCTGCGTGACACGCCTAATATCACCCTTCCCGTCATGATATCCCTGCACCCAGTCTAATGGGATGATGAACTGCAACCGCCCACTGCCCTCTACGCTCACTCCCCTCAGACATTAGGAGCGCTTGTTATGCTGTCATAATCAGCACTGCCGTCACTGCTGCCACGGACATAATCCAGTCGGGACGATTATTACCCATCCTCAGTCATTACACCCAGACAAAACTCATGTTGATTTATGACCTGGGTGAGGTCGTATGATTGCCTCTGCGTCTGCTGCACCACTATCAGGAAATGAACCTTACAGCAGAAATCCAATAAGGAGACGCTCGGTGCTCTAAAGTCTTCATCATAATCAGGGGCTATTTACAGATTGATACAGCCAGAGAATAGCCTGACATATTGTCTGGTCCCGGGTGCGTTACAGATGAACAGAGTCGCTCATATGGTATTTATCCTGGTATTACCCTCTGTCTTGTCTCAGATCAGCGGGGGGTGGGTGGGGGGTTGGAGGGGGGGAGTGGGGGGCGGAGCTGCTCTCTGGTCCTGTCTGCGTCCCACCTCTGAAGCCTTGGGGTTGTTGTCACAGTAGCTCACAGTGTTTCAGAGTTGATTATGTGGTATTGTTTCAGCTCACGTCGTCTCCCGTGGAAGATCTCATATACAGTATCAGTGGTTCGTTGCTCTGTCTTAGCGCCTAGATGAGTTGTATACAAAATGTATAGCGCTGAGAATAGATACTGACATAAGTAGTACGGAATGGAAATATATGGGAAAATAAGAAAAAGAGCGATAGAAGTTGAGAAAGAGATTTGGCTGCACCCTCAGGTATTCCCGCCATCTGTACGAGGCGTGGACTGAGTCGGTGGGGGAGAAGTCCCAGTTCAACCTCAACCTGCCGCTCATCAGCAGAGACCCGGCCACACGGCTCATTGCTGTCAACTTCAACCCCCAGGTAACCTAACTTCAACCCCCAGGTAACCTAACTTCAACCCCCAGGTAACGTAACTTCAACCCCTAGGTAACCTAACTTCAACCCCCAGGTAACGTAACTTCAACCCCCAGGTAACGTAACTTCAACCCCCAGGTGATGTAACTTCAACCCCCAGGTGACGCACAGGGAAATCTACTCCTGCTTTCACTACAGACTCAACACAAGCGACTGGCATTCGATGTCGCCGTGTTCAATACAGAGAAAATATCACATGGTCTAATGTTTTGTATGGTACCCAACCCTATCTTTCTTTCTCCCTCTCCTTCTCTCCCTCCCTCCTCTCACTCTCTTTCCCTCCTTCCTTCTCTCACTCTCTTTCCCTCCCTCCTTGTTCTCTCTCTCTCTCTCCCTCTCCCTCTCCCTCTCCCTCTCCCTCTCCCTCTCCCTCTCTCTCTCTCTCTCTCTCTCTCTCCCCCCAGCTGGTGTCAGTGTTACGGGAGGTGAGGTACCTGGCGGCCGGACAGACGGAGGCCATCCCTGACACTGCAGAGCAGCTCTACACCAGCAGGGGGCAGCTGTGGCAGTACATGGCCAACCTGGAGCTCACTGCAGTACGCTACAACAAGGTGAGAAGAGGTTGGACGACATGGAACAGATCTGTTTGCTCATTGCTGGGTACTGCATGATACAGGATAATGTCTGGTGCTTAAGGATATGCTAAACATTTAGTTAAGACGTTTTTTAAAACAACATTATATTTTTCATTACATTACAGTCATTTAACTGACACTTTATCCAAAACGATTTATAATAATGGAATCATAGGAAAAACCAACGGACTACTACTTGCCAGAACTCATCTTCTTTCTAAAACAAGTGACTAAGAGCATAATCTAGTGCTGAAGGCAAAGTGCAAGAATAGCAAACTAAAAATACAATAGGTGCTCAAGAGGGAGGATCGTTAAGTTTGTAAAATAAACATTTACCCCATGACTTTCTACTATGCGTTAAGTTCTGAATGTGTATAATCAGGACGTTGCGTCGCCGCCCGCCGCAGGTGCTGCGCTCGGTGCTGGAGGTGGAGTACCCGCTGGTCCAGGGTCAGCTCAGAGACATCGACGCCCGGCTCCAAGAGGCGGAGGGGGACATCAGCTGGAACAGCGAAGGTCAGCGGGTCACCGTCGCCGTTTCAACCCAGCGTCTCCCTCCCTCTCTCTCTCTCTCTCTCTCTCTCTCTCTCTCTCTCTCTCTCTCTCTCTCTCTCTCTCCCTCCCTCCCTCTCTCTCTCCCCCTCCCTCCCTCCCTCCCTCTCTCTCTCTCTCTCTCTCTCTCTCTCTATCTCTCACTCTTTAACTCTCCCTCCCTCCCTCTCTCTCTCTCTCTCTCTCTCTCTCTCTCTCCCTCCCTCCCTGTCTCTCTCTCTATCTCTCTCTCTCTCTCTCTCCCTCCCTCCCTCTCTCTCTCTATCTCTCTCTCTCTCTCTCTCTCTCTCTCTCTCTCTCCCTCTTCGGCCTGCTTCAAACACAGCGCTGGGCGGAGCGGTTGAAACGTCAGTTCCGACCCTCATGCGTTTTTCACAACTCTGCAATGTTGTGCACCTGGGCGCTATACTGATGTTATTAGCGATCTCCCTTTTCCTTCCCCCCTCGTTGCGCTCGTAGCAGAACGGACAGGAGCATTGTACGCCATGGCAGTGACATCACCCAACACCTCCCAGAGGGTCAGCATCTCTGGATGTAGACTGCGAAGGTGTTCAATCATTGATGCAGTACACTTCACGCGCGCACACACACACCCACCAACACACACAGAGCAGCGTGGGTAGTGCGTGGCTCTCGGAGCCCCCGGGGGCGTTCCTTGATGAACGGGTCTAGCAGGAGAGGTAGCCAGCAGAGTGGAAACGAGCGGGAACACGGCGGGGCACTCTGCCGTCCGACCGCGGGGGGGTCAGCGGACGAGCGGGGGTCACCGAGCTCTCCGAGCTCCTCCATCCTGTCAGCGCCGAACGCGGTCCCCACGCCCTGTGCACTTAGGCCCCTTAAAGAAAGTGCGACGGGGGTCCCCAGGACACGTCTGCGGTCAAATAGATCCGTAGCGGCGAGGCGAGGCGACGTGAACGGCCGTATCCCCTACAGTCGGCCCCTACGCCACGCTAGCGCAGGAGCGTAACGCGAAGTGACAGGGCGTGAGGGGGCGGAGCCGGTCTCACGGCGGTAAAGACTCGTCTCTGACTCCTCCTCGTCTCTTGAGCTCCTGCCGTGTGCGAGCGCAGCCGCCGTGAAGCGAAGTGTAACCTCTCCGCCTTGCCATGGCCCTTCTTCCCCAACCACACACACACACACACACGCATGCGCAGGTATCTGGGAGTACATCCAGGAGGTGCGCGAGCGCGTGTGCGAGCTGGAGCAGCGTCTGCAGAGGACCAAGGACCACGTGGAGGAGATCCAGGCCTGCATGAGCGCCTGGGCCGCCAGCCCCCTCTACGACCGGCGCGAGGGCAAGAGAGACGCTCCGCTGGGCCTGGAGGACCGCCCCGAGCGTCTGGAGCGCTGCTACGCACAGATGCGCTCGTCGGGAGAGAAGGTCCACTTCCTGTTGAAGGTGGATAGCGGAGGAAATCAGTGACTGTGTTTGTTTGACGTGTTTCTTAATCTTGTCATGACAAGGGTTTACTAATTAGGATATGAAATAGGAATTATTGATTGGCTGACCCTATCAAAATGGTAACCATCGTTATTGTAAATGTACATTTATCTCTCGGCCTCTCTCCCTCCCTCCTCCTCTCTGTCTCTCTCTCTCTCTCTCTCTCTCTC
>NC_140255.1:13494548-13497048 GCF_949987555.1 Borostomias antarcticus | reverse complement strand
TCATCAAGGATATTTTGGTATGGTTGTGGTTGTTGATCATGGCTGAATTGACCCTGCTCGTCACTCCTCTACCCTTTCCCCCCCACACACACACACACACATACACACCCCCTCATACACACGCACACACATACTGTACACCCCCCCGGCCTCCCAGGCGTGAGGTGGGCCTGCTGAAGGAGCTGTGGGACATGGTGGCGGTGGTGGACTCCAGCATGGCCGCCTGGCGGACCACGTCGTGGAGGGAGATCAACGTGGAGGAGATGGAGCTGGAGTGTAAACGCCTCTCCAAAGACATACGTGCCCTGGATAAAGAGGTGAGAGAGGGGGAGGCGGAGAGAGAGGGAGGCGGCGAGGAGAGATGGGGAGAGGAGGTGAGAGAAGAGGAGGAGAGGGGGGGGGGAGAAGAGAGGATAGGAAAGGAGGGGGGAAAGGAGAGGTGAGGAGAAAAGCGGAGGGGAGGGTCGATCGCACGGTTGATCGCGCACTACCGTCGGACGACCCCTCGGACGACCCCTCGACCGCGTGCCCCTGTGGTCTCTGTCCCTGGCAGGTGCGGGCCTGGGAGGCCTTCTCTGGGCTGGACAGCCGGGTCAAGAACCTCCTGGTGTCCCTCCGGGCCGTGGCAGAGCTCCAGAACCCGGCCATACGACCCAGACACTGGCACCAGCTCATGGCTGCCACGGGAGTCTGCTTCACCATGGACCAGGTTCATGATTACCATTCTTCTAAACCTTTGTGTTTACACAGTGGCTTTGTGTGTTTGTGCGTTCGTGCATATGTGTGTGTGTGTGTGTGTGTGTGTGTCTGAGCTGACGCAGTATGCTCTATTCAGGAGACCACTCTGGCCGACCTGCTGCAGCTGAACCTTCACTGCTTCGAGGAGGAGGTGAGGGGTATCGTGGACAAGGCCGTCAAGGAGATGGGCATGGAGAAGGTCCTATCAGAGCTCAACTCCACCTGGACAGGTGAGACTTCCTCTCTCGGCAGCCAATGAGCTACTGACGGGCCGAATAGAACCAAAAAGCAAGCCGTCCAAACATTATAGCCTGTACTCAGATACCTAGTGATCTGAGGAGTTAGAGGAAGAGGAGGAGGAGGAGGAGGAGGAGGATGGAAGCTCTTTCTTCAGTCTAGATCTTATTATGGCTCATTCTCTCAGTGAGTTTTTTTTGCTGCTATCTCATTGGGTGACATGTAGCCTGACTCTCAGACTGAATCGCCATTTTGTTTCACTTCATTAGTCAGTCTGAACATGCTCCCATTGCAGCAGTTTTCCAAGGGAGGCGTTGCCGAAGGAGTCCTCAGCGATTAGTGCATCCCCTAACCAATCACATCGCGCCGATTAATTCTGCCGTCGCATTCGAAGGACGGCAGTCGGCCTCGTTGGAATTCAGGCCGAGACTGGACCGGAGCCTTTCCGGACCCTGAATGGCATTTTAAAAATACTGATGCGGGTGGCGAAGCCAGGCTAGGTCACCACGTACTCTCAGTTGTAGATCCAGCACTAGGCCCGGTATTAGTATGAGACGGATGGATCCTGAGTCCGTCCCGTTGAGAGTGTTCTGATCCGGCTGGGTGCCGCCGGTCCCACTCTGATAGGTATGCAGTTCCAGTACGAGGCCCACCACAGGACCCAGGTGCCCCTGCTGCGCTCGGACGAGGACCTGATCGAGACCCTGGAGGACAACCAGGTGCAGCTGCAGAACCTCATGTCCTCCAAACACGTCGCCCACTTCCTGGAGGAGGTGTCGTCGTGGCAGCGCCGGCTGTCGACGGCCGACCAGGTGATCGCCATCTGGTTCGAGGTGCAGCGCACCTGGACGCACCTGGAGAGCATCTTCATCGGCTCGGAGGACATCCGCGCGCAGCTGCCCGAGGTCAGAGCGCACACACACACACACACACACACACACACACACACACACACACACACATGCACTAACGTACAGCATGACACTGCACTTTTTTTTTTTTATCCTGCGGATTATGTTAATTAAGAATCCATTTACTTGGTCTTGCTTGGCTAATCAGAATTACATCTCTCCTTTAATTGCCCCTGTGGTATTTGGCTGTGCTTAAAACCAGATGCTCGATATTAAATCTCTGTGATTCTCTCTCTGTCCTCGGGGAACCCAAAATCCCCCTGGCCTGGCTCCCACGTGGAATTCTCTGCAGGACTCCAAACGATTTGAAGGGATTGATGCTGATTTCAAAGAGCTGGCGAACGCAGCCCATAAAACACCGAACGTGGTGGAGGCCACCAATAAAGCCGGCCTGTTCAGCAAACTGGAGGACATTCAGAGCAGGTGTTGGTTCGGAGCAATCTGGAGTGTTGTTGTGGTGGTACTGCATGTGTGGGGAGCTGTGCTATACTCACCTAGTGCTATTAGAATGCATTTGGACTGAATATGATAGCTGCCGACACACACACACACACACACACACACACACACACACACACACTGATCATGCTATGTGTGTGTGTGTCCCTGCAGGC
>NC_140255.1:13464548-13484548 GCF_949987555.1 Borostomias antarcticus | reverse complement strand
CACCATGAACCCGGGATACGCTGGCAGGACCGAGCTGCCCGAGAACCTCAAGGCCCTCTTCAGGTAACACACACACACACACACACACACACACACACACACACACACACACACACAGGGACTAGCTGTAGATGCATACCGGAGCATTCCGTGCCTCTCAGTATCATGGATAGTTCAGCGCTTGTGTGATTTGTTGACCAGCCATTTTAAACAGTCCTTCAACTGACATTCAAAGGTGGTTAAAACGCTATCCTGGTTGATTTGTTTCAGGGTTAATGTCTTGTAATGTGAGAGAATCACAGTGATTTCCTGTCTCTGTGGTGTAGTTTCGAAACGTACCAGTAGAAATGCTCGGAACTCACAGCAGTCAATGGTCGTGAACGCGACAAGCACTATCTTTGTCGGCCATGGGGTTAAACGCCCCGGGTGTCACTGTCGAGTATCCATCATGCATCTGTTGTTTTTGGGGCTGTCGCTGATCGAGCGATGTTTCACGGCGTCCTCTCTAACGGAGCCGAGTGCTGCTCGTGTCCCCCCCCCCCTGCAGGCCCTGCGCCATGGTGGTGCCAGACTTCGAGCTGATCTGTGAGATCATGCTGGTGGCCGAGGGCTTCCTGGAAGCCAGAGTCCTGGCCAGGAAGTTCATCACCCTCTACACACTCTGCAAAGAACTCCTCTCCAAGCAGGTAGGGAGGCGAAGAACAGGCCAGGTTACTTGAGGACAAAAACTATTTAGTTAAAATGTTTTCTATTAGATGTGTTTAGATTCTTAATCGACACAGCTGTTTTGTGTTAAGTACCTTAAGTGGGTAAAAATGAGTGGCACAGGCATTTGAGCCAATTAATGCACATTACTGTAGTATGGGGTGAGACGATTTATTTCCAAATTGGAATTTTTCTCCTACTGTACATAAAAGTTGAATGTAGGAAATGTTTTAAATGATTAATAAAGTAATAAAGTGATTCTGAGTGCTGAGGAGCGTACCCCCTTGTCTCAGGTTAGGGTTTTTATGATCTTTTGATTATGGATGAAATTCCTGCGATGTCAGGGCTATTTAGATGTCGTAGCACACACTACTACACACACTACACACACTATACATACACACTACTTCCATTTTACTGCACTTTTATGGAGCTCAGTATCTCTCTCTAATGAAAAGGATGTTGGAAATTCATCAATCTTTTTTTTTTGTTTCACGTTTTTACATTTTTGCTCCAAAAAGTGTTTGAGGGCATTTATTAGAAGTTTGCTTACATTAGAGATTTGGCTGCTATGAGTCCAGATGCTAATCAGCACTGTGCTTCTGTAAGCAGCATTCTTAATGACTGAAAGTGCAAATCAATGAAAGGGAATACGAGACTGAAGAAGCTGCTTTCTATCATGTAACAAGTAGTTGACTATTGGACAATTAGGTAGTACTCGATGATTCATGGTGTTATCCTGACCTGAGAACAATAAACACTGTCAATCCTATGAGTAAGCACTTTACTAACAGCACCTAACAATGCACCGATTCTTCATGATTCCGTTGTGTTTCAAACCATTCCTCTCCTCTTTCTCTCTCCCTCACTTCCTCATGTCCTCTCCGAACTCCAGGACCACTACGACTGGGGTCTGCGGGCCATCAAGTCCGTGCTGGTGGTGGCCGGCTCTCTGAAGAGAGGGGACCCGGAGCGACCCGAGGACCAGGTTCTGATGAGGGCCCTGAGAGACTTCAACGTGCCCAAGATCGTGACCGACGACATGCCCGTGTTCATGGGCCTGATCGGGGACCTGTTCCCCGCCCTGGACGTGCCCCGGAAGAGAGACATGGAGTTTGAGAAGCAGGTCAAGCAGTCCGTGCTGGACCTCAAACTGCAGGCTGAGGACAACTTTGTGCTGAAGGTGAGATTTGATTGCTGAGCTTTGGATCAAGGAAGCCAGGCTGGACTGCAGCCAGCAGTGAGTTACCACGGCTCCTGGAAGTGGCCTGGAGGACCTACTGTACTGTGAGAAATATACAACTCAGGAAACGGCCAGTATCCATCTCACTGTTATCTGTTTCCCATGGCATTATTTTACTCCTCTCAAAAAGCCATTTACTTGTGGCCGGCCCGTGTCAGTGGAAGACAGACATTAGTGTCAGATCAGCCCGGCCTTCTGGATGAATCGGCCAAATATACCCAAAGCCCTCAGGTGCCGGATTCCCGAGCCTAATTCCAGTTATTTCTCTGTCGTATGGGCAGAGACACGGAAAAGAACACGCAACCGCACACATACACACACACACATACACACACACACGGTCACTGACACTCGAACACGCATTAGAGAAGCGGTTTAGGGGTCAGGGGAGCGAGGAACGCGGCGCCGGGGGAAATAAGTGCAATCTGCAGCGGGTCAAAGAGACACGAGGACCTCATAACGACGGCACGGCAGCCTAGACGTCCGTGGCCAGATGGCACCTTAACCCCGCCTAGGAAATAGACGGCCGAGGAAATAAACCAGCGAGGTGATGGAGACCGCAGAGGCGTCAGGGCGGGGTCAATGACAGCCACGATGCGCCTCCGGCGAGGCGCACGCCGGGGCTGGACACTCGTGATGTTAGCCCTCTTTGGCACATCAAAGGTGTGATCAGTGGGGGGCTCGCAGAGCGCTGCCGTCCACACACACACACGCTCACAGACACACACGCACACACGCACGCGCACACACACGAACATCCCCCGTCCTCTATCCTGAGTAGATGGAGGACAGTGTGGCCCAGTCGATGGCATTGATTGAACATAGCATCAGTGTGTTTGAGGTACGGTACAAAAAAACCTCTCTTTTACTCTTTCTCTCTCTCCTCTCTCTCTCTCTCTCAGGAATTATTTCTTTATCCTGGTAAAGCACCTCTTCTGAGCTGTAGAATATTAACTTGTTGAGTCTGATGGTCTATATGAAACAGATGCTGCTTCTGTTGGTAGTTTGCCCTGCGTGTGTGTGTGTGTGCGTGGCGCATGCGTACATGTGTGCGTGCATGGCGTGTGCATGCGTGGCGTGTGCATGCATGCGCGCGTACGCATGTTTGCACGTGTGTGTGTACCCGTAAGCATGCTGTGTGTGTGCGTGCGTGCGTACGCATGTTTGCACGTGTGTGTGTACCCATAAGCATGCTGTGTGTGTGCGTGCGTGCCAGAGTGTGTACGTGTAAGCAGCGAGGGAAGCTCTCACCCTCCCCGGCGATGTGAACAGTGTGTTCTAGGCTGCTGTGCTGCATTGCAGTGCACCTTCACCACCTTCACAAACATCCAGCGCTGAACAGCCCCGCCCCGCCCACACCACGTCCCCCTCCACGTCCAGAGCTGTGTGGGAACCTAACGGACACGAGCAGTCTGCCGTTCAGCTCAATTACCATTCTTAGACGATAGCAGCCTATTAGCCAGGTTCCATTCGAATCCGCCCTCTCCGCCGAAGTTGAATGATTTTTTGGTCTGGTGTTGTTACACGAAGCGGCTGTTTCTCCGAATAAGAAATGAGCTGTTGTCGAGCGTTGTCAAGCTGTGAGTTGGGACAATGCAACACCCGTATTACTTGACGGGAGGACGATTGGTAGTAGTTGGTAGTATTAGTAACAAAGTAGCCTATTACGATTACATTGTCTCACTTCGCTCTGTGTCCTCAAAGTGTATATGATTGTCAGTGCCTTGCATCAGCAATGATGTTAGATTCAGGCGGATATGTGGGTCTCTAGTGATTGGCTAGGGAAAATCAAATCTGCTTCCCCCATGGAAATCAGTTAGAGTGGAAGCAATTTCAGACTGGAGTGTAACGAGTTGACATTGTCTGATATCAGGCCAGTAGCCTATAGTTATCAAGCCAGTAGCCTATAGTAATAGTTTATAGTATTATTGTGTGCCATTATCTGATACTTTGAAATATCACAGCACCATACTGCACTGTGCCTTACCCCCCCCCCCCCCTCCTCTGTCTGCAAGGTGGTGCAGCTGGAGGAGCTGTTGGCAGTGCGCCACTCTGTGTTCGTGGTGGGCAACGCGGGCACGGGGAAGAGTCAAGTGCTGAGGTCACTCCAGCGGACCTATCAGAACATGAAGCGCCGGCCCGTGTGGGCAGACCTCAACCCCAAGGCCGTGACCAACGATGAGCTGTTTGGGATCATCAACCCAGCGACCAGGGAGTGGAAGGATGGCGAGTACACACACACACACACCTTGTAACCTCCCGAGTCAGGATAACCAGGTGGAGCACAGCACACAGCAAACAATGTCCAAGCAGTGAGCGTCTAAGCACCTCAGCGCATTTATTCATCACAATAACCTCACAAAAAGGCAAACTAAAGACATCATCCGTCACCGGGTGAGGTTTCTCAGGGCCTCGGGCCGCTTTACTCACAGGGGCTCTGCTCCGGCTTCTGTGGGCCAAACCCACAGGCACTGCACAAGAAAGGAGAGCATTAGGCAGTCAAGAAACGAACCGCTACTCTCGGAGTCCAAAGACTACTGATAGCCCTTTTACACCAAAGAAACTCTGGTTCGTGAACCGGTTC
Source organism: Borostomias antarcticus (assembly GCF_949987555.1). Classification (NCBI taxonomy): domain Eukaryota; kingdom Metazoa; phylum Chordata; class Actinopteri; order Stomiiformes; family Stomiidae; genus Borostomias; species Borostomias antarcticus. The sequence continues at coordinate 13,480,016 of NC_140255.1, read as the reverse complement.
GGTTCAGCATTCTTGGAACCTTGGTTCTATCTAGGGAACGGGCCCGCGTTTCGACCAGTTTTGAGCGGAACCGTTCGACCAGTTTTGAGCGGAACCGTTCGTACGTCATTAGCTTGGAGATATAGGCATGTGTAAAGTTGTTTAGGTGGTGTGTCACAAAAGTGGCTTGCATAGTCTACTTAATTATAATTGTAGTAGGTCGTCATCACACTATTGTTTTAGGGATTGTCAATTATGTATAAAGTCAGTTGGATGGCTGGTCATTCAGATAGTCAACACTTAGCATAGAGAGCACCGCCCATCCCCAGGGAGGATTTCACAACACACACACACACACACACACACACACACACACACACACACACACACACACACACACCTATCTCAAATGATACACCCAGCACCCCACACAACCTCCACTCTTAAAAACGACAGTTGCTAGATAGAACCCTTTGTTACAATAGAAGAAACCTCAACAAAAAAAAAAAGGTTCCGTATGGAACCCTCTTCAGGTGAGAAGGAACCTTATGACAACTTACTGTGCAGAGTGTACAGTACAGAGTGTGCTGTAGGTGGCTCCATTCTTCTATGTTGATAAAGGTTGAGTTTCCTGGTGTGTGTTCTGCAGGGCTGTTCTCTAACATCATGCGTGAGCTAGCCAACCTGAGCCACGGTGGGCCCAAGTGGATCGTCCTTGACGGAGATATCGACCCCATGTGGATCGAGTCTCTCAACACTGTCATGGATGACAACAAGGTGTTTGTGTGTGTGTGTGTGTGTGTGTGTGTGTGTGTGTTTGAACCTTTTTTACCTCCATCAGTGACAAGTGACAGCCTTCTCACTCGGACAGTGTGTGTGTGCGGTGCATTTGAGGTGCCCATGTGCGTGACTTTGCGCGTGTGTGTGTGCGCGTGTAGGTCTTGACCCTGGCCAGCAACGAGCGCATCCCTCTGAATCCCACCATGAGGCTGCTGTTTGAGATCAGCCACCTGCGCACCGCCACCCCGGCCACAGTGTCCAGAGCAGGTCCATCTCTTCTCCCTCTCTCCCTCTTTTCTCCACTCCTCGCTCTCTCCTTCTTTCCTCCTCTTCTCACTCATTTGTTTTCGCCTCACAACCCCCTCCCACGCTGTCCATCATCGCCTGACCTTGTCCTTCTGACGAGGTGCTGGCTGCGTACCGCGCAGTGAGTCACGGTGCCGTTTGTCCCTCTAGGCATCCTGTACATAAACCCGGCAGACCTCGGCTGGAACCCGCCCGTGTCCAGCTGGATCGACGGGAGGGAGGTCCAATCAGAGAAGGCCAACCTGACCATCCTGTTCGACAAGTACCTCCCCTCCTGCCTGGACACGCTCAGAACACGGTACCTCAGGGCCGGTCAGAGTGGACTGTTTCATATCATTACAGTGGACTCATGTACAGTAGATTCATATACAGTTGGTAGCATTGACGTGAGAGAGAGAGACAGAGAGAAAGTGAGAGACAGAATGACAGAAAGGGAGAGAAAGACAGACAGAGAGAGAGAGAGAGACAGAGGCACACAGAGAGAGAGAGAAAGACAGACAGAGGGAGAGAGACACACACAAAGGCACAGAGAGAGAGAGAGAGAGAGAGAGAGAGAGAGAGAGACACACACGAAGAGAATGAGAGAGAGAGACAGAAAGAGAGGTAGTTGAATGGATAAGAGCTTATTTTCATCAGAATCTTTCAGTTGATGATACAAGGATCTTTAAATGATACATTTTCTCATAGAAATGGCTTGGGTTCCTCAAAAGGCTCTGACAAGAGAGGTTGTTTGACTGTGTTTTGACACTGCCAAGGGGCAGCATGTACAGGCTGAAGAGTAGAGGTCCTAGGATGGATCCTTGAGGCACCCCACTGGTCATAGGAATATTTTATGAGCTGTGGTCACCGAGGGCAATGAAGAATTCACGATCAGTTAGATAGGTCCTAAACCAATTTAGGACTGGACCAAAGCAGTTTTGAGTGTTGGTGGGAAGATATCTGTAGACAGGGAGTCATTAACAATATCTATAATGTCATAAGACACAGAGTCAAAAATTGTTTTGAAAACAACAAAAAAATCAGTGAGGATAGGATCCAGCGGGCATGTGGAGGACTTAAGTTGTGGTACTACTTTTCTCAGCATTTCTGTGTCCAGCAGTGTAAACAAGCTCAACTGTCCATTAAATGGAGGGAGAGGTTAAGCCTTTCCTGGGTGATGTCCTAATAGTTCTTATCTCTAAAGTAAGCTGCAAATTCCTCACATTTGGAGGTAGAGAGCAGACTATCTGGTGTTTTTACGGCAGGATTTATTAGGCTCTCAATCGCTGAGAAGATTGGTTGATAGATATCAATTTTGAGAAGTGGTCTTTCCTTGCATTTCATATTGCCTTATTAAAGGCAGAAAGATATTCTTTGAGAATATCATGGTGGACCTGCAGCTTAGTCTTTCTCCATATACACTCAGATCTTCTGCAGATTCTCTTTAATTTATTAATTTCCTCATTCCTCCATGGAGCTTTATGTTTGGCTGTAACCTTTTTCAGTTTAATAGGTGCTACAGAATCCAAGGTTGCCCTCACTTTGGTGTTAAAGGTGGTTGCTAAGTCTTTATCATTACGTGATGGCCTCACTTCTGGAGTTGATCCCGCCCGTGTCCAGCTGGATCGACGGGAGGGAGGTCCAATCAGAGAAGGCCAACCTGACCATCCTGTTCGACAAGTACCTCCCCTCCTGCCTGGACACGCTCAGAACACGGTACCTCAGGGCCGGTCAGAGTGGACTGTTTCATATCATTACAGTGGACTCATGTACAGTAGATTCATATACAGTTGGTAGCATTGACGTGAGAGAGAGAGACAGAGAGAAAGTGAGAGACAGAATGACAGAAAGGGAGAGAAAGACAGACAGAGAGAGAGAGAGAGACAGAGGCACACAGAGAGAGAGAGAAAGACAGACAGAGGGAGAGAGACACACACAAAGGCACAGAGAGAGAGAGAGAGAGAGAGAGAGAGAGAGAGACACACACGAAGAGAATGAGAGAGAGAGACAGAAAGAGAGGTAGTTGAATGGATAAGAGCTTATTTTCATCAGAATCTTTCAGTTGATGATACAAGGATCTTTAAATGATACATTTTCTCATAGAAATGGCTTGGGTTCCTCAAAAGGCTCTGACAAGAGAGGTTGTTTGACTGTGTTTTGACACTGCCAAGGGGCAGCATGTACAGGCTGAAGAGTAGAGGTCCTAGGATGGATCCTTGAGGCACCCCACTGGTCATAGGAATATTTTATGAGCTGTGGTCACCGAGGGCAATGAAGAATTCACGATCAGTTAGATAGGTCCTAAACCCATTTAGGACTGGACCAAAGCAGTTTTGAGTGTTGGTGGGAAGATATCTGTAGACAGGGAGTCATTAACAAGATCTATAATGTCATAAGACACAGAGTCAAAAATTGTTTTGAAAACACACAAAAAAATCAGTGGGGATAGGATCCAGCGGGCATGTGGAGGACTTAAGTTGTGGTACTACTTTTCTCAGCATTTCTGTGTCCAGCAGTGTAAACAAGCTCAACTGTCCATTAAATGGAGGGAGAGGTTAAGCCTTTCCTGGGTGACGTCCTTATAGTTCTTATCTCTAAAGTAAGCTGCAAATTCCTCATATTTGGAGGTAAAGAGCAGATTATCTGGTGTTTTTACGGCAGCATTTATTAGGCTCTCAATCGCTGAGAAGATTGGTTGATAGATATCAATTTTGAGAAGTGGTCTTTCCTTGCATTTTATATTGCCTTATTAAAGGCAGAAAGATGTTCTTTGAGAATATCATGGTGGACCTGCAGCTTAGTCTTTCTCCATATACACTCAGATCTTCTGCAGATTCTCTTTAATTGATTAATTTCCTCATTCCTCCATGGAGCTTTATGTTTGGCTGTAACCTTTTTCAGTTTAATAGGTGCTACAGAATCCAAGGTTGCCCTCACTTTGGTGTTAAAGGTGGTTGCTAAGTCTTTATCATTACGTGATGGCCTCACTTCTGGAGTTGATAGACTGTTTGTGTTCATTATTTCTCTAAAACTATCGGCTACTGCGGAGGTAAGATAACATTTCTTGATAATGCGTTCAGTACTACTTTTGACTTTAGGAACCAATGCAGTGAAGAAGATACAGAAATGGTTGGAGAGAGCGAGGTCACTAATAGAGGAGACAGTGATAGTCAGGCCCTTAGTAATCACTAGATCAAGGGTGTGGCCGCGGTTGTGGGTTGGCTCAGTGATATGTTGGGTAAAATCCATGGAGTACAGGAGGTTGATAAAATCTCTGGCTTTCGAGTCCGCCTCAGTATCCACATGTATGTTGAAATCTCCAATGATAATAATCTTATCAAAGTTTGTATGGATGATGGACAGGAGTTCAGAAAATTCTGTAGAGAAGGCAGGGCATTGTTTGGGAGGCCTATACACGGCTACTGCCAGAACTGGGGGCTGGCATTTTAGAACAATAAGTCAAAAGTCACCCACATTTACAATCTGTCTGTGTCATTGACATCGATCATCAGGGAATTGTGTCCTTGTTTCACTGCATGCTGGGAAATGAAGGAAAATATGTGTGTCTACCTCTTCATGACTACACTGGGCTACTGCATCCAGGTTAGCAGCTTGGTTACTAACAGCCCCCCCTTCCTCACAATGACTATATTGGCTGTTTTCATTTCCGTAACTTTAGCAGCAATGAAGTGAAACTTAATCAATTAGCTGACATTGAACCCCACTCTGAGTTTAACAGCAGAGACATATCACCAGTGTGCCCTGGTAGTGCACATATTCACTCTTGTCTAATCTACAGTATCTATGATCAACAAATCAACACAACTGTATATGATGCGTTCAAAGTTGCTCTTTATCATAGAAGTTGTTCTTTATCATCCTTAGCATAGAATCGTTTTTAGCATCATCTAAAACATAGCAAATAAAATGACACCAAATCGTCCTTAATGAAAAAAGAAAAAAAAAAAATTTGGTGGTGCTCATGCAAATGGTCACACTTGTACCACAAATTAAAAGATTATAGCACTTATCTGCTCCACTAAGGGAGAAAATAGAGAGACATCTGTCTGTTCCACAGCGTGTGACGGCAGAAGCGTGCCCCTCTCTGTCCAGGTTTAAGAGGATCATCCCCCTCCCGGAGCAGAGCATGGTCCAGATGCTGTGTCACCTGCTTGAGTGTCTGCTCACGCCAGACCACACCCCCCCGGACTGCCCGAAGGAGCTGTACGAGCTCTACTTCGTCTTCGCTGCAGTCTGGGCCTTCGGGGCGGCCATGTTCCAGGACCAGGTATACTTAACCAGAAATACCAGAAACACTCTCTCCTTTGGGTAATCAATGATGTGACTGGACTGGCATGAGTGGGTTGGTGTAGTTATGTAGAGGAGCATACTTTCACCTGCTGTACTTTACAGTATCTGATCACGTTGCATCAGAGATTACATCAAGGAAGTAGGATAGACGGATATTCTGAGTACTAAAACAGGGCCCCGCCTGTCTATACTCCACTTTCTAGGTAAAAAAGCATTAAAAGAGTCGAACCATACATTCATTCTAGATGATTTAGGAATGATTCTCAGCTTTTTTAGTTAAACATTTTTTAAGAGACAATCACCATTTTAAAGCGATGTGTTCCAGACAGTTCGACAGCTCTGCTGGCTGGCTGGCCGATTCCAAATCGTTGAGTTTTGTGACGAGGGGTCGCTAAGCAACCGAGCCGGTACAGTAGTCACATCCATCTAAGTTATGGGATAAAGCAGTCTGCCCGCCGTTCAAACGAAGTCCGCCTTATTCTCACATCTTTGGGCGCATTTAAATGCTAAGTGGTTTTATTGACTGCGGAGAGGGCTGTGAACAGAGCAGACAGAGCTGGGAGGTGGGGAGGGAGAGAGGGAGGGAGGGAGGGAGAGAGAGAGGGAGGGAGGGACAGAGGGAGGGAGGGACAGAGGGAGGGAGAGAGGGAGGGACAGAGGGAGGGAGAGAGGGAGGGACAGAGGGAGGGAGAGAGGGAGGGAGAGAGGGAGGGAGGGAGAGAGGGAGAGAGGGACAGAGGGAGGGAGAGAGGGAGGGAGAGAGAGAGGGAGGGAGGGAGGGACAGAGGGAGGGAGGGAGAGAGGGAGGGAGGGACAGAGGGAGGGAGAGAGAGAGGGAGGGAGGGAGGGAGAGAGGGAGGGACAGAGGGAGGGAGAGAGAGCGGGAGAGAGGAAGGGAGAGAGGGAGGGAGAGAAGGAGGGACAGAGGGAGGGAGAGAGGGAGGGACAGAGGGAGGGACAGAGGGAGGGAGGGAGAGAGGGAGGGAGAGAGAGAGGGAGGGACAGAGGGAGGGAGAGAGGGAGGGACAGATGGAGGGAGAGAGGGAGGGAGAGAGAGAGGGAGGGAGAGGGAGGGAGGGACAGAGGGAGGGAGAGGGAGGGAGGGAGGGACGGAGGGAGGGAGGGAGGGAGGGACAGAGGGAGGGAGGGAGGGAGGGAGGGAGGGAGGGAGGGAGGGAGGAGAAGAAACAGGGCAGTCTGTGGTGACTTGTTGCATATGGACAGGCGTGCCATCTGTCCTAGTTTATGGACTGAATGTTACTGTATGTGCGTCTCCATACTCTGTCCTCTCCTCTCGTCCCCTGCCTGGCGCTGGTGGTGGAGAGGGACTGGATCTACTGAGGTTCAGGTGAAGGAGATGAGGGGGAAGGAAGGAAGCCTCTTTTGAGTAGTGAGACACACCCCATGCCTCTCTGTATCAATGTTTGCATGTTTGTGTTTGCAATGTGTGTTTGTGTGTGTGTGTGTGTGTGTGTGTGTGAATGAATGAATGAATGAATGAATGAATATTTATTTTCGTGTCATGTCCGAGGACCCATCCCTTACGGGATTATAAGACACCATAAACAGTAAACAATAATTAACTATATCACATACACTTCTCACGGTTTGTAAGCTATGCAATGTATCCAAACAATAACAGAAAATAAATGAATAAAAATAACAGTCTTTCGTCAAAATCCTAAATAAATGCATCAAATATAAGTTATCTTTGTTCGTTTGTCCCAAGCTTTTTCTAAATATTCTGCAAGTGCAAATACCCTATGATCAAACATCCATTTTAGTCTCTCTGCATCGCTCAACCACATCAAATCAATATTTTTACATCTCTCAAATAATTTTTGACGCAACTCATGATATAAGGGGCAATAAAACACAAAATGGAACTGTGTGTGTGTGTGTGTGTGTGTTCGCTCTGCAGTTGGTGGACTACAGAGTGGAGTTCAGCAAGTGGTGGGTGACCGAGTTCAAGGCTGTTAAGTTCCCTTCTCAAGGGACCGTGTTTGATTACTACATAGACCCCGAGACCAGGAAGTTTGAGCCCTGGTCCAAGATGGTTCCCCGGTTTGAGATGGATGCAGACGTACCTCTGCAGGTAGGGCACCGATCTTTATTAGGATTTGATGGGGCAAGATCATGTTATTTTATGAAAGCACTGCATTTACTGCACATGTGGACATCTAACTAAACCAGTTATCTTATCTATTATTAGGAATGTGTTACAGTATATGGAATTCAAACCTAATTTTACGGTCCATACAGTAGCACTGCAAATGTAATTCTACTCTCCCAGGCTTCACTTGCCAAAAGAAGACCATAATATAATAATATGAGAATATTATACACCGTACAATTGCTATACCTGAACTTTGTAAGAGGGAGATTTAGTAATGAGTCGTCATTTGTATTCATTGTTTATCGGTGAAGTACCAACACCTTTAATCCGTGTTCAGGCGTGTCTGGTCCACACTGCGGAGACCATCCGGCTGCGCTATTTCATGGACCGGCTCCTGGAGCGCCGGCGGCCCGTCATGCTGGTGGGGAACGCCGGCACCGGGAAGTCGGTTCTGGTTGGAGAGAAGCTGGGCTCCCTGGACCAGGAGAAATACATGATTAAAAATGTCCCTTTCAACTACTACACCACCTCTGCTATGCTACAGGGTAGGCCTCCTGCTTGGCTTGAGTCTTTTATCTACTTTTATCTATTTCCTTTTATCTACATTTCCGCCCTCAAGTGTCCTTGAGCAAGACACCTAACCCCAAATTGCTCCCAATGAGCAGGTTAGCACCTTGCAGCTACCGCCATTGGTGTGTGAATGTGTGTGTGAACGGGTGAATGAGAGGCCATTGCAAAGCGCTTTGAGTGCCGCTAAGGTGGAAAAGCGCTATATAAGTGCAGTCCATTTACCATTTACCATTTAACAAGTGATTACGAAGGACACCGTGGTACAGTAGGATTGAATGCTAAGCAAGCTGCCCAGTGGTGAGTACACGTTGAAGTACTGTACAGTAGACCGACATTGCAGCAGTACTGTAACAGGGGTCAATACCGTGCGCTGTAAAAACTCTGTTACAGTTACAGTAGGGTCGGGGTGATTATTTGAATTCAATCTCTTTTGTGGCTTTTGACAAACCCTAACTCTTCACATAAAAACATCTCATGAAAACGTATGTTTGTTGTTTTTAATATCAATATTGATGAATCATTGCTGGGCTGAGTCTCGTTAGTCTGTGATACGTGCTATGAGTACTGTAAACTCAACCGGCCTTCTGACTTTGATATAGAACTCCTCACTTTTAGATGGGCTGTCTCCCTTGACAAGACGTCATGCTTCTCGTCCTTTCCTTCTCTCCTCCCTCATCCCTCCCTCATCCCTCCCTCGCCCCTCCCTCCGTGCGCAGCGGTGCTGGAGAAGCCACTGGAGAAGAAGGCGGGGCGTAGCTACGGTCCGCCAGGCAGCAGGAAGCTGGTGTACTTTGTGGACGACATGAACATGCCTGAGGTGGACGCCTACGGGACGGTCCAGCCTCACACACTCATACGTCAGCACCTGGACTACAACCACTGGTGAGGCCCTGGTCTATGGCACGCACACACGCGTGTGAACACACACACACACACACACACACACACACACACGTACTGTATGTACTCAAGTGCACACACCCGCGCACAGCACACACACACATACACGCACACACGCATGCACACACACACACACACACACACACACATACGCAGGCTCAAACACCACGTTTGAATGAATGTGCACCTTGTGATAGTGACATTTTCTTGCATAGCATCATCATTTAGGAACCATTCAAATCGCTGACAATTTCAGGCAAATTTGCTCCTGAGCGCATCACTGCTAACTTAAAAAGAGCTTTTCAACTCACTCATATTCAGCTGAGCTGAGCTGCTTTAGACTGGCTTTATACTGTTTTCAAATAAGTTTTTATTTACTGTATTTATTTTTCCGTCAGCGATCCAACTTTCATGACAGACGTCAAAGATCAGAAGCGAGAGCCGGGGGCGTCGTGCGCTTTGCCTTTTAAAAAAGCCTCTGTGTTGCTCTGTGGCCGTGAGTCACAGCGAGACGTTGGCGCCTCACAGACACGGCAGGGCCACTCCGCTCACAGTCACACAGTCAGCCCTTTAGAGATAGGGGGGAGAGAGGGTCCCGCGGGGGGGGGGAGAGAGGGTCCCGGGGGGGGGGGGGGGTGAGAGGGTCCCGCGGGGGGGGGAGAGAGGGTCCCGCGGGGGGGGGAGAGAGGGTCCTGGGGGAGGGGAGAGAGGGTCCCGCGGGGGGGGGGGGGGAGGGTCCTGGGGGGGGGGAGAGAGGGTCCTGGGGGAGGGGAGAGAGGGTCCCGCGGGGGGGGGGAGGGAGAGGGTCCCGCGGGGGGGGGGAGAGAGGGTCCCAGGGGGGGGGGGGGAGAGAGGGTCCCGGGTGGGGGGGGGAGAGGGTCCCGCGGGTAGAGTTGAGAGAGGGGAGGGGGGCGTCGCCAGACCGCGCTGAATGAAGTAAGTGCCGAGGCTTGCAAAATATCGACAAGAGCGCCTGGCGCGAAATGTGTGTGTGTGTGTGTGTGTGTGTGTGTGTGTGTGTGTGTGTGTGTGTGCTCACGCGTGTCCATCCCCCTCAGGTACGACAGGAGCAAGCTTCTCCTGAAGGAGGTTCAGAACGTGCAGTATGTGTCTTGTATGAACCCCACCGCCGGCAGCTTCACCATCAACCCACGACTGCAGGTACACACACACACACACGCCCGCACGCACCCACCCGTACACACAAACACACGCACACACACACACACACTTTTTTTTTTCTCCATAAAAGAGCACACGCACCTGCGGTACAGTATGCTACCATTTCACACAGTGCGGAATTTAGATCATGTCATCTTGTCTTCTCCATGATCTCTCCCTCTCCCTCTCTCTCTTTCTCTCTCTCTCTCCCTCTCTCTCCCTCTCCCTCTCTCTCTTTCTCTCTCCCTCTATCTCTCTCTCTCTCTCCCTCTCTCCCTCTCTCCCTCCCTCCGCCTCTCTCTCTTTCTCTCTCTCTCTCTCTCCCTCTCTCTCTCTCTCCCTCCCTCTCTCTCTCCCTCCCTCTCTCTCTCTCTCCCTCCCTCTCTCTCTCTCTCCCTCCCTCCCTCTCTCTCTCCCTCCCTCTCTCTCTCTCTCTCTCTGCATACAGCGCCACTTCTCTGTCTTTGCGCTGTCTTTCCCTGGGGCCGAGGCCCTCAACACCATCTACAGCTCCATCCTGTCCCATCACCTGAGGGCGGGGGGCTTCGGCGCGGCCGTCCAGAAGAGTGTCCCCCCCATGGTCCAGCTGGCCCTGGGTCTGCACCAGCGTCTCTGCGCCGCATTCCTCCCCACCGCCGTCAAGTTCCACTACGTCTTCAACCTCCGAGACCTCTCCAACATCTTCCAGGTGAACCCCGAGCATACACACTCGCCAACACACACACACACAGGCGAATGAATGGGGTGCTTGAGGTGTGAGTACCACTGGACTCTGAGCTGGAAGTTCCCTAAAGTGTTGATTAGTTTTAAGAATCACACTGCTGCCCCACGCCCTGGCTGTGGAAAGACAAATCCCGGTAACTAATTTCTCATCTAAATGATTGTTGTCGTGTGTTTATATTGTTTTAAGAGGTGGGTCTAAACACAAGAGATTAGTCAGAATAAGTGTAGCAGAAGATGGAACTGGACTCCAGCGCTGGTGTTACAGTAGTAATGATTTAATGTATTTAAATTAATGTCATGCTAGAGTTCTAAAGCTGCCAGGAGAGAAGCTTTTGGTTGACTTTTTTGTCAAAACTCTCTCTGGTTTCATGGGCGCAAGTCCCTTACTTAATGCACTCTGATCTATAATTAAGGTTTTAAGTCACTCAACCATATGGTACTGAACTTTATGATTCAAATAATTCCTTCCCGGAGACCATTAAACTCAGGAAACTTCTACAATGAACTTTTCAAATGTTATTCTTTCTTTATTAAATATGCAGTAAGAAGTACAGTATACGCTGGACATTGTGCCTTGGAAATAGTCTCTCAGAGGTTTTCATTATTTGCCTTATCTACTGAATGACTGACGGTTTAGCAATTGTAATGAGTTTTTTTCTCTCTCTCTCTGAGAATGTCTCAGAGAATTCCTCGCTCTCTCTTCACCTTTAATGGTGAGGGAGCAGAGACCCGGCTCTGGAGATTTAGTAGTAGATAATTACAGACCCAGGACTCCAGCCCTGATGACCCCCCGTTCAGTCCCCTCTCCCCCGCCCTGCCCAGAACCACCATCTTGGAAACCCGCCCGTTTGAAGAGGCTCTCCTGTGGGTGGCTGGTTGAAGTCACAGTTTTGGAAGGCTTATTTAGTGCCACTGGTCTCAAACGGGTACAGATAGGAAGACAGGGGGAGGGAGGGAAAACACAAGGGAGAGAGGGAGATAGAGAGAGGTAGATACAGATAGGCAGAGAGAAAGAGAGAGAGAGAGAGAGAGAGAGGGAGATCAGATCAGCCTAATAAGATGGAGGCTCAGACACATACGCCCCGGAGATGGTTTGATGTGTTCTTCCCCTCCGTCACTCCAGACTCGGTCACTCAGCGGCCGGCTCTGACGCCCAGGGACGGTCAGGCGGAGACAAACGGGCTCACAGCCTCCGGCACCAAATCACCTTGATCTGCTGCTCTTCTCTCACACACAAAGACATCCACACTTCCCCCCCAAAAAGTGGTAGTTCTTGACTACAGTTTTTTTTTTTAATTCAGAGCGCCTAAATGTTGGGCATGTGGGCCGGGCTGTTTGACTTGACACGCTATTAGTTGTCTCTTTTCCCTCAGAAGCGGGGGTGTGGAAAGAGGATGCTCCCCGGCAAAATAATTGGGCGTCTTTTTTCCGCCAAGGACCCTTTTTATTTCTAAATGTTGGAAATCTAGGATTCAGCCGAGGGCTATTGTCTCGTACTCATCAACTTTAATGAGCTGAACCGCGCTGCGGAACATCGGGCTTTGTAACAGTGTCTCTGAACATTCAAGGTTACTTCGAGAATGTCTTTCATGTTCCCTGCTGAAATCATTAGCTGTGCTCACAGTGACCGTCCTCAGGTGAAGATAGTCTTTGTAGATTATAAGGGGAGGCTGCTTGTGACAATTTTCTCCACTGATACACACACTCAACCTCTCTTTCTTTCTCGGCTTGGTATTTCTCTCTGTTTCTATCATTCTCTCTCTCTCTGTCTCTCTCTCCCCCATTTCTCTCCCCCTCTCCCTCTCTTACGGTAAAGGCAGAAGGATCTACAGTCCATACTGTAGTCCAGTAACTCTAAGATGTAAGAGATGTTTGGTGGTTAGCTCGATGTCAGTACCTTGATATAGCTAACAGGACATGAGACAAAACACTGGCATTCTGTCGGGATTTGTTGTCAAAGAGCTGCGTTCACCAGCGCTGGATCATTATCTACTGTTGCCACGGCCAGCGGACATAACAGAGGCGTGTCTGCTCAACATCAGTCTAAACGAGCTCCTCAAGAACAGACAGATGAGGGGAGAGAGAGAAAGAGAGGGAGGGAGGGAGAGAGAGAGTTACTTCTCTTCATGGTGAAGAGAAAAGGATGCGCACTGTAGGTTCCGTCTCTCTCAAGTGTTCTGGTTAGTGGGTTGGATGTGCTTGTTGGCGCGAGAGGAAGGAGGCGTCGCTTGGAGCTCAGAGCAGCTGTCAGCCAGCGTGGAAACAAGGCTCTGGGCAGACAGACAGACAGACAGACAGGCAGGGAGACAGACAGACAGAGAGACAGGCAGGCAGACAGATAGACAGGCAGACAGACAGACAGGCAGGGAGACAGACAGACAGACAGACAGACAGACAGACAGACAGACAGACAGACAGGCAGGCAGGCAGGGAGACAGACAGACAGGCAGGCAGGCAGGGAGACAGACAGGAAGGGAGACAGACAGACAGACAGACAGACAGGCAGGCAGACAGACGTTTCCATCGGCCAGCTTTCTCCTCTGGGTTTAATGAAGGAGAGGAGGAGGATGAGTCAGACCTCCAAACGACTGAAGGGAGTGAAGGGAAACACTTTCATATGTTGTCACTTTATTATCCCCCAGCTGTGTGTTAACTGTTACAGTATGCCGTGTGAGGAGTGTGGTGTTTTTTTTATTTTTTTCATTTTGTATGCGTTTCATTTTTGTATTTTTGATGTAATGTTTGGTGTGGGCGGACCCCAGGAAGTCTAGCTGATTGCCATTGCAGTAGCTAATGAGGACCTTTGAATAAACAAACATACTGTAAGTTGCCATATGGTGTTTATGTGTTTTCCTGGCCCCTCTCCCATGACGAGTCTGTGGTGATGAGGTTCTGATTGAGGCTCAGATGGAGTAGAAAAGTGTGTGTGTGTGTGTGTGTGTGTGTTAATGGTTAAAACCCTGCTTTTCCATTTACATCTCCAGTCCTACTAATTAACACACATCCCATCCACACCATTAAACAACGGGTTTGTCATATCGCAACCCAATATGGAGACAAACAATATTTGGCAGAGGTTTTTTCTGGTGCTGGGAGCACACACCATCTGGCTGTCTGTGTGCGTGTCCCGGTCGGTGACGGTACACAGAGAGGGACAAACAGAGCCGGGGCGTCGCAGGGGGCCCTATCCCTCATACGGCCGCACGTGTTTAGGGGAGAGAAGCAGATTCCGCCATGGCTGACGCTCATCACTCCTGGGAGGCAAACGCCAACGTTACGCCCCCTTCCAGAGGCAGAATAAATAATCCATACTGTAGCTGGCAGACGCTAGTTACAGACTCTTCTGTTCAGCTACAGTTCACATTTATACTTTATTTGCTTGGTATTCTCTTTGATTTGTATGTGTGTGTGTGTGTGTGTGTGTGGTTTTATCGATATCGGAGAGTCGTACATACTGTCCAGTAAATACGTCTTTGATAGTTGATTTGGCAGTTGATTGTCTCTGGAGGTGCCAGTCTCTCAACGCTTTCTCAAGTCCTTTTTTCTCACGGTGCTGCCGTTCCACAGCAATTCAATCAATTTACCCACGTCTCCTCCTCTGCAATGTTTTGCTGCTTGTTAGTGTTATAAACAGACCCACCGCTCCACGTTCCAGGGCATCCTCTTCTGTACCAGCGAGTGTTTGAAGAGCCCCCAGGACCTGTTGAAGATCTACCTCCACGAGTCCAACCGCGTGTACCGAGACAAGATGGTGGACGACCGGGACTTCCAGGCCTTTGATAAGCTGCAGTCGGACATGGTGAAAAAGTCCTATGAGGTGGGAGTTTTTTTTTCTTTTTTTTCCCAAGTTTATCAGAGGGAGAGAAGCAGGGTGGGAGGTGGTGAGGAGGAGGGAGGTGGTGAGGAGGAGGGAGAGAAGCAGGGTGGGAGGTGGTGAGGAGGAGGGAGAGAAGCAGGGTGGGAGGTGGTGAGGAGGAGGGAGGTGGTGAGGAGGAGGGAGGTGGTGAGGAGGAGGGAGAGAGAGCAGGGTGGGAGGTGGTGAGGAGGAGGGAGGTGGTGAGGAGGAGGGAGGTGGTGAGGAGGAGGGAGAGAAGCAGGGTGGGAGGTGGTGAGGAGGAGGGAGGTGGTGAGGAGGAGGGAGAGAAGCAGGGTGGGAGGTGGTGAGGAGGAGGGAGGTGGTGAGGAGGAGGGAGAGAGAGCAGGGTGGGAGGTGGTGAGGAGGAGGGAGGTGGTGAGGAGGAGGGAGAGAGAGCAGGGTGGGAGGTGGTGAGGAGGAGGGAGGTGGTGAGGAGGAGGGAGAGAAGCAGGGTGGGAGGTGGTGAGGAGGAGGGAGGTGGTGAGGAGGAGGGAGAGAAGCAGGGTGGGAGGTGGTGAGGAGGAGGGAGAGAAGCAGGGTGGGAGGTGGTGAGGAGGAGGGAGGTGGTGAGGAGGAGGGAGAGAGAGCAGGGTGGGAGGTGGTGAGGAGGAGGGAGGTGGTGAGGAGGAGGGAGAGAATCAGGGTGGGAGGTGGTGAGGAGGAGGGAGGTGGTGAGGAGGAGGGAGGTGGTGAGGAGGAGGGAGAGAAGCAGGGTGGGAGGTGGTGAGGAGGAGGGAGAGAGAGCAGGGTGGGAGGTGGTGAGGAGGAGGGAGAGAAGCAGGGTGGG
>NC_140255.1:13437048-13454548 GCF_949987555.1 Borostomias antarcticus | reverse complement strand
ATGAATGAGCTGCCACTCAGAGCCACACTTGAGATTCAATTAGCTGATAAGGACATATTCATCAGTGAGCATGTTACACGATTACCACTTATGCAACTTTCAACAACACACACACACACACACACACACACACACACACACTGTAGACACACCTGACAGTTTCGCTCACACTCACACTATAGCCTGCCAATGCTTGTATCTACAAATCTTCAGACCCCCCTCTGCTCTCTCCTGATAGGTGGATGACCTAAAAGCCAAGCTGGCTGCCCAGGAGGTGGAGTTAAAGCAGAAGAACGAGGATGCTGATAGGCTAATCCAGGTAGAATTTTGTTTTGTTTTTGTCTGCAAGTACACACTGAAGTAGACTTTGAAGTAGACCTTTGTGTGTACTTCTGTCCTTTATTCTTTAGGATAAACTGTATAAAAAAATAAAAAATAATAAACATCTATATTTTAAGGATATAATGATCATGAACGCATAATCCCCAAAATCTCCTGGCGGTTGGCTGCAGGTGGTTGGCGTGGAGACGGAGAAGGTGTCGAAGGAGAAGGCGGTGGCTGATGAGGAGGAGCGGAAGGTGGCAGCCATCGCCGTAGTCGTGACGGGGAAGCAGAGAGACTGTGAGGAAGACCTGGCCAAGGCCGAGCCTGCCCTCATAGCTGCACAGGAGGCCCTCAACACCCTCAACAAGGTCTGTTACCTCAACATCAAACGTGAATGTCTGTGGATGTGGAATGTGGCCTGGCCTGTCGCAGGGGGATGGGGGAGACAGGATGTGTTAGGTCTGAGGGGTCCTTATCAGTTGTCTCCACATTCCAACCTTCCAGTGAGATGGTCTCACAATATCAGTAGACCTGTTTTGCCGTCAGTAGACAATGGTCAGTAGAACGGCGTCATGTCCTACACCACTACAACACGGTCTGGTACTGAATCTGTTACCTAAACTCAGAGCCGGCCCTGACCTCCCTGGGGCCCTAAGCAAAGTTCTGCCCTCCTACCTGACCCATGAGACATGTAAACCTTTTTCTATTAACCCCCCCCACCCCTTGGAGCGGCATGGCCAATTTTGCCGCTCCCCTTGTGGGCCGGTAACTACAGTAGCTGATGCAGATGAAATGGCCTGTTAGACCGCTGAGCTACCGACAGCTGCCAAGGATAAGTACTTACTGGGCCTGTAGTATCTGTTGAAGCTGGCTGTACTGGGCCTGTAGTATCTGTAGTAGCTGGCTGTACTGGGCATGTAGTATCTGTTGAAGCTGGCTGTACTGGGTCTGTGGTATCTGTAGTAGCTGGCTGTACTGGGCCTGTGGTATCTGTAGTAGCTGGTTGTACTGGGCCTGTAGTATCTGTAGTAGCTGGCTGTACTGGGCCTGTAGTATCTGTAGTAGCTGGCTGTACTGGGCATGTAGTATCTGTTGAAGCTGGCTGTACTGGGTCTGTGGTATCTGTAGTAGCTGGTTGTACTGGGCCTGTAGTATCTGTAGTAGCTAGCTGTACTGGGCCTGTAGTATCTGTAGTAGCTGGCTGTACTGGGCCTGTAGTATCTGTAGTAGCTGGCTGTACTGGGCCTGTAGTATCTGTAGTAGCTGGCTGTACTGGGCCTGTGGTATCTGTAGTAGCTGGCTGTACTGGGCATGTAGTATCTGTAGTAGCTGGCTGTACTGGGCCTGTAGTATCTGTAGTAGCTGGTTGTACTGGGCCTGTAGTATCTGTAGTAGCTAGCTGTACTGGGCCTGTAGTATCTGGAGTAGCTGGCTGTACTGGGCCTGTAGTATCTGTTGAAGCTGGCTGTACTGGGTCTGTGGTATCTGTAGTAGCTGGCTGTACTGGGTCTGTAGTATCTGTAGTAGCTGGTTGTACTGGGCCTGTAGTATCTGTAGTAGCTGGTTGTACTGGGCCTGTAGTATCTGTTGAAGCTGGCTGTACTGGGTCTGTGGTATCTGTGGAAGCTGGCTGTACTGGGCCTGTAGTATCTGTTGAAGCTGGCTGTACTGGGCCTGTAGTATCTGTAGTAGCTGGTTGTACTGGGCCTGTAGTATCTGTAGTAGCTGGCTGTACTGGTCCTGTGGTATCTGTGGAAGCTGGCTGTACTGGGCCTGTAGTATCTGTAGTAGCTGGCTGTACTGGTCCTGTGGTATCTGTGGAAGCTGGCTGTACTGGGCCTGTAGTATCTGTAGTAGCTGGTTGTACTGGGCCTGTGGTATCTGTGGAAGCTGGTTGTACTGGGCCTGTAGTATCTGTTGAAGCTGGTTGTACTGGGCCTGTAGTATCTGTTGAAGCTGGTTGTACTGGGCCTGTAGTATCTGTAGTAGCTGGTTGTACTGGGCCTGTAGTATCTGTAGTAGCTGGTTGTACTGGGCCTGTAGTATCTGTAGTAGCTGGCTGTACTGGGCCTGTGGTATCTGTGGAAGCTGGCTGTACTGGGCCTGTAGTATCTGTAGTAGCTGGCTGTACTGGGCCTGTGGTATCTGTAGTAGCTGGCTGTACTGGGCCTGTGGTAGTACTGGTTGAGGCTGGATGTGGATCAACTGAGCTTGTACTAGCTGATGATCCAGCATATCCTTTACCAACAAACTTCAGCATACTGTAGCACCTGTAAATTATAGGTAACAATGCTATTATTAATTGTATTAATTCTTATTAATTTAATCAGCTGCATTGCTGCAATATGGATAGGCCTATCGATTACACAAGTACACTTAATACATGTACTTCAACGTAGATACATTATTAACATTATCTAGCTAACTTATTTGTCCACACAGCATAAATATTCGTGGAACAGATTGAGTAACGTTAGCTATTACCGCAACACATTTCTGAACTGCAGTTTATAAACAGCTTTGCACGTTGTGGCATTTCTCAAACCGTACACAATACATTTCACTCTCACATTTATCAGGCACAAAGTCACAGAACACAGCCCTGGAGTCACCGGCTGACAAGCAAAAGACACGCAGACCAAGAGATGCGCTGCTGAGCCCATGTTCTGAGCTAGGTTAGCAAGACAGACAGACTAACTTACGGGGATGCGCTGAAAGCTAACAAGCAACTTAACGTTAACTTTAGCCACTGGTATTTGCTGACATCAAACTTGGAGAGGAAATAACGCAAGTTTACCTGATTGCTGTTCCCGCAATTCAGTCTCATGCTTTTTTCCCCTCTTTTCATTGGGCGAAATGTAGCTCCGCTTCATCTTCTCATACGCTGTAACTGATTGACACCTGCTTTGGCACGAGAGGAGGGGAAGGCGGGGCCTTACGTAGTTTGCGGGGTCCTACGCAACCTGCGTAGTGAGCGTATAGGGAGGGCCTAAACACCTTCCGCAAGGTCTTTTACCTCAATTCTCAACAAGGTATGTTACAGTACCACAACACTCTCAGCAGGTACTGTATTACAGGTATATTTTGAGGTATTTTGTTCCGTTGAAATAAGACGTCTCCTCTGTGTTTAACAGTGACTTCAAATTCTTCTCATTCATTGTTGTTTTTTGTGGAAGCTAAGGGTTTTAAAGGCATCTGTCTTTAAGAGGTTCAAACAAGCAGAACCGACGGCTCAATCCCCGTTCTGCTCTCCAAAGATTCCTAATTAGAATTCTCTATGTCTTCTCAAAGTCAAGTTCTGCTTTTATATCCTCCCTCCCTCCACCCAGCTCTCCCAGCAGACCTGCCCTCATTCAAACTCAGTTAATTATTCCTCTGCTCCCCCCCACGCCTCATCCCTCATCTCCTCCAGAACAACCTGACGGAGCTGAAGTCGTTCGGTTCCCCCGTGGTGGCGGTGACCAACGTGACCGCCGCCGTCATGGTCTTGATGGCGCCGGGGGGCCGGGTCCCTAAGGACCGGAGCTGGAAGGCTGCTAAGGTGATGATGGCCAAGGTGGACGCCTTCCTGGACTCCCTGGTCAACTTTAACAAAGAGAAGATCCCAGAACCTTGTCTGAAGGCCATCCAGCCCTATCTGCAGGTTAGACTGGGGCCACAGATTGGTAGACAGTGGTATACCAACAGCGGTGGCATGGGGGGGGGAGTATCATTCAGGTTTGATTATATTACAGTACTGCTTCCCTCTCATATACGGCTGCTTGGACCTCCACAGCTTCACCTTTAACATGTTGTGTTGCTGTAGTTTGTGTGCACCTTGAGACATATTTTAAAACTTGCCACACACATCTTCCTTCCTCCTCATCCACCTCCCCTTCCTCCTCCTCCCCCTCCTCCTCCACCGGTCCTCCTCCCCCTCCACCTCCCCTTACTCCTACTCCTCCACCCTCCCTCCTTCTCCTCTTCCTCCTCCTCCTCCACTCTCCCCCCTCCTCCTCCTCTTCCTCCTACTGTCCCTCCTCCTCCACCTCCTCTTCCTCCTCCTCTACTCTCCTTCCTGCTCCTCCTCCACCTCCTCCTATCTCCTCCTCCTCCACCTCCTCCTATCTCCTCCACCTCCTCCTCCTCCTCCCAGGACCCGGAGTTCCAGCCAGACCTGGTGGCATCTAAGTCACTGGCTGCCGCCGGCCTCTGCTCCTGGGTCCTAAACATCGTCAAGTTCTACCAGGTGTTCTGTGAGGTGGAGCCCAAGAGGCAGGCTCTGAACAAGGCCAACGCAGAGCTGGCCGCCGCCCAGGACAAACTCACCACCATCAAGACCAAGATCAATGTGAGAAGCCGCACAGTGTTTTTTTCATAGTCCTATTGGCAGCAAAGTCACTAAAGTGTATGTACCCATCCACTGATCAAAATGTAATGAATAATGCCAGTAGAAATATTTCTCTCACGTACAGTTCTGAACATCAGGCACAGTTCTCTCTGGATGCGCCAGAGTTTTTTTTTTTATGCTAATGAGCTCCCTGTTCCTTTTTTTCCTGTCTTTATTTAGCCTTCAGCCAAAACAGTTTGTGCAGAGAGTCAGTTTTGGAGCCAAAGGGAATTAACTAATCCTCAAACTAATCTACTGAACTTTGCATGTCCCCTGACTCTACACCAATTAATGGCGTTTGTCCTTGTAGTAATTGCTTCCATATGCCAAAATAATCCTTGATAACTTTTCTGTAACTTTTCAGGAACTTACAGTTTGTTTAATCTCAAGTAAATACTTGCTCTCTGCCACATTAGGTGTGTGAGTGCTTATGTGAAGCTTGTTCTGCACTGTATCTTAATGTGTGTGTGTGCGTGTGTGTGTGCATGTGTTTGTGTGTGTGTGTTTGTGACAGCATCTTAATGAGAACCTGGCCAAGCTAACATCCAAGTTTGAGAAAGCCACCGCCGACAAACTCAAGTGCCAGCAGGAGGCGGAGTCCACTGCGCACACCATATCCCTCGCCAACCGCTTGGTGAGTGGGCCAGGAGATATACACGCACACACACACGGGCACACACGCAATCTCTCCCCGCAGGCACGCTTTCTTTCTCACACACACACACACACCCTATCTCTCACCACAGACACTTTTGCACGCATCTACTGTACACACACCTTTGCACACACTCAGCTGCACGCAGTCAAACCCGCTGACGGTTGCAAACTGAGGAGACGAGTGTTGACACTGTGAGCATGATAATCTAAATGAACCACAGGATGATGCTGAGAGACGCCAACAAGGGAATAACACGTTCAGCACATCCCCTAGTTACAAACAACTACAGTATATAATCACCATTGTAGTCATTATACTGTACCACAAACTAAACAACTGACGGGTGTCTCAATGGACCCAGAATAACATGGTCTTAAATAGATAAGTCTAACTTCTTAGAGCTCTTTTTGTAGTTCAAACACACTGGGATAGTGGGTGTTGGGTACTGGAGGCTCAAGTCAATTTTAGGTCCAATAGCTCTAATACAAAGGTATCTGGCGTCTCGTTCTAGGTGGGGGGTCTGGCGTCGGAGAACGTGCGCTGGGCGGAGGCGGTGGGCTGCTTCAGGCAGCAGGAGAGGACGCTGTGCGGCGACGTCCTCATCATCACCGCCTTCGTCTCCTACCTGGGCTACTTCACCAAGCGCTACCGGACTCAGCTGATGGACAGTACCTGGAGACCCTACCTCAGCCAGCTCCAGGTGGGCTCGTGCGGAGACGCGCGCACACACACACACACACACACACACACACACACACACACACACACACACACACACAAAACACACTCTATTCTGCCCTCTTGCCCTGCTCTTTCTGCTTCCCAAACAAAGTCATTTCCCCCTCCAACCATCATTCTGTCACTATAACCCCCCCCCCCCCCCCCACCCCTCTCTCTACCAACAGGTGCCCATCCCTGTGACCCCTGACCTGGACCCCCTGACCATGCTGATGGACGATGCTGACATCGCGGCCTGGCAGAACGAGGGCCTGCCCGCCGACCGGATGTCCACGGAGAACGCCACCGTCCTGACCTCGTGCCAGAGGTGGCCCCTCATGGTGGACCCCCAGCTGCAGGGCATCAAGTGGATCAAGAACAAATACGGCGCGGAGCTGCGCGTGATCCGCATCGGACAGAGGGGGTGAGGGACGGCCCGGAGGGAGGGGGTGAGGGACGGCCCGGAGGGAGGGGGTGAGGGACGGCCCGGAGGGAGGGGGTGAGGGACGGCCCGGAGGGAGGGGGTGAGGGACGGCCCGGAGGGAGGGGGGGGGGGACGGCCCGGAGGGAGGGGGTGAGGGACGGCCCGGAGGGAGGGGGTGAGGGACGGCCCGGAGGGAGGGGGCAGGGTGAGGGACGGCCCAGAGGGAGGGGGTGAGGGACGGCCCGGAGGGGGGGGGACGCCGCGGGGCGGAAAAACGTCTGTATCCGGGAATATCCGGGAATATCCAAATTATATCATATCCGGAGCATATCAGAACTCAAGAATGGGAACATATCGATATGCAGCGTGTTTGGATGATAGTATATTCTGAATGTGTTAGGATGATAGTATATTCTGAATGTGTTTGGATGATAGCATATTCTGAATGTGTTAGGATGATAGTATATTCTGAATGTGTTAGGATGATAGTATATTCTGAATGTGTTATGATGATAGTATATTCTGAATGTGTTAGGATGATAGTATATTCTGAATGTGTTAGGATGAGAGTATATTCGGAATATCATCAATATACGGTGTCCTAACACACTGCATACCGATGTTCCGAGTTCTGATATGCTCTGGATATGACAAATATCCAATTTGGATATTCCCGGATACAGACCCTTTTCGCCCAGTGCGCTAGGACAGGGAGGGTGAAGAACGGTTTGGCATTGGTTTACAGTAAGATTTACCAAACTATCTGGCGAGGCATGTTTGTGCAGTTCCTGGAAGCTGCTCATTGAGTATACGGGGCCCATTGAACAATGCTAAAGAGAACCATCTCTCCCATATCTCCCTGGCAGCTACCTGGAGTCTATCGAGCGAGCTCTAGCCGAAGGCGACGTGGTTCTGATAGAGAACCTGGAGGAGACGGTGGACCCGGTTCTAGGACCTCTACTGGGCAGAGAGACCATCAAGAAGGGCAGGTGAGACGCTGCTCTGATCTCTCCCGCACGCACGGGCCCTCTCTCTCTCCCCACTGTGGTATCATAAGACCTCGAGCATCTCAAGCACCGACTACGTTTACATCTGGTGCACTGTCACCGATTATGTTTTCATCAATCGGAGCTCCGACACCACAGATCTTGTTAAGTGTAGCATGGCGTCTGTTTTCCTAGTAATCATCTCATATTAGGCGTCAGCTGTGCAGCGCCTGTCACTGTCACTGGTCATTTTAAAGCTGCATGCTTTGGCTTCTTTCATTCGCTACTGACATTAACGTACCAAAATGTAATCTTAGATAATTGAGAACAAATCTTATACGAGAAGCTGATCACAATTTTGGCTCCCCCCCCCCTCCCCCCATCCCCAGGTACATCAAGATAGGGGATAAGGAATGTGAGTACAACCCTACCTTCCGTCTGATCCTGCACACCAAGCTGGCCAACCCCCACTACCAGCCCGAGCTGCAGGCCCAGTGCACCCTGATGAACTTCACAGTGACCCGGGACGGCCTGGAGGACCAGCTGCTGGCCGCCGTGGTCAGCATAGAGAGACCCGACCTGGAGGAGCTCAAGGTGGGGGTAGAGGAGAGCAGAGAGCAGGGTTGGACTTGGATCCACTTGACTTTCTGCGTTCACCTCTTAATGAATTGACCGAATCGAAGTTAGCGTAGCAGTCATCTTGATTGGAGGATCGGTTAGAAGTGGTCATTGTTATGGTGACGAGAGCTTCAGGTGGAGATCAACATTGATGAATTGAGCGTAAGAGACAAAGGCTTTTAAAAGAGCAGTCGGGTTCTCGCTCTCTCTCTCTCTTTCTCTCTCTCACTCATCTATTTTAGCTGCCTACTGTGACACAAACACATCCTTCTGTCTTGGAACATCACAGAACCAGCTGCTGGCCTAAACTTTCTCTACACAGCTTTGATTAACCGCATGCATAAGTGGAGGGAGTATTACAGTGTTAGAGTGTTAGAGAATAGTGACCCCGTTTACACCTGGCATTAAAATGTGTTTTCAGTGATCAGATTGCAATCTGATAGTGCTGAACCACATGGAAGTACAGGTGTCAATGCACCCAAAATGTTTTACGGGTTGCGATCTGATCAGCCAAACCACCCCCGGAGGGGTCCTCCGGAGCGACCACATTGAACACAAGTGTAAACTCTGATGTTTTTTCAATCCACATACAGCAATGTTAAACCAATGTGACGTTCGGTTGTTTGATCTAGTTAGAGCAATCGGATCTCACTGGAGACATAATGTTAACACCAGATGCAAATGTAATCAGGTTAAAATCATATCTAGATACAATCTGGATATGAGACACATTTTAACGCAAGGTCTAAATGGGTCAATGTGCGTGTGGGTGGGGGAGAGGCATAGCTGGCCCCCTCGCTCCACTCACTAAAAGGCTACTTAATCACACTTAAATCAGTTTATCATTTTTCAACAAACAGCTGTTTAAAGGACCGCCTCCAGAGTGACATCATCACCTTCATAGGGAATGTTATTGCCACCACTTAGCTGCCACGCAATTGCATGTGCTTAGTAAATGGTAAATGGTAAATGGACTGCACTTATATAGCGCTATTCCACCTTAGCGGCACACAAAGCGCTTTACAATGGCCTCTCATTCACCCATTCACACACCAATGGCGGTAGCTGCCATGCAAGGTGCTAACCTGCTCATTGGGAGCAATTTGGTGTTAGGTGTCTTGCTCAAGGACACGTCGACATGTGGACAGTCGGAGCTGACCCTTCGAACCACTGACCCTTCGATCACTGAACGACCCGCTCTACCAACTGAGCTACAGCCGCCCTAGTGTGCTGATCAGCGTAGCTGTCGCTGCCTATGTAGGACGGTAGCCTAGGCTAGGCGTCATTTTCCCGTGAGGGGTATGATGGCTTGTCCTGGACACCGTTTACGGCCCGGCACGGTCCCGCAGCTTCCTGTCTGACTCTGCCGCGCGGCTCCCGCCTCCTCTCGCGCTCCACCGAGGCTAATGAGCCGAGAGAGCTGTGATGTACCGAGCACGGCCGACGCGCATGTAAATGGCGGCAATTATACGAGAATCGCCTTGATCAAAGCTCCCGCCGCTAATGGTGCCACATGCTCGTGTCGACGAGCCAGGGCCCGTGGCGTCAGCCGTTTGAAGCGGGGGGGTGGGGGGGGTGGGGGCGGGGGGGCGGTGCCCGGTGGCGCAAGCCGCGCAATTAGACAAGACACTGACACGCGCTCACTCAGCCACTGCGGTTTTGACTCCCAGTTAGCTCCCATCTCCTTCACTCTAACCGGGGGAGGGGACTGTCAAATCTGCCACTTCACAAGCAGGAACACTTTTAGCTGACGGCTGTGCCGATGAGCGGCGGGGGGACGGGGGGACGGGGGGGAGAGATAACACCACAGAGAGCTCTGTTAGCGGGTCAGAGATGTTCTCCCACAGCCAGTGGTCCTGTTTACACTGTGATCGTCCTGCTTGTTTGTGTCGGGCCTCTCTCTCTCTCTCCATGGGCAGCGAGTGTTTCATTCAGACCACTAGGCTTTCATCCACGGACAAATCAGCATTTTTTAATCACAGAAAAATTAAACACTTCAAGAGAAGAAAAAAACAAACGTCAATTATTTTAAGCCTCGTGTCCCTTCAGCAGAATCTTGAGGAGAGGGAATGGGATTTAATGAAGCTTGTTTAATTAGCATGGCACTGAGAAGGGAGAGGAGGAAAGCGGAAAAAAAGAAACACGATATGAAATTCACTTATCATAATCATTTTAATTAACGCTGGAAGTTGAGGTTGGATAGGCACAGCAAGCACCTGCCTTCAAAACAAGCCTCCTATACTCTGTAATGAAGGGCTTTGTGTCTTCAGTAAACAACACTCTTTCTTTCTCTCTCTCTCTCTCTCTCTCTCTCTCTATCCCTCTCCCTCCTGGTGACTGATAACAATCTCCATTCTGATAAGGAGAAGCAAATTGGGTGTACGGTACCTATTTATTGTCTCTGAATGAGTTGATGTCATTATACCTTTAATAAGGTTAGCTGTGCCGCTGTGCCTTAAGATGAGTGCTTTCATTTGCACTCATCCAAAGGCATTGTTAACGAGTTTGATATGTCAGATCTCAATTTTTTGGAGAGGGCATGTGGGACCCCCAAACCATCCTTAATGAGTTTAACTGCCGCCTCCTCCTGTGTGTGTGTGTGTGTGTATGTGTGTGTGTGTGTGTGTGTGTTTTGTGTGAGAGAGAGAAGTGGGTCTTCACAGTTAATGACAGCAAGGCCGCTCTGCTTCCCAAATCACCTCACCGGGGCGCTCAGCACTGCTCTGTAATCACTTCGCTCAGATGATAGATGGATTATCTCATTTTAATCCCAATTAGGGCTTTCTGCTGACTGTTTAATTGTTTGTTTGTCCCAGGCCAGGGTAATTACTCGTACAACATGACATCAGAGTAATCGTTAATAACTGACTCATTATTTGAATTGGCGCAGATGGCTTTTGCCCCTGCAGGCCAAGAGGGTGGAGGGTGGAAGTTCACAGTTGACTCACCGTGCAAACCTCCACTTATGAACTCACCTTCACCACTCATAGACAGGCCTCCCTCCTTCCAAGCAGGGTCCATGTTCTCTCAGATGGACTTCTAGCTTCCTGTTTCTTCTCCTTTGTCGTTTTTGTACCGTCAGAAGCTGAAGGAGTGAGCAATCCACTGTAGTCAGCCATATAAAAAAAAAAGTTATTGGATATCCTCTATAGTAGCTTGTTACGGTGTTCCCTAGGCTGGAAAACACATTAATTCCTGCTTCACCGCTTCAGAGCATAGGGATTTCTGTCATAGAGAGGGCAATTTAATACTGGCTTCCATAAGTTTCTGCTCCTGCCTGATGTGATAGCTCAGATAAGTGGGCCTTTTGTCATGGTATCAGTAATGTGTGCGGGGGACGGAGGGGGCTGTTCTCAGGCGATTACACGTGGAACCGAGAGGAAGTGCACGTAGGACACAGACTCAGTGTCAGGAAGTCATTATTAGTTTAGACGAGAAAGCCAAGTCCTCCGGAATGAGAGGGGAACCGGGGAATGGTATCAGTGGAGTTCTGTGGGGTAGAAGAGTTGAGGTTTGTTGAAGTCCATCAAGAGCCAGTCAGCTCAGCAGTGACACTAAACTGTAAATAGATCCTGAGACTGTCTGCAGTCTCCGAACCCTAGCTTCCAACACAGCTGGGGAACGCCAACCTGAGATGCATTCCAGAGAGTGGGTTTAGTGGAAACTCAGAGTTTGCTAACCCTGAGATTCAATTCAATCACAACGCGGTGGCACAGTACATAGCACTGTCGCCACACAGCAAGAAGGTCCTCGGTTCGATTCCCGCTGGGGACGATGTCGGCACTGGGGATGTTCTCCCCAGGGGTGTCAGGTACTCAGGTGGGGGTATTGTATCTCCTGGGTCTTCCTGTGCAGAGTGCTCTCCCCGTGTTCGCAAGCTTTTCCCCTATAAAAAAAAAACACTACGAAAAACATGCAGATGGCTAACGCTGTCCATCACTAACGAAGACGCACAGGAGCACTCCGATTACTACTGTCTGTTCTCGGCTGCCCTTGGGGGAAGGACGAAGAGATGCAACCCTAAATGCGTGTGTGTGTGTGAGAGAGTGTGTGTTACCATATGTCGCCCGTGTGTTCTTCTAAATCTTAGGCTTAGCAAACTCAGAGTTTTCAATGAACCCGCTTTCTGGGAATCCCCCCTGCTGGTTTTCTTGTGAGTCCGGGATCATGAACTCCCAGCGGAGGACATTTTCTTTGTGTACTTTTTCTCTTTTGAACAGGCAGGTTTTTTTTGTTGTTGTTACTTTTCAAACCAATGAGTAAACAACAGAGGGCTTTGCCGTCATTAAAAGGACGGCCTCACCTGTCCATATGGCGAGGTCTGACTAAAGCCTGTTCATTGGGCGTGGAAACGTGCGCGCGTGTGCCTACAATACGCGTGTCCTTGCTCGTTCCTGTGCGCGTCTTTATTTGTGAGCCCGCGCTTGAGCGCGCGCCTTTTTGTGTCTATTAGTTCGACCATCAAAGCCTATGGATTCTGCCTGATCCAAGCCCTGCTCCGTCTCTGGGGCGAGTCTGACTGACGGAGGTTTGATGTCCGCTGCCCAGAGGAAGTTTCTTAATCCTCCTTGGACCCCTGCCCCCCACCCTCTCTCTCTTCATGCTGAGCATATTGATCATCTCTGCCTTTGAGGCGCCCTTCAGTATTCATGTCCTTGTCTAATCCCACACCTGCAGCGTCCACTCATCTTCCCACCGGTAATTAGTGGCTGAAATGAAGGGTGTCCTTGTTCTGGAACCTTCACTCTGGACGTTTCATGGTGGCAGGGAAATATTGCAAATGTTGACCTCTTCTTCTCATCTGAACTCGTTGTTTTAATCCAACCTGTTTGTTTGTGTGTGTGTGTGTGTGTGTGTGTGTGTGTGTGTGTGTGCGCGCGTGTGTGTGTGTCAGTCCAACCTGACGAAGCAGCAGAATGGTTTTAAGATCACGCTGAAGACCCTGGAGGACAACCTGCTGTCACGCCTCTCCTCCGCCTCAGGCAACTTCCTGGGAGACACGGAGCTGGTGGAAAACCTGGAGACCACCAAACGGACCGCCGCCGAGATAGAGGAGAAGGTAGGTCTCTCTCTCTCTTCCTGTCTCTCTCTTACTCTCCGTCTCTTTCTCTCTCTTTTACTCTCCCTGTCTTTCTTTCTCTCTCTCTCTCTCTTTTTTACTCTTCCTCTCTCCCCCTCTCTCTCTTTCTTACTCTTCCTCTCTCTCTCCCTCTCTCTCGTTCTTACTCTCCCTTTCTCTCTCTCTCACTCCCTCTCTCTCTCTCTTTCTCTCTCTCTCTCGTTTGTTTGTTTGTATGCTGATTTGTGTATACCGGATACTACTGTGTATGTAGGTTGGGAGGGGGAGGGTGGTTGTTGGTGTTGTGGTTGTGGTTTTTATTATTAAAATTATAGTTTTAAAGTGTTTGGTGTTTAGTTTGCTTTTCCCTTTTATTCTCTTCACTTTTATAGTTCTCCTAGCCGACAATAATTCTGTATCTGTGTGTACAGTATGCGTGTGTGTCTGTGTGTGTGTGTGCGCGTGTACTCACTCCTGTGTGCGTTCCCTGCGGCTCCTGCAGGTGAAAGAAGCCAAGGTGACGGAGGCCAAAATCAACGAGGCGCGTGAGCGCTACCGCCTTGCCGCCGCCCGCGCCTCCCTGCTGTACTTCATAACCAGCGACCTCAACAAAATACACCCCGTGTATCAGTTCTCTCTCAAGGTACGGCGGCCCGTCTCCGTCAGGCCACTTGCTCTCGCACGCCGTCCCTCCCCCCGGTAAACGGGCGCCGCGCCCCTCTCTGTCTCTTCCTCCTCCTCCTCCTCTCCCTCTCACTTTCTGGCTGTGTTTTATACTCTCTGCGCCACCACATTATTGGGTTTTTGGCTCCCAAACGTGGTTACGGCCAGCGTAATGTCCCTGGTATTGTCACGGGGGCGGGCTTGAGATATGGAGCTCTGCAGGTATCTGCCCTTGCCCCTCCCCCACACCGGGGGTAATCTAATGAAAATGCGTGGCGCTGAAGGGCTCGACGAGAGGAAACACACCATTTTGACCCTCTTGAATTAGATGAAATACATTTCGATGCTCATTTCGCAGCGTGCGCCGCTGCACTCTGCGCCGGGGGCAGCGTTCAGCTTCATAGGTTACTGCTAGCAAAGTGGACGCGTGGGGACATTTGTAGAACATCATATAGATTTCAAAACGACCCTCTTCAAAATGACCCTCTATCCTTTGCTGTGACCATTCTCTACAGTGTGTGTTTTAGAGTTCTAGAGTGGATGACCAAAGACATATCTGCACTCAAAAACTACTGGTAAACTAATACTGGGCTCTACTTTTTTCTGTTCTGCCGCTCGACGTTCCACGGGTTCTGCGCTGCAGGCGTTCAGCGTGGTGTTCCAGAACGCTGTGCTGAAAGCGGAGCCAGACGAGATTCTGAAACAGAGGGTGTCCAACTTGATAGATAGCATTACCTCCTCTGTCTACCAGTACACCACCAGGGGCCTGTTCGAGTGTGACAAACTCACTTACATCGCCCAGCTAGTCTTCCAGGTGGGTCCGACACACACACGCACGCACGCACACACACATACAGTTCAGACTGATTTCAGAGACGGCTTGAAGCTCGGTTTAACTGTGGAAACTGCAGATGACCTCACTAGGGCTAGAGAGTTTTCTTTCTCACATTCTTTTTCATCCTCTCAGATCTTGCTGATGAATAAGGAGATTGACCCCGCAGAGCTGGACTTCCTCCTGAGATATCCTGTCCAACCAGGAGCCACCTCACCCGTGGACTTCCTGTCCAACCACTCCTGGGGCGGGATCAAGGTGAGGAGACAGGAAGTGAGGTTGTCAGACCTCCATCGCTGAACTGTGGAGGGATGACAGTTTGTCATGACAGAGATCTAGATGTATAAATTAGGCCTCGGTAGTCTAAAATGTTTAATTCCAGCCACTAGTGTGTAGGTTCTAGACAATAAAGTCCCATATTAACAAGGTGACGAAAACCAAATTTTTCCAACTTAGATAAAGTACGACCATTTATAAATCAAACAGATGCAGAAAAATGGATTCATGCTTTGATATGATTCATGCTATGATTTCAAGCCAACTCGATTACTGTAATGCACTCTTTACTGGCGTCCCCCCAAAACCACTGAGAGACTTCAGCTCGCCCGACTATTAACCAGAACCCAGAGGAGAGAGCACATTTAGTCCAGTCTGAGCTGCTCTGCATTGGCTTCCGGTAACATTTAGAGTTGATTTTAAGGTCCTCCTCCTCATACAAAGCCCTTAATGGACGAGTACCAAGCTATATTGCTAACTCTCTTGTTAACTACATGTCTTCAAGAACACTGCGATCATCCACTGCTGGTTTACTAGAAGTTCCCAGCAACAGTTGGAAGAAGATGGAACACAATACCAATAGATATCAGGGAAGCCAGCTTGCTAAATACATTTAAATTAAATACTGTAAAAACGTATCACTTCACTTTAGCTTTTAACTAGCTCCTTTTTTTTTTTTAAATGTGTATCTCTCCAGTACAATATGTTATTAAATTGCATTTATGAAACAATTAATTTGAATAGGTTAAATATTCTAATTATGAGTCTGATGGGAAGGTGCAGACTGGGTCACACCTAACCAAGGTTTTACCAAGATTTAGAAGAAATCTGGACACATCAACAGGTATTGTGTTAAATGTTCAAGATGTCCAGGGCAAATGGTACTTTTTAAATCTAAACCTGTGGAAACATACGAAGAGACTGCACATTACTACACATTTGTGGGATTTTGGTGATTTGTGATATTGAATTGGTAAGATTTTTTTTTGTTTTTTTGTTTGCTTGATTTTTTACCTTTATCTTCTTTTATTGTGTTTTATCTTCCATCTTTTTTCCTGCTTTTTGTTTATTTTATTATATTTTTATGTGAAGCACATGCATCTAAATTCTTTGTTGTAAAGCACTTTGAGCTGTATTTATTTGTATGAAAGGTGCTATACAAATAATGTATTATTATTATTATTATTATTGTTATTATTATTATTATTGCTAAATAAATCTTGAGATTTATGACTTTTTTTTCCTATACAGCAGACAGGATCCAGTTAAAAAGGCTTTAGTGCAGTAACAGGTCATTTTGACAACAGCCCCACTAACCCTGGGGAAAGGGGCAGGACGTCCAGGGCGCGGGGATGGAGGGATGGAGGAATTGAGGGTGCTTGTTTTGATCTCCCCAGCCCAGCGGGGAACGCCTGACTCATTCAGCCTAGCCCTGGCCCTAACCCTGGTTTCAAAAACAAACTCTCCTCCAGCTCGTCAGCCAGGAGGACTCTGACTGATATCCCCCGGTTGGAGCACTCGGTCTGATACACCAGAACATTGTGTCTCCCAACGACAGTAGACCATTGAGACTGTAACACGTCTGAAATGCGGATGCTGTTTTTCTACCCCCTTCTTTTTTTTCACAAAACTCTCCCTTCATCCCTCGGGGGTTCTGCTCCCCCTCCGTGTTTTCTGGCGGCGGATCATTCTAGAAGGCCGCTGGTGTGCGAGGCAGGGGTTGGCGTGGCGACTGGCCGCCTGGCGGTGTGCCCCCACCCCCCGCCCAGTGCCTTCCCCCCATGCAAGTCAGGGAGTATGGCTTCCAGCTCCTGTCACCTCCATTTAGCAGCAAGCTAAACACTAACGCCAGGCAGGATCTAAGGCTTCCACACTCATGAATATTTCAGCCGGGACCCGTCTACAATATTAGCTTAAAACCTCCGGGAAAAGTTAAAGTCCGCCTGGTGCACGTCGCACCTAGACATTTCGGGTCGCATTAATTAAATTCTGTCACTCGATTTTTTATCGCAGGGAAGGTAATCTGTCGGAGAGCTTTAAATGAGGATAAGATCCCCTAATTGCAGCGGCCTCTTGATACGGGTCCCAGGAGGCCTACAGTACGCTCTCCGGACGCAGGCTGAGACTTTCCACCAGTTATTAACCAAGCTAGAGTTAGAGAGGAGGAGTCTGTAGAGTTAGAGAGAAGGAGTCCGTAGAGTTAGAGAGGAGGAGTCCGTAGAGTTAGAGAGGAGGAGTCCGTAGAGTTAGAGAGGAGGAGTCCGTAGAGTTAGAGAGGAGAAGTCCGTAGAGTTAGAGAGTAGGAGTCCGTAGAGTTAGAGAGGAGGAGTCCGTAGAGTTAGAGAGGAGGAGTCCGTAGAGTTAGAGAGGAGGAGTCCGTAGAGTTAGAGAGGAGGAGTCCGTAGAGTTAGAGAGGAGGAGTCCGTAGAGTTAGAGAGGAGGAGTCTGTAGAGTTAGAGAGGAGAAGTCCGTAGAGTTAGAGAGGAGGAGTCCATAGAGCTGCTGGAACAGAATCTCTCTTCTCTTTGTCTTGTCCTACAGAACAGGGGTCGTCCTTCTGGTGTTTGCAGTCTT